>NW_016107347.1:1443826-1497626 GCF_001604975.1 Cebus imitator | reverse complement strand
AAAAAAAAAAAAAAATTATCTGGGCATGGTGGTACACCCCTGTAGTCCCAGCTATTCAGGAGGCTGATGTGAGAGGATTGCTTGAGTCTGGGAGATTGAGGCTGCAGCAAACCATTACTGTGCCACTGTACTCCAGCCTGGGTGACAGAGTGACACCCTTTCACAAACAAACAAATAACACAAACAACAAACCAAAGTCCCCCAAACAAAAAGGTAGTTTGATTTCAATCTTTAAAAAATATATATCTTCTATATCATTACTTAACTTTTCAAACAGATGGAAAACAGTTCTAATAACTGATTTAAAGTCCTCTGCTAATGTTGACATCTGCATAACTTTTGGGTTGGTTTTATATTTTCTGCTTCTTTACATATCTGATAATTTTTACTCAGATGCAAAACTTTGTGAATTTTACCTTGTTGGGTGCTGAATACTTTCATGTCCCAATAAATATTCTTGTGTTTCCTCTTGGACACAGTTAAATTGTTTGGAAACAGTTTGATCCCCTCAAGGCTGGCTTTTAATCTTGTCTGTAAAGAACAACACACATTTTTGAGGCAATAACCTTCTGGGTGCCCTACCCAATGTTTGTGAATTACGACATTTTTCTACTCTGGCTTATGGGAATATAGACCATTCCCAGCCCTTTGTGGCTTCCAGTGCTTGCTCCCTTTGCCCCTTTTGAGTGGTTTCCTGATCTCAGAGTTTCCTGACACATGTACTGATCAGTACTCTGCTGAATACTTGAAGGGACCCTCTGCAGTTCTTGGAGTTCCTTCTCTGTAGAGCTGTCTTTCTCCACCCTGTGAACTCTAGCCGCTTTGACCTCCTTATACTGCCAGTTCTGACTTCTTAGTTCAGGAGTCTGCTAGCTTCCAACTGGGCTTCCTGTCCTATACTATGGCCTGGAAATTCTCCCAGACCATATGCTGGGGTAGTTGTAGAAGTTATTTGCCTCCAATCTCTGAGATCACTGTCCCATCTTGCCTTATGTCCTATGTTTGTTCCACCTTGGTTAGAAGTGGGACTGGACAGGAGTAGCATCAATATCTCAGGGGACAATATACCTCCCATGGCAGCTACGGGGTTAAAGGATGCTATAAATAGAAGTACTGATATAATTCCAAACTTTTCAGTTCATAAGAGTGTGACAGTGGTGGTAGCACTAAGAGAAATCAGAAATCAAGAGAAGCAGGAAGCAGGTCCAGATAATGACCTAAATGATTAGCATCTTTTGGGAAATACTGAGTCAGGGAAGAATCCTGGAAAATCCAATCTAGTTACAAGAGATCAGAGCTGGAATTTGACTTGAGGCACCAAGATCAAGGTGTTAAGTTACGTAGGAGGAACTAGGCATTGAATCTTGTCAGGGAAAACAGAGGAGGCACAAGGAGGCACTTAGGAGGCACAAGACTTACGAAAAGTGTTTCATAGTTTGTGACCCATGTAAAAATGAGAATCATGCACCCAAAAGATGGCATAGTGCAATGACAAAGGGGTGGGCTTTGGAGTCAGGTTGATGAGAGTGCTTGTATGAGCTGGGGCACTGCCAGTAGTACAGGCTCTTTCCCTATTTTGGTCTCACTTGCCTACTGTGTCACTTTAGGCAAGTTTCTTAACTTCTGATGCTTGGTTTCTTCATTTTAAAATGGGAACTATAATAGCTAATCACAAAGTTATTGTGAATACTAATGGAGATGGCAAAGCGTAGCTATTATATCGAACAAACTTGCCTTGTAAGATACAAGATCACAAAACACCCTTTTTCCCTTTGTTTCTTCCTGTACATTTAATTTTAGTCAATAAGGCTTTTCCCTTGCATCTCCATGGAAACTTGAACAAATCCCATGTATTAGTTTACTATTGCTGCTTTAAAAACCTACCACAGATGTGGTGGCTTAAAACAACACATATGTATTATTTTATAGTTCTGGAGGTCAGAAATCCTAGAACAGGTCTGCAGGGGTGTGTTCCCTCTGGAGATTCTAGGGGAAAAATCTGTTTCCTTGCCATTTCTAGCTTCTAGAGGTTGCATCCATTCCTTGGCTTGTGGTCCCATCCTGCATCTTCAAAGCCAGTAGCATAGCATCTTTCCACCTCTTGCTGCCTCTTCTTCTGCAATCACACTGCCTTCTGTGTCTGTGACTCTCCTACAAACCTTTCATAAGAACCCCAGTGATATACTGGGCCATCTTTGCTAATGCAGGATAATATATCAAAATTCTTAACTGCATTAAATCGACAAAGTTTCTTTTGCCATTCAAGTGACATATTCACAGGTTCCAAGGATTAAGATGTGGACATCTTTGGGAGGCCATTATTCAGCCTCCAGATCTCATGACTTCTCTGGTCACTCTTAGGTAGTACATATGCTACATCCTTTAGAATCACAAATGAAGTTTCAATTCAGGAATTAAAATCATAGAACTTTATTTAAACTTGATGCTTCCACCCTCCGGCTTCTGGGTCCTGTTTGAGCAGGAAGTATGCAGTCAGTTCCAGCAGGGAGATACAACTGGCTGCTTTTCTCTTTTCTCATGTAGCTAGCCTTCTTCTCCTACTAATATTTCTGGTTTTCTCAGGGTTAGAGTGGAGGGATGAAAGCAGAGGTGAGAGAAGTAGGGATGATGGTGTGGCCTCGAGTTGGCAGTCTGGGGACCTGATTCTTCCTTACCTAAATGCTTTTGGAAATTCTTTGATGACCCCATCCTCAGCTATCACTAGGGTTCTCTCGCCTAATATTTGTCTGGCGTGTGTTTCTATTTGCCTTCTTACACGATGTCCAGGTATCCAGTAATCTACCTGGAGCTTCCCTGCTGCTGAGGTCTAATGTTCCCTCTAAGCAGTCCTCTCCAATCATCTGGTTCACAGAAAATGCACAATTCTTTCCCCCTGACTCTAGGAGTGTAGTCAATTCTCATGTTAAAGCCATCTATTCAGTTTTAGCCAGGTTTTGTTTACTTATATTCCTCAGGTGGCTCAAACACCAAACCATCAAATATCCCCCTAAGTTCCAAGGAGTTCTGTTAAATCTCATATTGGTCTCTTAAAAATCTGTCTTTTCAGATTTGGGCTCGGGAAGTGGTACCTTCACCTCTCTCTCCCTTGGAGGAGTGGGATGGGAGACACATGGCACAACTCTCTCCAAATAAATTTTCTTCAAATATATACCTCTTGACTTTTTACCTCCCTCACACAAGTGAGTGAATGAGTCCAGTATGAGATTTGAAGATTTCCTTTGAAAGTTGGGCAAATTTGTGGAATCAGTTGTTTCTTGATGTTTATGACGGTTAACTTTTTGTGTCAAATTGACAGGATGTGCAGATTCAACTTTATTTCTGGGTGTGTCTATATGGATATTTCTGGATGAGATCAGCATTTCAGTTGGTGGACTGAGTAAAGCAGATGGCCCTCCTTAATATGCTGGACATCATTTAATTCTTTGAGGGACCAAATGCAACAAAAAGTCAGAGGAAAGGAGAATTTGTTCTCTCCCTGATTGCTGATCTAGGACATCAGTATTCTCCTGCCCTTGACTGAGACTTACACTGTTGGCTCTCTGGTTCTCTACCCCGCTGGCTTTCCTGGGTCTCCAGCTTACAGACAGTACAGTGTGAGACCTCTCAGCCGCCATGATTACAAGAGGCAATTCCTTATACTACATCGTGTGTGTGTGTGTGTGTGTGTGTGTGTGTGTGTGTGTCTTATGGTTTCTGCTTCTCTGGAGAATCCTGACAAATACAGTGTTTCAACATCAAATTCCATTTTAGCATTCTGTTACATTCATCAAACAGCCACCACACTGGTACAAGGAAAGCACTCAACAAATGTTCATTTTTTTTGTTTTATGAAATCCAGTACAAAAACAATTAAAGATAAATAATTAAGTTAGCCAAGTGTTCTGAGATTTTTCCAGATGGAAAGCCTGAAGAAGATATAAAGCACTGTTCTTAGAAAAATGTTTCATTTTATTTTTTAAACTCTGGGCAGCTAGCAGTCATCTTATATACGGTACTGACACATTCTGACGTGCTGTCCTCTGGGACCAATTTTGATGACAGGAAAACACAATATGACATTATCCAGAGCTGTAAAATTCCACTTTTGTCCAGGCAATTTGCAAATCAAACTGACTATCTTGGCTCCTCGGTGCCTTTTAATATTTTAGAAGCACAATAAGTAAACTGAATTAACGCCAGTAACTGGGAAACTTAACTTGTCACTGTACTTGCGGTGTGCCTGATTTAATTGACCCCAGAAGTGTAAATTACATTACTTTACAGGAACTCTGTGATGAACAATCACAAAGGCATGATCGCTTGAATGGCTGATCTAAGTTTACTGGTGAGATGGCTGACACACGGTTTAAGGTTTGGTTACTTCACTCACCTGATGCCAGAATGAGATGGATTAACCAGGACTTTGTAAGATTCTTCTGGAAGGTCAACACCTTAGTTTTCTTTGCATCCGAGAGCAATTGGACCCTATGGATCTCTGTTTGTATCAAAGCTGCCAACACTGACCTCAAAGCTATTCTTGCCTCCACAACCAAATAGGAAGGCTAAAAGACAAGACTGAATAATCAACCATCTATGTGATAATCAATCTATGCAAGGTTCCCCTACATAGAAATTATTTCCCTACACGCGTTGATGAAATTTCTCCTACGGAAACCCAACAGTTGTTTACCAAGATTTCCGCAAAACTTTAGCCTTGGCATCATAATTTACGTGTGCATATGATTTGGGAAATTTACCGGTGGAGAGACTGCCTCTTGGTCCTGTATAAAACCTGTAAGATACAGGAATAAGCAACAAAACCTGGAAAGGGTTGGGAGGAGGGAGTTGTGGGTGAAAGAGTTAGAGACTGAGGGGAGAAGTGTGGGAGGAGACACTAGCAAAATCTGTTCACTCAGGTGATAGCCACTCATCTGCCAAACACTCAGAAACATGGTTTTTGTTTGTTTGTTTCAGTTGTTGAGGCAGAAACAGGGCCCAGTCCCTTTGATGAAGCCACTCGCGGCCAAACCCTTCTCACCCTATTCCCTGCCTGTGTTCCCCTCCTCTAAAACTGTGAGTCTGCCTGGACTCATAAATGCCACCCAGGAGGCATACCTTTCCACATTTTTCCCCCAAAGAACCTTGGAACTACTATGCCCTATGTACCCTTACCCTCATAGGCTTTGGGAATGCAGCAGAGAACCAAACACACCAAGAATCCTTGCTCTTGTGGAGGTTACCATTCAGACAGAAAGACAAAATAAGTTAGTTTTCATAGCATGCTTGAAAGTGGTATAGAAAGTATACCTATGCAACAAACCTCCACTTTCTGCACATGTATCCCAGAACTTAAAGTATAATTTTTATTTAAAAAAAAAAAAAAAAGGCAGGAGAGGAGATCTTGGGTAAGGAAAGTACCTGGGAGATGAAAAGCCTTTTTGCTGCAAATCACATAATTATTCATTAGCTGAAGGTGGAATTAGAAACCAGGATTCCTATTGCCTAGTAAAATTTCTGCTTTACAAATAAATAATTAATTAAAAAAGAAAGCGTTTGTAAATACTGTAGAGAAAAATGAAGTAGAAAAGAGGAATGGGGTGGAGGGATGGGGGTTGAGGGTGTTTAGGGAAGACCACACTGAAAGGGTGACATACTTGAACAGACTGAAAAGAGGCAAGGTAAAACGGAATGAGTATATGTTCAGGAAGAATGCTCCAAGCTGCTTAATATTATCTAGTGACCCATCCATCTTCTTATATAAGTTAGCAGTTGACTTCATTTTCTTCTCCATTCTATCTTCTGTGATCATTCCTATAAATTAATATCCATGCTGAAGATTGTTTTCTTGCACTAAGTAGTCCGATGTGGAATAACAAAATTAAGGAGTATGTACATCTCCAGGGCTTTTCAAATATATTTCCTGGCTGGGCACAGTGGTTCACGCCTGTAATCCCAACACGACACTTTGGGAGGCCAAGACAGGCAGATCACTCGAGGTCAGGAGTTTGGGACTAGCCTGGCCAACATGATGAAACCCCGTCTCTACTGACAATACAAAAATCGGCCAGGCATGGTGGGACCTGTCATCCCAGGTACTCGGGAGGCTGAGGCAGGAGAATCTCTTGAGCCTGGGAGGTGAAGGCTGCAGTGAGTCAAGATCACTGCACTACATCCTGGGTGACAGAGTGAGACTGTGTCTCAAAAAAAATGTATATAAAAAGAATGTATAAATATATACACACACATTCTTTTTTTGAGATGGAGTCATATATATATATATATATATATATATATCGTTTTTTTTTCCTAATTACTATCCAGATGGATGATACCATTTCCTCTAGCAGGGTATATGAGTGCCTTGTTTCTCAGGTTTTCTTAATACTGGCAAATTTTCTGGCTCTTGACTTTGGGAGCTCCCACATGTGCTACATTTGTGCTCTGTTCCTTTTGTTGTGACAGCTCAGGAACTAATATTCGCCATTGCTTTCCATACCAATTTCTTTGTTTTTGATCCATGTATGAAGCTTTGGCATCCTGTTCAGATTTTATTTTTGTTTTGGATCACTAGTTTACCCGGGTCTCATTTAATCACTCATCTCAACCCTGCACACTTATCATGACTAATTTGTACCTCATGGCCAACACAAAGTCGAATTAAGATTCAAGAAAGATTATCATACAGAATGAGACCCTGGAGAACAAGGCAAGAGAGACACACTTTCCAGGACTGGTTCCTATCCGGGATTAACTGCAGAGATGAATGAATGGTTAGAAAGGATTCAGAGTTTCTTAAATTTCCCTAAGGTCAAAATTGGCCCCAGATCTTGAATCTGTTAGAGATGCAAAGAAGGGGCAATTTGCTTTATCTATAGAGATAAATGGCAAGTATTTGGAAATGCCAGATTCCTTAGGTTTCTTTTCTTACCCTCTCCCTCTCCTCTTCTCTCTCCAAAATCTCACCTTCAGTGATCTTTTTTACTCCTAACGTTTCTAAAAACAGTGTGTACAAATGACCCTTACATCTCTACCCCTAGCCCTGACCTGTTTCCCAGCCTGGTTTAATTGCTCAATGAATATTTTCATCAGGAAACACACACACACACACACACACACACACACACACACACACACACACACAGAAAGAGAGAGAGAGAAAGAGAGAGAGAGGGGTCAAGAGAGATCTCAACACTTTCCATTTCAGCCCACATAAAGTGACATTTTTGCTTTGTTCCCTTTGCTTTTCTTCACAGTGAGAAAAATGGAAAAGCATTAAGAGATGAGCCAGTGTAGTTCCTTCCCTGAGGAGCTCACATGTTGGTGAGGACAAGAGGCCAGTACATAAATACGTGAAGCCTCCAGCAGAGTGTGGCAAATGCTCTGACAGAGCAGGGGCATGGGACCATATTGACGGAGGTGCCTGTGATGAACTCCACGTGGAAAAGTTAGGAAAAGCTTCACAGAGAGGCTGCCGTGATGTGAGGCTTTTTCCCCAAGGGATTTAGGAATTTACTGTCCACCTAAATAACTTGAATAACTAGCCCTATCTAATATAAGGGATTAATCTTCAGGGAAAAGCAGAAGTTGGAAAAGTAGATCATTTTGTATGCTTTCCAGGAAGGGCACATAGTTGAAGAAAAAGCCACAAGTCAGGGGATAGCCAGTAATTCTCTCTAACAATAAAACCACCAACAATGACGGCAGTCACAATAATCATGATGATCAACGCCCATATGCCACTTACTGCACTATGCGCTAGGAGCTATTTTAAGTGCCTTTGTGGGTAAACTCTCATAGGTAAAATAGGTGGGTGATGGCGTAGGGCCCAAAGAAGGGTTTCTGGATGCAAGTAGGGGCTTGTCTAGTTTGAACTTCCCATGGGTGCTGAAAGAAGGAAGCACCCAAGTTTTCTTTTCTGCTTGCCCAGATAACAGGTACCAGGGGAAAGGTAAGGGTGAGGCTTAAAAGCTATCAGTAGTGGAAAAAAAATGGAGTTATACTCTTTGTTAAAATTCATCCCTAATGTTTGACCGATGATTGAAATGTCTTTATTTCATTGAATTTGAACCTGTTTAAGTAAGCTATTATGTAACGCTGTAAGCCTGCAGCCTGAGGCCATCAAGGGAGATAAAAGTTCCATTGAATGCATTGTTCAACAGCCTAGCATTTTATGTTCTAAGAAGTAATATATTATATTCTTATATTCTAAGAAGTGCCTTTGTCACTCTCAATTATGTCTGGAACTCTGAGGAGGATAAGGGATGTCTCAATGCTCAATGTGACTTTGTATTGTGGCAGCAATTGCCACTCTAATGGAATATGGCATGAGGCTCTTTATTAAGAATATCTAGCAGTTTTCCTAAGAACTTTTCTTTTATTAAATACAATTTGGGCAACATCACTAATAACAAGTGTTTAAGGCAGTCTTAAAAATGTTGTATCGTATCTAGCACATAGTAGGTGTGTTACGATGTTCCTGTGTTGCTATAAAGACCTAAGAGTGGGTAATTTATAAAGACAAAAGGCTTAATTGGTTCATGGTTCTGCAGGCTTTATAGGAAGCATGGTGCTTGCACCTGCTCAGCTCCTGAGGTGGAAGGCAAAGAGAGAGCAGGCAACTCACACACGACAGAAGAGGGGGCGAGAGAAAGAGTGTGGCAGGGGAGGTACCACATACATTTAAACAATCAGATCTCTCGAGAACTCACTATTACAAGGACAGCACCAAGGGGATGACAGTAAACCATTCATGAGGGATCTGCCCCATGATCCAAACACCTCCTACCAGGCCTCGCCTGCAACAGGGGATTATATCTCGTCTTGAGGCTTGGAGGGACAACATCCAACTCATACCAATTGACATGTCATAATTACGTAGTGGAAAAATCCTGCCATTCAATGCTTCTATAATTATACAGGAAACATTACCAATAAATTCCAGCACTAAGTACATGTAACGAATTTGAACAAACTGGCAAATGTGACCTTGAGGCTTCTCTCTGCCCAAGGCCCCTCTCTCCCACCCAAAGAATTATAATAGGGCCAGGAATGGGCATGGACCTCTGCTCTTACAGTCTGATTTCTTCCATGTTCATGTAGGTGGTGGAGACAAAGTTTCACAATGAAGTCAGTGAAGGGAAGCAGAATCGTTTTTATTTTATTTTCTGTATCCGTCTTAAGTATCACTCAGTCGTAGGCTTTTTCCAGAGAAGAACTATGTCTTACAGCATGACATGCCCAGTTCCTATCACTTCACCCTGCACTCAGAATGTGCCCAGTAGTGTTAGAAGATCACCGCCATTGGAGCCTGCTTTTAGAAGGTGAGCCTGTCAATCACGCTCCCCAGCAGATGAACCGGGACTCTTGTCCTTGAGCCTGTGGCCTGGGGCCAGGACGGTTCTACTGTGCTGTTGTCAAGTTTTCCACTGTGTCCTCAGTTTAGCCCCAAATGGTTGGTATTGCTGTCCTCACACTATTTTTAGTCATAGATCAGTTATCCCTGACACGCAGCAGTGGGGATTAACAAAATGCACCCATATGCATCTCTGAAGGCTGAGTGTGTGTGTCCCCAGCCCAAAGCAGTCTCGGGCAGTTCTAGGTAGGATTAGCACACTTGAGATTTTAAATTGTCTCCTTTTTCTCCTGGCAGGAGAGTTCTGGGCTAGAATCACTCCAAATTGGTTTTAAGGAATTTGGCACAAGCCTCTTCTAAACCATATACCCGACCTTGTGTTTTGCCCCATTGAGTACCTTTTGCTCCTTAGCCAGGGCAGGACTGGGAAAGGCTTTCCCCCTCTTGGTGGAAAAGAGCTCATTGAACTCCATGCTGCTTTTACGAGAAGACAGAGTAACAGGTCGGGCTGTAGGGATGTCCCCACCAATCTCACATGTGGTGAAGGTTCCACATGCCTGAGGAAGGAAATTTCATAACACCCAATGCCATCTGGGAAGGCTCTACAAGACAGGGTGAACACCATCGTAATCACATCATGTTCTGAAACCTCAGCCCTGATTACTCTGATCTTTATCCTCTGTTGACCTGAGATGAATGCAAGGAATGGTCTTTAAATGACTCCGTTGTTTTTAAGCTCTAGTACAGTGCTCAACTCGAACTTTCCTGGTGAGAGCAAATCATACCAACCGACTCACACTAACTTTACTTATTTATTTTAATTATTTGAGTCTCTTCACTTCATGAAATGACCCCAAGTTCTTATAACAGGGGGGCAAAATCAGGGCACTCAATACTTTCTGTTATCTTCCTTAAGAATTCCTCTCCCGTTCAGTGCTTATACATCTGCATGCATTTCATGACCCTTAGGTTCTCTGCAGAAACTTTGTTAAATATATTAGTGAAAATAACAAGGAGTAGTGGCAACCTAGATATTCAATAGGAGAGAAACACTGAGTAGATTTGGATCCTTCATGTGATAAGATATTATGCTGCCCTAAAAATAACACTTACCAAAAATTTTAAAAGATGCAAGATGAGCCGGGCGCAGTGGCTCATGCCTGTAATCCCAGCACTTTGGGAGGCCAAGGCGGGTGGATCACTTGAGGTCAGGAGTTCGAGACCAGCCTGGCCAACATGGTGAAACCCTGTCTTTTTTTAAAAAAAAAAGATGCAAGATGATCACTAACATGTGGAATGAAGAAAGCAGGATGGGAATTTGTGCATATACTCTGATTTTAATTCTGTAAATATTTATAGAGGTAAAATATGCAGTAGGACAGATAAAAATTAACTGGGCCTGAGTTACTCCTGGAGGTCATAAGAAATTGAGAGAGGAGATCTCAGATAGAATGGTCCCATCTCAGGACTCTAGGGATCTCAACGGAGGGGAGGAAAAAGGCAGAGACTGCCTGTCTTGTGGCTTAGGCTCCTGCAGGCCAAGAGCTCACAGCGTTGACTGTTTGAAGGAGAAAGTGTTGCTACATCTTCAGCTAAGAAGCCACCAGTTTTATAAACACAAATTGACAAAATGGAGCATACTAAATATTTGGTTGGAGCTGGGAACCCCTTGGGACTGTCTGAATTACTACTTACAAAGAAGTAGCCAGGGCAGTTTGCTTTCTGAAGTGTCACTGTGCAGAAGCTTCCACCAACACTCTGAGCCAGCCAAGCCCAGGGCTGGAGAAGGCCCCCGAGTTCTGGACAGTCTGCAGGTTCCACAAATCAGTGTTAAGTCATGTAGCCAGATGTCTCCGTGGTGTTTGCACGTTACCATCCCGGGAATCCAGAGCTTTCACTTACCTCATGTCCCAGCCTGGGATTTCCCTGCAGGCTGTAATGGGTTTGTTTTGCCAGGGTACTCAGTGTTCCCTGTGCTCTTTCCCTGTGAGTGTCAGCGGCATCATCATCCGCATCATTGCCTTTTATTGAGTGCCTACTGTGTGTGAGGTGCTTTACAGGTATTACAGATATTATTTTTAATCTTCTCAACAATCCTATCAGATAGGCATGATTACCCCAGTTTTTTTTTTTTTTTTTTTAAAGACGGAGTTTCGCTCTTGTTATCCAGACTGGAGTGCAATGGCATGATCTCGGCTCACCGCAACCTCTGCGTCCTGGGTTCAAGCAATTCTCCTGCCTCAGCCTACCAAGTAGCTGGGACTGCAGGCGCACGCCACCATGCCCAGCTGATTTTTGTATTTTTAGTAGAGACGGGGTTTCACCATGTTGACCAGGATGGTCTCGATCTCTTGACCTCGTGATCCGCCCACCTCAGCCTCCCAAAGTGTTGGGATTACAGGCGCGAGCCATCGCGCCCGGTCCGATTACCCCAGTTTTATAGATGATGGGATTGAGAAACAGTTTGATCAAATTACTTGCTTAGGGGCATCAAATTAGTTAAGTTTGGAGCTAGATGTCTGTCTCTATTTTTTCTGTGATGTCTTTCAGCTTCTAATTTGCCACTTTGTGTGTGTATGTGTTTCTATGCGTGAGAGAGAGAGAGAGATCTGTTACTATAAGATCTTTTTTGAACAGTGATTTACTTTTGAATTTGGGTGTCACTTATTTCTCAAATATTTTTTTCCAACAACATCCAAAAAATAATATATCATCTTACCCCTTAATTGTCTTTGTCAAAAGTAAGTCCTAGCCATGAGTACAAAGTGGACTGAAACATAATTATACTTTTCCAGAGTAAAATATTGACTAGAAATCAAAATGAGACTTCTCAGGATGACAGAAAAGCTTCCATACACGTTAGCAGTGACCTGCGATTAGTGCTAAAGGCACAATATACAGGCAAACAAACAGCAATATTTCCTCTTTCATGTTCAGGGAAGCCCATGCACAAACCCTTTGATTCTGGTGCTCTTCTGACATGTGGGGACCATCCTCTGTTGTCAGCATCACGGGCTCAGAATTGAAGAAGTTGATGCTTTGCTCTCATTGAGGCCTGATCACTGTGTATTCAATAATGCTGCCTCCTTTTCCCACCTTCTTCCTTTCTTCAATAAATACACATCCAAAGCCTGGCACCACGCTAAGGAGCAGCAGTAAATAATGACTATGATGAGCAGGGTCCTGGCTATCACTGAGTTTACAGCTCGGTGGGGAAAACAAACAAGGAATTAAGATGTAGTGTGATAAATGCACTGAAGCGGGGAAAGTGGGGTGCACTCAGGAGGGTCAGCAAAGGCTTCCCCGTCCAAAATACATCTAGGCTGTGACCTGAAGGATGAGCTAGCCTCAGCCGGGTCGGGTGGAAGATGTGGAAAGCAAGAAAGACATGAAAGGCCAGAGAAGGAGGCAAGCTTGGCATAGCTTAGCCATCTGTCTCATTCTCTCTGTCCTCCTTGTATATGTGTGTGTCAGAGTGCGTTTTGGGATTGCTTTTGACTTTTAAAATTAAGTTTATCAGAATTCAGATACTTCCAATTGTCCCTTAGAATTAAACATTGAGATAAAGGGAAATTCCACAGAGAAATCATACACCTCAGTTTGAAATTGCTACTTGAAAGGAATGGAACACCAGGTCTTTGGAAAGGGGTTTAGGGCCCATCGAGGGAGATCCTGTGTGCCCAAGCTTTCTTCTGGAACTCATTGGGCTCCCCTGTTTCTGCAATCCAAGCTAAGAACTAATGATATGTTGGGCAGAGTTCAATTCAGGGCTGTGACTGTATTAGTCAGGGTTCCCTAGAAGAATAGAACTAATAAGATATATATATATATAAATGTATGTATGTATAAATATATATATATATGATTTTATTAAGTATTAACTTACATGATCACAAAGTCCCACAGCAGGCTGTCTGCAAGCTTGAGGAGCAAGGAGAGCCAGTCTGAGTCTCAAAACTGAAGAGCCTGGATTCCCATGTTTGAAGGCCGGAAGCAAAATGGGAGGCTAGGCCAGTCTCACCTTTGCACGTTTTTCTGGAGGCTTTCTATTCTCTGGCAACTGATTAGATGGTGCCCACCAGATTAAGGGTGGGTCTGCCTTCCCCAGCCCACTGACTCAAATGTTAATCTCCTTCGACAACACCCTCACAGACACACCCAGGATCGATACTTTGTATACTTCAATTCAATCAAGTTAACATTCAGTGTTAAACATCACAGTGATTATGACCTTTGTCACAGAAGATGACTAGAAAAACAGCCACGAGTTGACCTTGATACTAAGAGCAGCACTGATTCAGACATGGGATACGATGGAGCTCGTGATGGTTCATTTTAGCCACGAATCATAAAGAAGTCCAGTTCAGGATACACAGCCCTTGAAGACAGCTCTCAAGGATTTAGACACATTAAATGTCTGAGCCCCAGTCTAATTCCAGGGGCAGTGACAGGATGACGCTGCCCAACTTGGGGTTTTGTCAAGATTTCAAACACAGCTTGTTGCTATGGTTCTAATTATATAAGAAACTACATGTTACCATAAGGGTCAACGTCAAATGGCAGGGCTCCAGAAACGTCATGAAGTGTTTCCTAATTGTAGCAGCAATGCTTGCCCTTTCTCTCTTTTTATTTTTCTCATTCTCCTTTTTAAATAATAATTATCGCATATATTGAGTGCTTAGTATTTGCCACACACTAAAACAAGAGCTAAGACTACATGCTGTCATGTAATTCTCGTAACTGCTCTGTGGTGTCGATATTATTTCACCAATTTTGGAGAGAGGGAAACTGAGGTTTAGAGAAGGATAATTAACATGATTTTCACAAATGGACACAAAAATAGTTACACGCTTAGAGAGCGTTAGAACTGGAACTTAGAGCACTTTGTCTGAACTCAAGTCTGTGCTGTTAATATCTGTGGTTCTGCAATTTAAATACACATTCTGATTGTGTTGTTTGCCAGTTGTTTTAGATGCCTTCTCCACTAGAAGATGGGGCCAGATTTCCTAGCTCTTTATTTGCTGATAGCACTAGCATGTTATGGGATATCAATAACTACTTGGCTCAGTGGCACACAATCAACTAGGGAAGGCCTGGTCTAAATTTAGCCCACCCATACAAATTGTAGGATTTTGCATCACTCTGCAGCTCATCTTATTAGGATAGGTCTTGTGACTGTCCCAGGCCTGAACACCCATAACAGAGCTCTCCTTGTCACTCTGACAATAGAAAGCAAGGGAAGGGAAAGCCATAAATTAGACCAATGGAGGGAGGCAGAGGAAAATAGATACAGACTGCTGACAAGATTAATATGCAGTTGACGGGGAGTGCTTTCACACCAGAGTGCCAGCAAATAAACACAATTCAGAAAGCTCATCCCTGCCTTACCAGAGAAGGCAGATTCCTGAGCCAAAAAAAAAAAGTGAATGAGCAAGAGAAAGAAAAAGAGAGGTCTGTGTGTGCATGGGGCCTTGTTTGCCAGGAATTCCTCCCGCAGGATCAGATAGCTGGGGTATGACACTAGCAGCAGGCCCAGCAGAGTTATACATTTTCTGACCCAAAACAGGGGCAGGAGAAGCAGGCACAGGCACTGCAGGGAAGGGGGGCTCTGAAGATACTGAGTGACAGCTGAGATCAGTGCCCTCCCTGGGCATAAGCATAGCCTTCCTTGTGCCACAAGCAAAGGCAGGTGTCATTTTCTGAGAGGAGTCAGCAGACCTGCCTGGCCCTTTTGCTGGATTTCTGATGGGCTCTCCCACTCCCTGCTGTAATGAATGAGACCTCAGCAGGCTTCAGTTGAATACTTCATAGATGGGAATTAATTCTTCTTCTTTTTTAAAAATTAGTTTGAACTATAAAAAATGGGCATTTTTGTAAGTCAAAAGTGGCCAAATATTGTCAATTTCATATGGTTTCAGACAATAGTAAGGGCAGAGATTGTTTTTAAACTCAGGAATTGATTCCAAAATTGGGGCTCTCAGTCCCTATGCTATACTGTTTCACCAATGATTTCCCACTACCCTGAGCATAAATTTAGACTTTGACCTGGGCCTACAAGAATTTTCATGGTCTGATCTTTGCTTAGCTGGTAACTTCTCTGTCCACAGCAACACCGAATTTCTCCTGGCTATTCGATGATTACTTTGGTTTACTGATCTTTGATTATACGCTTCCTTCTTCCTGAAATACTACACCTGCTTCTCTTTTCCTGGATGTATCATTCCATCCTTCAGGGGTTAGTCATCATAGCATTTATACTAGATTGGAAACTGCCTGAAGTGAGGAAATGTTGTTACCTGCCTTATTTCTTAGCGACTAGGTGAATACCTGGCACATAAAAGGATGACTGAGTGCATGGATGAATGAATGAATTACATGAATTACATGAATGCCACCTTCCCTCTCACAATACACACTCATTCTATGGCTACCTTGCCACTCCAAATTAAACAATTATCTCTTATGACATAGATGATCAGTTTCAGAACAATCTCTTGAAATTTGGCTGGAGCTGTGCTGCAGAGCTTAGTGAAACGCATTGAATGTAAAGCAAGAGCACAAATTAAAAATTTCAAGAATATTCTCACATACCCTAAAGAACTAGTTCAGCTCTTTGTTTTTAATAATGTAAGCTTATTATTTTTGCCTTTTTTTTTTTTTTCTCTTGTTGGGGCCTGGTTTTTATTGGAAGAATTTTCCAGAAGTACCACTAATGTAAACAAATAAAGATTTCTGGAGGCAGTTATCAGAACAGTTACAGATTCAAATGTGGTTATAAATGTTGGAACTGTTATTGCTGGTGACTGCAGAAGCTCAAATTAGCTTATTAGCTTTACTTAGTTGGATTTATACCACATTTTTCCTGTGAAGAGAAAGTTATGGAAGAAAATGGCTTCTTAGCAGCTAATCATTTATAAGGATTGCATTTGCCACCTCCTTTTTCTGCTGGAGCATGTTGGCGTAGGTCTGTTCTGTACAAACTCCATGTGCTGTACAAACATTCACTGGAACTGGGCAAAGGAGGTGTTAATAAGTTCTGTGACAGTAGAAGCCTTTGGTCAGATGCTGGGTATTATCTGTCACCGATGCTGGGACGGGCACTCCGGGGCTAAAACTCTTCTAAGATATCTTCCAAAACTGGGATTTTCTGATTCTGTAATCATAAATTCTGGACCCACGCATATTTGTTGTTGGCTTGGTGTATAATGTAGCATATACATTCTAAGCAGTATATAAGCATGATTCTATTTAAATGTAGAATTATACTTATGCTGCTTAGAATATATATATATATATATATATATATATATTCTACATCACATATACACATTTAAATAGAATCATATGCAGTTTACAAACTATTTTAATCACTACAATCTATTATAAAATGTATTTCCATGTCAATCTATTTTTTTCCAGAGCTTCGTTTTTTAATGACTTTATAGTACTGTATTTCAATGTATTCTTTAACTAGTACCCTGATTTTTTTTTTTTTTTTTTTTTTTTTTTTTTTTTTTTTTTTGAGACAGGGTCTCACTCTGTCACCCAGGCTGGTGTGCAGTGGTGTGATCAAAGCTCACAGCAGCCTTGAATTCCTGGGCCCCAGCGACCTTCCTACCGCAGCCTCCCAAGTAGCTGGGACCACAGTCACATGCTACAACACCCAGCTAATTTTTGTATGTTTTGCAGAGATAGGGTTTCGTCATGTTGCCCAGGCTGGTCTCAAACTCCTAAGCTCAAACAATCTGCCTGCTTTGGCTCCCTAAAGTGCTGGGATTGCAGGTGATAGACCACACCTGGCCAGTACCTTGATTTTTAATATAAACAGCATCAATGGATGACTACCTAAACTTTTGTGAATATCCTCACTTTATTTAGATAAATTGCTGAGTCAAGGGTTGTCACATTATTCAGGATTTTTGGTGACTATTGAGACATTGCCCTTCAGAAAGATTGTATGATTTATATCTTGCCAGTAGTCTTGCCATGACTTTGAGCATCCTCTCTGGATCACAGCTTTCTGGTGACGTAAATTGCTACCTGAGAAATCCTTAGGAGACTGGGTTTTCTATGTTAAACCCTCTCTGGGGCATCCCCCGCTCCCACAGCAGAAGAGATGAAAGGAAAGACAGAAATTTACTTATTACATGCATGGACTTTGGATCAATTCTTTGTCAGAATTGAACCAAATTCTAACTTCACAATCTATTAATTCAGAAACTCCGGGCAAGTTACTTAACCTCTTTAAACTGGTTTTTCTCATCTGTAAAAATACTGAATCTACCTCAACGGGTTTATTTTTTGCTGTTGTTGTTTGTCTGTGTGTGTGGTTTTGTGTGTGTGTGAAGACGATTTATAGAAAGTGCTTAACATAGCACATAACACAGAGTAACTGCCTTTTAACCACTAGCCAATATTTTTACTATACTATTCTAGTTATTTATTTCTAGCAACAACTCTTTTTCCTAACTGAATAGAAGCAAGAGCTGGAGCAAGAAGGGAGAAGGGGAAAAACGTAACCAGGAACTTGAGCTGTTCCCAAAAAGAGTTTTTAGGGTGAGATATATATCTTTCTTTCATTGGGTAGCCTCTGCCCTTTGAGCCCTACATTTTCCTTTAGAATTTGCAGCATTTGGGGAAGGCCCTCCACCTGCCAGCATTGCTTGGGTTTCACTGGTCTTGTGAGCGTTCTGCTTTTCGCCTGCCCTTGTTCGTAAGGCGGCTCAGCTGACCTTGAGGGTCGAGGACATAGTGTTGATCCCGGGAAAGACAGTAATAGTTTTGTTGACAGATACTTTTCAACAGCTGTGTGGTATCTGCCAGGCTGAAAGAAGAAGAGGTGGGAGGAGAATGACTCAGGGTTAACCCATTCTTGGCCTCAACACTATTCTCCTTGTAAGAAAATCTTGTCTTGATGACATTCTCTTGGCCTTTGAGAGCTGGCTCTCTCTCTCTCTCAAGCTCTCTCTCTCTTCTTTAAGCAAATCTTTTTGCTTATTTTCTTATAATGGCAAAGTAACATTTAAGGTTCAGAAATACAATTTACAAAGCTTGAAAGCATTTGAAATCATTATGTTTTGGAAAACACAGAGTAAATGCTCACTTTGACAATGAGATGACCCTAATACCCTGGGATTCTATAATCTTCCACCTTCAATGGAACATTAGACCAGCTGAAGATGAGATATGGACCCTCAATTGTGGAAGAGAGAACAGAATTTATTTTGTTAAATTTCATTTCAGTTTTCATACTAGATACTATTCACATATGGTTTTATGGTTATTTTTCTATTTATTAATCAGAATATATGTGGTATCATAGCCAAGGCCGCTTTGAAAAAAATATTAAAGTGATTTAAATGCATGACATTTTAAGTGCTAATCCAGTGGGACCTTTTATAATGCTGGTGTTGAGGGATGAGGGTAATAACTGCTTATAAACGAATTCTGGTCTCAGATTCTGCCTTTTAGCTTCGTTGTATTTTAAGGAAAAATATATTAAGAATCCCTGAGTCAGTGTAATAAATAAGACAAACAATAATGGATTTGAGGGAAAAGTAGTTAATTAGTGTATTTCACAGAAAAATTTTATTGGTGGAAGATGAGTATATTCATTTTGCATATATTCACTGAGAACTTCCTGAAATGCAAGGCATAAACATTCTAGAAAATATTAAGCATTAACCATCTGTTCGGTTCCCTGCCCTTGAGAGACTGCTATGCATAAACGGAGCCCAATTCATTTAGACTTAGCTGTAACATAAAGTGGATGTGATGATTCTCAAATAAGCAAAGAACAATGGGAGATCTTGGGAACTGGGATGGCAAAGAGGGAATATTGTCTTAGTGCAGGCTTTGTTGTGAGATTTGGGTTTGAGTCTATGCGCTGTCCTTTAGGAGTAGGTTAAGCTTATATACTACATGGAATGCCTCTGGGTTTTATTTCCTCCTATCTGAAAAATGGAAATACTTAACTCATGGCAATTTTGTGAAATAGTATGGGAAAAACTCTTAGTAGAGTGCATAACAGAATAAATACTCAAGCAATGGTAGCCTAAAATGGTGGAAAAATAAAAGGAGATACATATAGAGGTAGTTGGTGGGATGACATAGAGTTTTGGAAGGAGGTGAGATATGGGCTGGACTAGATATGGAAAGAGGGCATTCAAGGTGACAAGGATGGCTTTGTCAATGGTGTGCAGTGGGATGAGAAGGTGCTGAGCATCTTCAAAAACTGAGACTTAGACTAAGGGGCTGAAATGGAGGGCTTACAGGTTGTCCTCTAAGCAAAACTTATCCAATAATAGTACAACTGAGTTTATCATTGTAAGAAAGACGTGTCGTTTTGAAAGAGCTAATGAAGAACCTAGATTGTCAGCTGAAGAAGGTGAAGGCTTATTGGGTTAGCAATGGGGATCCCATCTGTGCTCTGAAGGATGACTCTGGTGGCACAGTGGCTGGATTAGGGATGGAGGAAAGAAAATAAAGACATAATTTCAACTGCCCAGGCAAAGGTAGGCCTAGGGCTCTTTTTCTATTACAGCACAATAATAATTATTACCTTTGGCTTGAAAGGGTTTTTTCCAAAGAAAACAGTTAATATGTGTTGTGCAATTGCTCTTTATTCCATCAGGATCAATCATTCCTCCAGAATTAAGCTGATTTTTCCTTTCTTCCCTTCACACATCCTCCCACACATAATTGCCTGCTTATAGTTTTCCTTTAGAATGGAGAACAATATCAAGAAGCAGACTCTAGGTCATTGGATGCTGAGCCTGTCTGTACCTCAGTGTGGCTTGTTAGAAATACAGAAGATTGAAGCTTCTGATTTGGCAGGTCTGAGATGAATGCAGGAAATTCTTGTTTTTTGAAAGTTCCCCCACATGGTTCTATTTTTAGACATATTTGAGAACCACTGTACTAGATTTTAATCTTGTTGAGCAAGACTATGTCTTATTCAGTTTTTAGTCTACGGGGCCTGTCACATTATTTGGTCCAAAATAGATTTTCGTGAGTATCTAGTACATAGAACTTAAACGTCATAACAAGAGCAGGGAAAAACATCAAACTTTAGGAGACTATTAGCTGCATAATGCCTTGCTGCAAAGCCAGGGCAGTCTTTGTGAAAAACAGTTTCTGAGTCTGTTCTGGCAGGGGGCAGGGCTGGAAGCCTAGCTTAGAGCTTCTCTTGATTGATTGCCCTGTAACTTGAGGCCTGACTTTGGCCTGAGGGTCAGAGCATTGGGTTTACTGACTTGCAAATTATTAAAATACTGTTAAGGAGAATGCAAGCATTACCAGGGAACTCCATTTTTACAGTGATAGGGTGAGGACCTGCTTTTCAAAGTTAATACACCCATGTTCATAATCAAAGAAATGCAAGTAAAAACAAAGATACTTTTAAGTTAGTAAAAAAAAAAAATTAAATGTTAACAACTAAGGCTATTAACACTGTGGCAAAATTAAAATGACCCAACTAATTTAGAATGCAATTTTGAATTTTATGCCAAGGTCCCTAAATAGTTCATTTCATTTGATCCAGTGAGTTTATGCCTATAAATATATCCTAAAAATTACCTAAAAATATAAAAAAGGCAACTGCACAAATATGTTAATTGCATAATAATTTATAAACTTGATGCAACGAAAGGTCCAATAATAAGGGAATGGCCAGGTATGTAAATTGAAGCAATTTTAGAGAGCCCGTAGAAAATGATAGCTGTGAGATTTGGGTACCATCTTAGGAAAAAGCTTATGATATAATGTAAATGAAATAAGATATAATGTAAGTGGAATGTTAAATGGAAAATTTCATATGTATTAGAATTACAATCATGTAAATAATAAGCATATTTTAAAAGACTTGCGGGAAATGCACAAATACAACTCCTGTGTTCAGATGGTGGTATTAGGAGTGATTCTTTCCTTTTTTTCCTAAAGTCTGTGAGTTGAGTTTGTAGTTTTATACTTTATACTTTTATACTTTTAAAATGTAAAAGTCGTTAAAATATACTCATACTCACAAATACACACTAAGGCAGGTGATTGGGTCACAGTCACAATGAGCAACCGATAAAATTTAGGCAAGAATCTAGAGGTGGACGCCAGCAGAGGACAATCCCCTTCCTTCATCCCTCAAACCACCACCACACCATTCCATGAAAGGATAGCATTCGCTTTTTGTTACATAAATGCCTTCAGTGTTTAAGAACAAAATGAAAACGAGAAAACCAAAAATTAACAAGAAAAAGGTGCCTGTACAACCTTACCCTGCCCCGCCCCCCACCATTTTCTACGGTCTTAAGTCAGGAGTGTTTTTGTTTTTGAAAAGTCTTTTCCTGTCTTACTTGAAAATGGCTTATTTCTGTACTACCCAGGTGAATTTTTGGATTTCGCAGGTCTTTTCAAAGACATCTAAGAGAAAGAAGCTCATGGGCCGAGTGTGTAATGTTAAATAAGGTCATGCTTGCTGTTGGTCGTGATCGCTCACACATGACAGGGTACTATTTTTAACTGAGACAATTGGTGAATGACTCAGGAAGACCTTCCAAAGCCAAGTGGCAGCTTGCAGGAACTGAAATTGCTATTAGCTGAGGAGAAAATAGCTAATGCAGTAGCTGAAAGTGCCCATTTTCTGTTTTCAGTATATCTGGCAGCCAAATAATACTACAATAAAACCAATATTAAAAGACTCACTAGTACAGATATAGGTATGCTGCCAGCTAAATACTTTGTTGCCCTCTTTGTTCGAAAAATAAATTTTGTATGAAAATAATTTTAGAAAATGTTGAACATAGATACCTCTTTTGGGTGTTCACAAGATAAATTCGTGTAATAATGTTTGTTTTCAAATGGATGGCACAAAACATTGTTTATGTTTATGGGGGCGGAAGTAAGGATAGGAAAGCAAAATTTGTAGAATGAACGTTCCCGGGAACATACTTTGGTATATGCTGGTCCAAGCTGATGCCCTCCTTTTACAGGTGAGAAAAATGGAGACCTTGGGAGGCTAAATAACTTTTTCAAGAGCACCTAGTTTGTGAATGCAATACCTGGAACTAAAACCCAACCTGTTCTATTCTCCACAGCTCTAGAGCATGTCTAACCCTCACAGCTACACAGAGTCTACAACTGATGTGTCCATTAACATTGTTACTGTTAGTCTTGTATTTAATTTTTTAGTTAAAATAATTAGTCTTCTTGCACTCTCAAATGACCCACACAACACAAATGTATTTGTTGTTCTTTGGATGGGAGGCACTTTATACAGACAGGCTATTTTATTATTTACTAAGGTCCTATTTCTGGTAAATCATAGAACTGGACTTTTACTGCCATTTGAAGCTGTCCTTCTAGACTCATTTTAAAAGGAGTGTGCCCTTTTGTGATAATTAAGGGAATTTCAGGCTGAGGCTGGCCAGTGGAGGAGACCTGTCTCTTCTAAGACTATGTGAAGTAATCTAAGGAGCAGGAAGGGAAAAGGCCCTGCCTCCTGCCGCACTAATAGCAAACACAAGACTTTTCACTTTGAAAAGCACTTTACCTTGTGTATCTGAAATGACTGCTTTAAATATCAAAGGCACATCCAATGAGCTAGGTGCAAGAACTCTTGTCCAGAAAACTATTTCTTTTTCCAGGATAACTATCCTTTTTCATCAAATCCATCTTGGACCTCTTTTTCTTTAAAATTCTTATCCACATGGAAGAGTGCACGGGTCTGAAGGTGTAGTTGAAAATAAGCAGCACATCAATTTCATGTTGCCTTTGCTTTGGTAAGAGACAGCCTCAAGGGCCAGCTCAATGGCATAGTGTTTCAGCAACAGGTTTGGGTTAGGGTTTAGGAAAGATCACGTGTCTTTCAGAGAGGAAAAAAAAGTTGAAAAGCAGGTCAATACCTCTAGTTATGAGACGAGTGGCTGCTTCCAGGAAGTGAGTTGTGAGGGCTGGGGCGTATGGGGGTGGGAGCGCTCTTAATTTAGGTCTAGAGTCATCGTTATGTATTAAGTGCCTGTAGACTTTTGTCTAAATTTTAATAAGCTACCTATATGTTTGGCTGGGTTGATTGAATCCACCTGAATAATTTCCTGCCCATTTCAGCAGCATTAATCATACGTACTGTTTCCTGACACTTTTACTAATGTGGTATAGGACATGAACAAAAGCTGTAGTTTCGTTCTTTTTGCTGTGCCTAAAATACCCATATGTACTCATATGGATGATTGGCACTTGAAATAGAAAAGAGAGTACATATTTTTATTTTAAATGGCCAGGACATGTGGGTGAACTCTGCTATGAAGGATGCTAGGAAAAGAATTAATTGCGTAATCTAATTAAATGAGAATAATCAAAAGATGTCTCACTCAGTGCTCATAAAAACACAATGAGGCCACAGTGCCAAGCATTTTACTGATGAAGAAACAGATAAAGCTCAAAGAGACTGATTAACTTTTCTTAAGGTCACATAAATAATATTGACAGCTTCAAAATTCAAATCTAGGTCTGAATCACTTTCACTCTACTCAGCTATGTAAAAAAGTAAAATCCCTCCTGACTATTCTTTTATCTTTCAGTGAAGATTCTATAAACACTTCAGAAATGCTCAGGACCTCAGATGATTGACGCAAATATGAAGTATTGTATCATAGATATGTTCACATATATACCTATATGAACAATACATATTATATTAATTTTTGTAGAACAAAACTGTTACTGGTTTCATTAGGAGAAATTTATGCTACAGAAATTTTCAGCATGGGCAAATTCTGAACTGCTCTCTTCAATACGAAGCTGCAATACTAACTTAGAATTTGATAGCCTTTATGGGTCACTGTGAGACCCTTGCCTTCAGTAGTAAGGTTAGGATAACAATATTTGATCCTATTTGTGACGTCCATAGTCAGAGATGTTATGAAAGTACGTTGGGCTCACATGAAAACAAAACAAACCTGTTTGGTAAAAAGCATCCATGACTTTGTCAAGGGACCAGTTTTTGCAGATTTCCCAACCTGGTAAACGTCTTAGGAGTCGTGAAAAATGCATATAAAAAAGGGGATTAACATTTTGAATGTGCCTGTAGAAATACTTCATATGGGAAAACGTCTTAGTGGTTTTATTGTACTGGATAAGGCCAAAGAAGGATTATTTTTACATAAAACCCCTCACCTAACTAGGACCACCTGGTGTACATTGTGTCACATAAACCCGCGATGTCCCGAAGCCCCTTCCAAAACAAAAGTCACTTTGCTGAGGTTCACTGTGTTCTAATGAGAAGGCAGAGTCAGTTCTCCTTTCAGACTCTGGGGGGCTGCATGCTGCAATCTTTCAAATGCAGGAGCTCAGCCTCTTGGCTGACTAACTTTCCCACTATCTCCCTTTCCTTTTTTCCTGGCTCATAAAGTGATCATTTAAATATCTTACGCATGTGTTGAGCCTCTCAAGAAGGAGTTTCCACACATGTTGACACCTATTGGGTGTAGCTGGTGAAAGGGCTTCAATTTTACTAAAGGACTTCTACTGGCTTCTGTGAACTCCTTGCTATAAAGTACCACAGCATTATTAGCCATGACAAATTAGAGGTTTTTCTGAGGTTTTTCTTCATAAACAGAATACCCATTTAGATACTTAAAGTAGTTTGAACATTTTTTTGGTTTCTTTTGTATATCTAATAAAATATGTATACTCCACCAGGAAAAATGTATATACACATATTTTCAGGTGGTCCTTTAACTTTGGAAGCCCATCACTCCACTAATCACTGAGACAATGGTTTTATAAAGCCCACTTTGCACATGCAGCAACAACACTCATTTGCAATATTATCATCAAAATAAATTTTAAAACCCTAACATTTATGCAAATAGGCCATCATGTGGGGAATCAGTCAACCTCAAAAATCTAAATATTTCTATTTTTTTAAAGGCAAATTGACTTCTGCTTTGAGATGGATTTTACAAATTTGCTGTTAGAAGTCTACAACCACATTTCCTCTGTGTGTGTGTATAGTTGTGGGTGTGGGTGAATGTTTGTGGGAGTAGGTGTATGTGAACTTACCAACTGTTAATATTTTTTCATATGTACGTACTCTCGCTTCATAAATATACAAATGTATATACATCTACACATATATATTTATTTTCTAAACTATTTGTAACGAACATAGCTAACATTTATGCATATTGTGCTTGGCATTATGTGGTGAAACAGTCAACTTCAAAGTTGTAGACAGCATGACACTTCCCCCCTAACTCTACCTTCTAAGCAAATGATACACTTCTATGTAATCACAATATCATTATCATACTCAAGAAATGTAACTTATTAAAATTTCTCCAGTTGTCTCAAGAATGCCTTTTATAACTATGTTTCTGAAATCCAGAATCCAATTAAGGATAACATACTGCAATCAGTTGTGGTTCCTTTAATTTAAAAGAATTCTGGGCCGGGCACGGTGGCTTACGCCTGTAATCCCAGCACTTTGGGAGGCCGAGGCGGGTGGATCACGAGGTCAAGAGATCGAGACCATCCTGGTCAACATGGTGAAACCCCGTTTCTACTAAAAATACAAAAAATCAGCTGGGCATAGTGGCGCATGCCTGTAATCCCAGCGACTCAGAAGGCTGAGGCAGGAGAATTGCCTGAACCCAGGAGGCGGAGGTTGCCATGAGCCGAGATCGCGCCATTGCACTCCAGCCTGGGTAACAAGAGCGAAACTCTGTCTCAAAAAAAAAAGAATTCCCCGATGGCTTTTGTCATTCATGACATCGGCTTTTCTGAAGAGTTCAGACAAATTGTCTTGTAGCATGTTCCGCAGTCTCCTTATGATTCAGTTCAGGTTAAACCTTTTGGCAAGAATATTCTATAACTGATGTGGGAACCAGTCTTAAGTACAGTTTGTGCTGTTTTTGGAGCATTCAGAATGAACATACTGTCGACTTCTGCACCCTTTATGCACAGTTAATACATCAGTCACACATAAGATCTCGCTCTCTCTTTTTCTCTCTCAAACACCATGCAAAATACACAATTAAAAAGATCAAATTTTTAAAAAAATGTTATCTGTTTTTAAGACTGGCCATGGATCCTATGAGGATATTTTGGAAGGAGATACAAATCTATTATTTCACTGGCCCCAGCCTAGGATGATTTTTATTAAGAGGAAGTGATTTGGGAAGAGGATTAAGGTGTCTGCAGGCCTGTGGATGCTGGGTGATACAAAACCTGAAATCTGTAATGGGACAATGTGAGCAAAACAGAATCTGGTTAAAGGAAAGGAAAAGGCAAAGAAGCCAGGGAGTCGCTGAGAGAAGTGACATGGACCAGGGTGGATTGATAGAAGTCTTTTCAAACTCAATGAATTCTAGATGCAGTGTTTAGTAAGCCTTTTGGTAGTTTACTAGGATTTGCCCTTGGCAAGTTTTATCTTTTTGTTTCTAAGAAATAAAAATAGGAAGAGAAGGCTTGAAAAGCCTTTTGGACAGAAAATAGCACTGAGAAAAACAATATTTTGATGAGTTAGTGCTAAATGAATTAGAAACATGTGGACTGAATTTCCCTTGAAATACAAATGGATTGAATAATTAATGGAAAAAGCACTTGGCAAAATGTACTTGAGGTTTTTATTGAACCCAAACCAAAACATTTGAAAATATTTTGAAATATGTGAAAAGTATAATATACATCTGGATTTGCCCAACCCTAGTAAGGATACAGGAAACATTATTTTTATTTAACATTTATATGATAGCTACAGTGTATCTCAATCCTAAGGTATTTTTTACAACAGCCCTGTGGTCTAGGTCATAATTATTATTTTCATTTGGGGCAAGAAATTTACTAGTACTTGCACAGTGAGCTTCAAATAGAAGTTTTTATTGATCTGTATTCTTTAGAGGTTTTAGTTGGTAGGAACACTGGACCAGTAGACACAGACCTAGGTCCAAGTCTTGGCTTGTCTTCTTACCGGACGACACGTTGTATATCTTCTTGGTAGATTTTTATCATTTTGTAGTTTCTCTCTTTCCTTACTAGTATATTTTTACTTAAACACAATTTTGCCAGATATTGCTATACCAGCTTTCTTTGGTAACTATTTGCCGAATATATCTGTGGTAGGCAGAACAATGACTTCTTAAAGATGTCCACATTCTAATTCCAGGAGCTGTGAATATATTATAGTATGTGGCAAAGGGAAATTAAAGTAGCAGAGGAATCAAGATTGCCCCTTAAAATGGGGAGATTATTCTGGGTATGTAGTCACAAAGACCCTTAAAAGTAGAAGAGGAAGGCAGAAGAACAGAGTGAGAGAAATAGATGTAATGGCGGAAGTAAGTTCAGGATTACACGATATGATAAGGACTTAACCCAAGTTGCTGTCTTTGTTGATGAAGAAGGGAGACCACAAGCCAAGGAATGTGGGAGGCCCTCTAGAAGCTGGAAAAAGTGAGAGCCTTGAGAAAGGAAGGCAGTCGCTGATCGATGCCTCGATTTCAGCTCAGCGAGACTTATTTTGGACTTCTAACCTACACAACAGTAAGATAATGCGTTTGTTTTGTTTAAGCCATTAAATTGGTGGTAATTTGTTACAGCATCAAAGATTACTAATATATGTCTCATAACATTCTTTAGTTTCAACCATTCTTTGCATCTTTTGTGTCCCTAGTAAATAGCACTTAGCTAGTTTCTTAAAACTAATTTCACCACTTTCTGTCCCTGGGTAGATAGACACGTAATCCATTCACATTTTTGCAATTCTTGAACTTGAACTATTTGTGCCATAGTATTACTTTTTAAAGTCTATTTTATTTCCTTTTTTTCTACCTTTTGTTGTTTAATCACATTTTTCTTCATTTATCTCCTCTACTAGGTTTTAAAGTTATACAATTTATTTACATTATTTTGATGATAATCTTACATTAAAAAATAAAGTCTTTTGAAGTGTGTGTAATACACATACAGAAAAATGTACATCAGAGTTATATAGCTGTATAAATTATCATAAAATAAATATAGACATGTAACCACCATTCATGTCAAAAAAAATAAAATATTACTCCTTACTCCATAAGGTCCTCAGTACCCTTCCCGCTTTCCTCCTCTCCAAAGATACCACTCTCATGACTTCTAACAAACCAACACATTGATTTTGCTTGTTTTAGCACCTTAAAATAAGCGGAATCACAGATCACTGTCAGCCTGAGAGGTAGAGGTTACAGTGAGCTGAGATCATGCCACTGCACTCCAGCCTGCGCAACAGAGACCCTGTCTCAAAGTAAAAAAAAAAAAGAATTATTAAATATATATTCTTTCTTCCAAGATTAATTTATGTCATTGTCAACTGTAGTATTGCATTCATTTCTATTGCCACATAATGTCATATGTTCACCCAAAGACATGCACACAAATGTTAGTAGCAGTATAATTCTATTCATAGTAAGTCCCCAGTGAAAGCAATCTACATGTCTGTCAACAGCAGACTGGAGCTGGGAGTAGCAGCTCACGCCTGTCATGTCAGCACTTTGAGAGACCGAGGCAAATGGATCACGTGAGCCTAGGAGATGGAGACCCTTCTGGGCAGCATGGTGAAACCCTGTCTGTATAAAAAAGAAATACAAAAATTAGAGAGATGTGGTGGCATGCCCAGTCGTCCGAGTATCTCAGGGGGCTGACGTGGGAGGATTGCTTGAGCCAGAGAGGCCAAGGCTGCAGGGAGCTGAGTCATGACCACATCATGGCACTCCGGCCTGGGTGACAGAGCAAGACATTGTTTCAAAAAAATAAAAAAATAAAAAAAAATAAAAACAGTAGAATGGATATGGACGTGCTTAGGATGGGGTTACATTGGATTAACTTGTAAACTGAAAATGTGAAGTCAAAAAGGTGTTTAATACACTTAACCTACCAAACATCAAAGCTTAGCTTAGCCTACCTTGAGTGTGCTCTGACACTTACATTAGCCTACAATTGGGCAAAATCATGTAACACAAAGCCTATTTTATAATAAAATGTCGAATATCTTGCGTAATTTATTGAATGGTTGTATAGGTACTTGAAGTACCACTTTTACTAAATGAATATCACTTTTGTAGCATTGTAAAGTTGAAAAATCATAAGTCAAACTATCATAAGTCAGTGACCATATATATACATTCTGGCACTCATGACTTTACATTTTTACATGCAGAATTAAAGTTTAAAGTTGACCAATATTATTAATTATTAATTATTATCTATCCCTAATTAATATAAGGATTTGAGGGCAGCTTAAATCTTTCACGTTATCAAGGCCTAAAATTTTAGTTTCACTTTCTTTTAAATCCATTTCCCTTGGTCATTATTATTTTTTAACAGATACGAAGTATTTAGATTTAATAATATGTTTACCAATTTCTATGCTACTTGCACATCTTGTTTTACAACTCTTTCTTTCCTTTCAGATTAAATTTTCTTTTTGCTAAGGTATAATCTTTTATAATTCTCTTAGCAAAGAACTGGGAGTAGTAAATGCAGCCTCTTTATGTCAGAAAATGCAATTTTTTTGCATTCTTTTAGGATGTTGTATCTGCTTATAGAATTCTAGATGAAGTGTGTCATTCTAATTGCCATTCCTTTGAGAGTAACCTGTTGCTTCTCTCTGATGGCTTTTAGGATTTTTAATGCTCTATACTTTCACTACAGCCTAAGTGTGGACTTAACTTTATTTGTCCTGCTACAAACTAGTGTGCTTTTTCATTGAAATCACATTTTTCTTTAATTCTGGAAAATTATATCCCTGATATTTTTCAAAGTTCATTCTTTATTCTCTTTCATCTTTCCTTCTGGAATTCAGATAAACAAAAGAAATTTCATTTATTTCTTTTTTTGTCTATTAACTTCTCTTTTATATTTTCTAAACTGGTATGTTTTTTCTTGTTGAAAATCTGTGATTCCCTTACATTTTCCTTTTAATTTGCTAATTTTATCTTCAGCTGTATCTAGTTGTTATTTAGTCATATATTGAGCATTTCATATCAGTGACTATTTCTAGAGGTCAACTTACTAAATTTTCAAATCTACCTTTACTTTCTTTTAAAAAAAAAATCCTGTTTCTGCCAGGCACAGTGGCTCATGCCTGTAATCCCAGCGCTTTGGGAGATCCAGGCAGGATGATCACGAGGTCAGGAGTTCAAGACCAGCCTGACCAACATGGTGAAACACCATCTCTACTAAAAATACAAAAAACTAGCCAGGTGTGGTGGTGGGCACCTGTAATCCCAGCTACTTGGATGGGGAGGAGGTTGCAGCAAGCTGAGATCGTACCACTATGCTCCAGCCTGGGCAACAGAGTAAGATTTTGTCTCAAAAAAAAAATCCTGTTTCTATTTTATGTTATATTCATTTATTTATATCTGTGATTATTTTAGACATACTTATAGTTTAATTCAGATTATTCTATTACCTCTGGTTCTTGGTGTGCAGATTTTCCCTCTTGGAGTAGGTACCCACTGTCTCTCCAAATGTTGGTTCATTTGATCATAAGATTTGTAGGCAATGTACCTGCAACAACATCTTCAACACAAAATACCTTATTTTGGATTTTTGTGTGTCTGGGGTTGGAGGATTATGCCTGTATTTGGTATTCTGTAGGAGCCCTTTGAGTTCCCCGGACTCACTTTAGTTTTCAAATTACTCCCAGTTTTGGGTAACTAACCATATTTGTACCTGAACCTCACATCCACATACTAAGCAAGGCGGAATTTCTAGTTCTCATGTATCTCCCATTTACAGCTCCAGGAGGATTCTTAATTTCCTTGCTGCTCACTCCTAGCTCTGTCTGGTCTGGGACAGACTCTTGGACTCTCCTTATGTGTGGGCATAAAACTGTAGCTCTCCAACTTCCCTGTGAGCCCTCAGAATTACTGTCACTTACTTCTTTGATTTAATTTGGGTACCTGGGCATTTTCATCTGTCAAGCTTGGCTCCGTATTTAGTTATCTTTGCTATATTTGGGGAGAGAGAAATTTTTATGCATTCAACATAGGAGAGGGTTTTTAAAAAATATTATCTCTTTTTTTATTGCATTTTAGGTTTTGGGTTACATGTGAAGAACATGCAAGATTGTTGCATAGGTGCAAACATAGCAGTGTGATTTGCTGCCTTCCTCCCCCTGAGATAAAAAATATTATCTCAGTGTGACTGACTGATGAGAAGTCTGGACAAATCACTTAATTTTTATGGACACAACATTTCTTAAAGGTAAAAGTGGGTGAATAATACTTATTTTGTTTGAATTTGTATGTTATTAGAATGAAATCATATATTCAAAAATTCTGTTTATTTCTATTGTAAAACACTATACAAATATGCTAGTAAATTAAATTGATAAGCAGCATATTCAGAGTCTTCGGACAATCACTTTGAATAATGCAGCCATGAAAGTATATGATTATTCGTTTGAACTTACTTTAGCATTCAAATGGCTTTATCTGTGTTGGAGGATAGAATGGTTTGGTGAAGATATTTCGTAGGGTGGGTGATAGGAGAGGATCCTTTCACATTATGTCGACACAATTAGAGTTATCATGTAGTGGCATGCAAACTAAAACCAGGAAAGGAATGTCTGTTAACATTATTTGGGAAAAAGTTCTGCTAGTGAATGTAGGAGAGGCGGCACAACAATGAGGGGAGTGAAGGAGAGAGGGACCTGGGCAAATGAACGCAGTTGGTGTGGAGCTGAGGAGACCCTGGGAAAGAGCCCAGCTGTGGTCCATGCTAAAGAACCCATGACTCCACCCAGAACCTACAGCAATGAAATGTCAGCGATGGGTTGGCTCTTCAAGGAGTCAGAGCAGCATGGAAACTTGGCCACTCCCGGTGGCAGTAATAGCCCAGGCAGCTCTGCAGCATTCTGAAGACAGGACGGTAGGTATGGGAAAGATGGAAGCTTGGCAGTCACACCTGTGCTGTCTCCTTCCTCATAGAGCAGGAAAACAGGCTAGGAAAAGGTAGAATATCCTGTAAAGTTGGCTGAAGGGAATAGCTGTTTTGATATGATCCAACATCATCAGGTATTTTGAAGCTGTTTTAGCTTGGGGAAAACATCCATTCATTATTGTCATGACCTCATATCTGCATAAAACTTTTATTGATAAAATAACTGTCAATGTGCTGGATATTTTGTAAATTATTTCTGATCCAATTTGCAGATAAGGACTAAAGCTTCAGAATACCTTCTGACGAAAGTTGTATAAATACCAGTGTAGCATAAAGACCTGTGTCTTCACTGGTCCAGAGGGCTCAGGTGACTTGTAGAAGGACCATTACAAGAAGCAGAGCTGGAAGTTATTCTGTGGCCCTTTTTGCATCCAGTGCTCTTTCCGATGTAAACTTACACCACTTTTGCCTTTATTTTGTGTGCTGCTCTTGTAAAGAGCAAGTCTGTGATTAAAAAATAATACGTTTCTATGAAACATTATATCAATGTCTGTACTGCCCTTTCCAACCTGCTAGAAACATTCTTTCTGTCTTATTATTTTCTCCTACGTCAAAAATTATCTTTTCAATCATCTCAATTACTTTATTTTATATATAATGTTTCTAAGATATTGGTACCCATTTTACCTGTACACTCTGTGTTTTGGTTAATAACACTCAATTCACACAGTCAGTCAGCTTAGATGTTTTTCACTCCCTGGTAAAGGTCAGGACCACCAGAAGGCTTTTGGCATTTTCATAGCCTCTTGGTATTTATGGACATTGGAAACTTACTGCAGACTCTTTATTTTCTCTCTTTCAAAATGTAGTACCCATTATTGTAAGCTAAAGTTGAATACAGGGTTCAAATCCTGGCTAGGGCACTTACTAGCTATGTGACCTTGGACAAGTTGCTTAAACTTTCTATACAATGGAGATAATAGTAATATCTGTGTATCGGCTGGACATAAGAATGATTTACTATTTGTAAAGCTCTAGAATGGTGCTTGTCATTAAAGAAAATAAGTGAAAAAGGTACCTTTTTAGACTTTAGCCACCAAATCTGTTGAAGGCAGGACTGGATTTCTCTTTGGGGTCCTCTTCTCTCTAGGGACATGCTTCAGTCTTTCACTCAACATCATAACTCATTTACCTCTCCAGTAGAGAGCATAACAGCATCTCTCAATAGCATACTTTTAAACCAGTTTTCCATGGATTCTGATGAATCTAATTTGCAACTGGGAAAGTAGACAGTTGATGTTGGACAGAATTTATTGATTTATTTTTTTCAAAACAAAAGTCTGGATGTTGTGTAGGCATAGTCTTTAATTCAAAAAACATTCTGACTTTCAAATACGTAGATTTTTTTTACTACTATTGTTAATGATTAATTTTTCAAGAGATTATATATGTTGTAATCCTTGGAATTCAAGTAAAATTTTGGCAATATGGCATTGTATTAGCTGGAAATAGATTAAACAATAACTTCTCTTGATACGTGATAACATGGATGTAGACTGCTAGAGCAAAAGTGGCCCTAAGGATTATCTAGCCAAATCATCTTGTTTTACAGCCCAGGAAAGGAAGGCCCAGAGGAGTGGTTTTCTTAGCTCATACTGGTTTTTGGCCAAGAGAGGTCTAGAACTCCGGTCTTCTGGCTGACGAAATGGTACTCTGTCTAGTCACAGAGATGGTAACTAAAATTCATAATAATCACTTTGAGAGCCACAACATTCCAAATTACCTTTGCAATGACAATAATAAAAGTTAAAATGTTTAGTATAGTTTCCATATTGAGATTTTTCCTTTTTTTCATAGACAAAATATAAAAGTTTATTTACCAAGATTTTTCCATTTTTCCATCGATCCAAACCTAGTGAATATTCTGCTTTGTGTGTATATACAAACTTACTAGGGAGGGATATGTTTACATTTAATGAAAATATTAGCAGTAACAGTTATTGAATATAGGCATAGTGACAACCTCTGTGATAAGCATACGTTAGCTCATTTAAATTCTAGTAACAGCTTTTTAAAAAAATTTATTTATTTTACTTTAGGTGCATACTATAGCTGGCATTTCTCCCCATGTTTTCCCTCCCCACCTTCCCCTCCCTTCCCACCCCCGCTGTCTCTCCCCTCCCTCCCGCCCCAGTATGTGATGTTACTCTTCCTGAGTCCACGTGTTCTCATTGTTCAACACCCACCTATGAGTGAGAACATACGTTACGTTGCAATTATGAGGCAATATATTTCAAGTATGATTAAGAACACTTCGCTCTATAAGAACTCTGTAAAACAGGGCATTTACTATAAAACTTTGAAAGTGATGTTAAATACTGATGTTAGTACATAAGAAATCTTAAATTGCATTAATTTAATAATCTAAGAGTCTTCACCATCATTGTTATGTGTATTTCTTAAGTATACTATGGAATAGCTTCAGACTTTGTATTACACGCTTAATCCAAGGTCTCTTCCTTTAAGGGAGGTGTAAATGCATATAATAGAGAAAGAAAAGAACATTGTAGCCACTTTATTGTCTCTTATTTTATTTAGTTTGTTTTTTAAGAGACAATATCTTGGCTGGATTTAAGCTCCTGTGCTCAGGAAATTCTCCCACCTCAGCCTCCTGAGTAGCTAGAACTACAGGCACGTGCCACCATGCCCACCTCTCATTTTGTTTTAAATCAAGGTGAATTCATAAGATACTAAGCTTAGAGAAAGCCCATACTTCTTTCTCCTTCTTTCTGGAAGGTTCGCAGAAAATGCAAAAGATAAAAACTTCAGGAATATAATTATGTAAGGGGGAAAATGGTAGATGTGAAATGTGAAGTTATTCCACTACTTAGAGTAATCGTTTTGATGTGGACAAGACAAAAAAAAAAAAAAACTAGAAGGTACAGAGCTTTGCTACAGATAAGGAACAGACAAACAATCAGGCAATAGGAAACTTGGAATTGCGGAATAAAAACCTTGGAGTATATCTGGAGAGAAAAATAGGATTCAAAAATGTCCAAATCATTTAGGATGGATGATGCTCTTTTCTGATGATTTATAAAGAATGTAAAATCTCTTTTTTTTTTTGGTCCACTCTAGTATCCAGATCAGAAATTTTTCTCTGTTCAACAAGACACTCTCTTCGGTATCTTAATTATCTCTCACTTCTTTTATTCCTTGGTGGGAAACAAAAGGAAAACAAAAGCACAACATCATCATAGGAATTAAACTGCATGTTTTTAAAGATACTGAAGGTAATGCTATCTCTTTTAACCCGATCGGAATTAAAACACATTCATAAAATTACCCCGTCTCTTTGTCTCTTCCTTTTATTTTCCCTCCATTGTCAAAACTTTTAAGAATTAAAATATTCACAGGCTAAGCTAGCTGTTTTCTTAAAGAATTGTAGCAAGCTGCTCTGGAAAAGATTATTGCTTTTCTTTCTTGTTTTTCCTTCAATTTCCCCACCTACCTGCCTACTTCCTTCCTTCCTTCTTGCTTTCCTTCCTTCCTTCTTGGAAGAGAAGCAAGGTTCAATGCTTTCCTTGTACAAATTGTACTTCCATGGTTTTGGACTTTGGAATCAGTGGAAATCCACATTTGTGTGTGCGTTTGTGTGTGTGTGTGTGTGTGTGTGTGTGTGTGTGTGCGCATGCATGTGTACACATGTTGCTTAATGTGATTCTGAAATTCTAGAAACAGATTCATTTACAATACAGAACACCAGAAAGCATCAACCACCATAACCAGTCCTCTCTTTGTAAACCCTACCAATGAATCAGACTTTCCTCCTTTCTCGTCTGAAAGGGTCAACAGTATCTGTTTCTCCCCATTCCCAGGCAGCCTGGCAATCACCTGACTTGTCAGAGGGTCACGGTTTCCTGCTGGGGAGTCTCCTGGGATGCTCACTGGAGGCCTGCCAACCACCAGATTACACTTTTCAGATGCTGCCTCTGGGGAGCCTGGGGGTAGATTGTTGATGCTGGCATTCTTCAGCAATGCCCAGAGCTCTGGAGGTGCGGAGGCAGCTCAGATGTGATCCCAGGCACACACTTGCAAAGAGTTCACTGGTTACTACCACTGAAGCAGAAGTACTCACCCCCAAGCTGCAGTTGTTGGCAAGAAGAAGACAAAAGTACACATAGCTATGGCAATATATTTGCACCATTTGAGAGAGAAGAAGACAAGTGAAAGAGAAATGCCTCTGTCTGAATTATGAGTCTATCTATCACCATTAGTGTAGAATTATTCTGCGTGGATTTCCTTGCACCACCCAGGCTGTAACACATCCCTCCACCTGTTGGAGAAGACTCATTACCTCAGCTCTTTTTCTTGGCCTACTCCTTGACCACGCAATTTCTCATCCTACCAGCACTTTCTGGCCTCAAGTCTCATCTCTGCTCTGCAGGCTGTGCTGTGCTTTCTGGGTCATGTGTTGCCTAAGACATCACGTATGCTGGAAGGCAGAGGGCCTTTGTAATGAAGTGCCATGTTCTTGTCAGTGACAGTAATAATATGTGGGCCAGGGGCTTCTATTATATCATTCTTTTTCCAGTTATTGGACCAATGCCTACCTATGATATTGAATCCAGGACACCTCTGAGTTTAGATCCCAGAGAAAATTCCAGAATGTCTGTGCTGGTAGCTCAAATATAGTGTATGTGTGTATATGTATATGCTATATATAACTAGACAGAGATTTTTGTTCTTAACGATAAACTATGTTGACATTTACCAGCTGTGTGACCTTGAGCAAGCTCCCTGCGTTTTAGTTTCCTTTTCCATAAAATGAAAATAGCCATAGTGTATGCTTCATAGCATTGTTGCTCTTTGGTCCAAGCTGGGAATGAGTTAATAATTTATGTAAAATTATTTACAATATTCAGAACATAATAAGCACTTAATAAGTGTTCGCTTTTAATGTTTATTATTATTTTTAGTTTACTTCTAATACTTCTAAATTTCCCAGAATTCTAAGTTCAAAGGATTCAACTGGGTATCTTCCGTGCTCATAATGGGAAAGTAGTAAGCTCATTTCTACGTCATTATACTTAGAGAATGGTGCTTTCCTGAGACAATAACTTTTTCACAATTTGGTCAGGAATACCTTATTATCTGTCAGGACGTGTGAGCAAAGAAACCTACTCCCAAAGACAAGAATACAACTTTGCATTTCTTCAGTGTACCCTGTATTTGTGGAAGTATACCACTTAGGTGCTTGGTCTCCAGAGATTTAATTCCTTTGTCAGTCTGATATTGTTTTTTCTTCTTCCCTGTCCAAAGAAGGTTTGAATCCTATCAAGAGAGATTTGGGTTACATATTTCCCATAGATGAGATAAATAGAAATTTTCCTTTGAAATGGAAACACCCTTGCAAGTAGTAACACAAATCAAGAAGCATTGTGTGAAATGAGTTTACCAGATCTGTGATGTGTGTGCACGTGTGTGTGTGTGTGTGTGTGTGTGTGTGTGTGTGTAGCAGGGTAAGGACGGAAGGGAGATAGAATTGTGGGGGGGGGAGCTACAATAAGGCTAAAGGTCACAAAACAAAGAATGAAGGGCACCCAGGCCACAGCACGAGCCTCCTGACTTCAAGTCATGGCAAATTTCCCCCTTCTATGTCTTTTTCAACAGTGGCTTCCCCAGAGTGGTACAACTGCATAGTTTTTTTAAAATTAGAAGCAGAATATGAATGCGTTGGGGACCTCTATGCCTTATGAGACTTGGGAGTAACACAATGGAGCTCCTAGCATAAGCTGCGGGTTCTAGGGCACATGGAGGTTCTTTGGGTTCTATCCCTGCCACTTTTCTACGCTTGTGTAAGTCTGTGTAGTAAAACACACGATGGACAAGAGCCTGAAGGACTGGAATATGAGGCCCAGTATCAGAAAGCTGCTCTTGGTTCATATTCTTATATGCTGATCGTGGAAGTGTGTGTTTACCAAACAGTCTTGCTAATAGTGGCTAGCATCATCTAAGCCTGTTTTTATTAACTTGCAAGGGGCAATTGATACTGTTTTTACAAGCGTTTCTTAAACTCCTTGTGAGAGTGAACAGTTTCAGTATCTTAAACTCCTTGTTTCAGTGAACAGTTTCTTCTTTTTGATTTGTTAGTTCATACGTTTAATTCATTTTTCTACCGGTATAACATGATATTTTTGTGCTAAAATAAGACTATGTTGGTAAATTTTGGGTTTTCTGCATGCTAGATGTAAAGTGCCACCCTTACCAAAAGCTCTGTCTATTGTCCAAAAAATTGTCCAACAATTAGAAACAGGCCTCTAATTACAGGATGTTTTTCAGGACACTGCTGGGTATGACTTTCTATTGATTTTCTGTCTTACAACTCTTTTTTTTGTTTGTTTTTGAGACGGAGTCTTACCCTGTTGCCCAGGGTGGAGTGTATTGGCATGATCTCAGCTTACTGCAACTTCTGCCTCCCGGGTTCAAGCAATTCTTCTGCCTCAGCCTCCCAAGTAGCCAGGACTACAGGCACGTGCCACCACGACCAGCTAATTTTTGTATTTTTAGTAGAGATGGGATTTCACCCTATTTGCCAGGCTGGTCTTGCACTCCTGACCTCATGATCCACCTGCCTCAGTCTCCCAAAGTGCTGGGATTACAGGTGTGAGCCACCGTGCTGAGCTGATCTTACAACTCATTAGCAGCAAAAGTTACCATAAGCATTTTTGTTCAGTAAGATGTAGATAACCCCTGTCTGGTAGAACATATCACCTAAAGGTTTACGGACCTGTTGCATATTAACCAGTTTTGTATCTAGCCCATCAATCTATTAAATTGCCTCTGTACACTCAGTTTCTCAAATGAGGCTAGGACCAGTGTTTAGATCTTACTGGTTCCCTCATCAACTAGTAAGTTAAATAAAATATTTGACACTTGTTCATAATATGTTTGCCTGAGATTCATGATTTTATCTTACCAAAAATCATGCTTTAACACTATTGACTTTGAAGATTTCTTCCCAACTCCTAATTGCTTTTACTGAATACAAAGCAGTCCTAGAATTCCGAAAGACAAATGTTGGCCTTTTCCATAGTTTCCTGACTCCTCTCACTGTAAGGTTAAAACTTCAAAATAAAAACGTGAGAAAGAAAACTTCAAGTCGAAAGAATCCAGTTCTTAGTCTCTTCTTTTTTAACCAAAAGTACATGATTCCTTCCCATGAAGCCTGCCAGGACTCACAAGCCTAACGTTTGCTGTTTCCAGGTGGCTGTGGTGTTTTTTACAGCCCCAATTTCCATCTCACTCAGCTTAATTTTAATGGCTGCCTCTTTCCGGGGGTCTTAGTGGACTGTTCCAGGAAGGGTTATAACCTACATTAAATAATAATCATTAAAAAAGAAAGAGAGAGAAAATAAATTCCTCCTGTTTTCACATCCAAACCAAAGGTCATTGTGAACAGGATTCTTGGCTGACTTGAAAAAGACATTACCCTCATAATGTCTCACCAGGATTTCGGTAACTTGCCTCCTAAATGCTCTCACAGTCCCACATTCCACTCCCCCAGACCCCACACAACCAGTAGCAAACACCTTCCCCATCAACAGTGAAATGATTTACCTAGAAGTAAATATAATTGTTTCATTCCCCCAATTAAATTCCTTCAACGGTTCCTCTCACTGGTGTGGGGATATAATGAAAGCTTCTCCACATAACAAGGCCCTTCAGCTCTGGCCTCTCTGTAACTTTGAAGAGTCATCCTTATGTGGCATTCCCATGCACCTCTTTCTTTCCTGATGTTCTGACTTACACATGGCCCCTGTGCATGTCCCATGCGCTCTGACACCTCTGTGCCTTCGAGGATGTTTACCTCTATCTGCAATGTTCTCACCCTCTTCTCCAGTCCACTCTGATTTGTCTGCTAAGACTCAGTTCTAGCCCCACCTTATCTTGTAAGCATGTCCTGATACCCAGTTCCAGGCTGAGTTAGGCGCTTTTTTGAGCTCCTTCTGGCAGCAGCCAGTGAATAGCCCCATTGTAGCACATTATATATTGCTTTACAATCACTGCTTTTATTCTGTGTCATTCTCAGGGGAGCTCAGTAGGGCAGAAACTAAGTTTTGCCCCATTTTGTATCCCTAGGATTTATTCCACTGTCTTAATGCATGGAATGTTCAATACACGATCTGAACTTGTGACTTACATTCTTTAGAGACAAAGAAGCTCCTTAAGAAGATACAGGAAATTGTAGACGTCTTTAAAGTGCCCTAAATTATTGTTAAACCAAAGCTTTAAAAAACGACTAAGAATTTCACTACCTTCTTGTCATTAGAAACCTATTCTATGAGTATGTACTGAGCCCCTCAGCATGTAATGCAAGTGAAGTCATAGAGTAGAGGTACCGAGCATTCGACAAATCTGCCTGCCTTAAGTACTTTGGGGAAGAGAGACTATCTTGGGCTTCTCTAAATCCCCTACAGGATCTAATATATGACTAGCCATTTACCAAGAGCTCAGTAAATACTTGTTGTTTGATTGACTGTTTGAAATATATACAGTCAATGCTGCCAAGAAACTCCCAATCTAATTTATTAAGTGGTGACAAGTTAGTGATGCAACAGGGAAATTTGGGGATTATATCATAAAAGCATAGCATGGTAATTTGTGAAGCATGTTATTGGTGGTCATCTTGTCCATAGCCTCTGCATTAGAGAGAATGGGTCAATTCATCTGCGTCATTTATATAATAATATTCACTGCCAAAGTATTTAATCTTTTTTTTTGGTCTTTTTCCACCTGACATTCTATAGTTTCAACACGTAGTTATATAACAGTGAGTCACACCTCCGTATCTCCAGCCTTGATCTGTCTCTTAAGGTACAGGCTGTATTTTCAACTACAGAACATCTGGATTTCAGAAAGAACCTTGTACACCATAAGTCTAGATATGAGCTCATTGTCCGAGCCTTCTCCATCCTCAGCCTAGGTTACTGACCACTAGTCTGTCATTTACTAATTTGTGACCCTGGTTACATTACTTAAACTCTCTAGGCTTAGTTTTTCTGACCCGCAAAACTGTGTAACATTAAGTTTCTACCTTGTATAGATGCTGTGAGGATTAAATGAGTTACTGCATGTCACACATTTAGAATGGTCCCTGGCACACTCTTTCAGTGAGTATTTGCTTCTATGATTTTTCTTACCCATATTTCTTTGAAATCTGAGTTGTTCTCATTGCCATCCTCTTCTTCACCTCCATATCCAAGGTCATTAATTTTTGTACATTCTACTTTGTACTGATACTCTCAATTTTCTTATTGTCCAGTCAGAAGAATAACCACCACTCCAGGTGTATCTAATGGAAAAGTAATTCTTATTCAGGAAATTGACTTAGTAGGTTATGGAAGAACTGAGGCTCAAAATGGGATATTTAGCAAAAGCAGGAAGCCACTATCACTCCTAAGACTAGAAGGACAATGGAACAACCCTGGCTTTCTACATCCTGTCACTCTCCTGTCTTTCTCCAGCACCTTTTCTAGGTCAAATCTGTATGGCAGCTAGTCAGTAATGGAGACCAAAGAAGAAAGTTAGTTTCTATGAAACGGAACAGAGCAGAAAAAGGGACTGTTACTTGGGCCCTGTTCGCTCTCTTTCCCTCTCTCTCTCCCTCTCTGTTCTCTGCCTTTGTTCCTGTTTCTCTCCTGTCTTTGTTCAGGCTGTGACTACTTCTTGTGTGGACTGTTTGCACAGCGTCCTCACCAATTTTCCTGGCACCAGCTTCTTCCTACTGTAGTGCCTGCTCTATATTTTCTCCAGAGTTCTCTAATTTTAAAAATCTACATGTCACTCTGACGTAAAAACCTTGGTTTCCTATTTATTTCCCATAGGATAGAGTCCAAATTCAATGTCATGCTTACTAGAGCCTTTATTCTTAGAATCTAAGTTATTGTAGGTAAAAATGGGGGAAAATAAATGATTTCTTATAGTTTAAGTCTCTCCTGTTGAATCTTCCATCATTTCTATGTCATAAGCAACTAGAAATTTACACTGTATTAGTCTAGGTTCTCTACAGAAACAGAACGAATAGGATATATATATATATATGTATAGTTAGGAGTAGGGTTTTATATATATGTATATATATACATATATATATATATGTAATCTATTAGTTCTGTTTCTCTAGAGAACTCTAACACAGTGTAAATTTCTAGTTGCTTATGGCATAGAAATGATGGAAGATTCAACAGGAGAGATTTAAACTATAAGAAATCATTCATTTTCCCCCATTTTTAACTACAATAACTTAGATTCTGAGAATAAAGGCTCTAGTAAGCATAATATCAAATTTGGACTCTATCCTATGGGAAATAAATAGGAAACCAAGGTTTTTACGTCAGAGTGACATGTAGATTTTTAAAATTAGAGAACTCTGGAGAAAATATAGAGCAGGAACTACAATATGAAGAAGTTGATATATATACATGTGTGTGTATATCTATATATATGTATATCTATCTATCTATCTATCTATCATCTATATCGGGGAAGTATTAACTCACTTGATCACAAGGTCCCACAACAGGCCATCTGCAAGCTGAGGAGCAAGGAGAGATAATTTGAGACCCTAAACTGAAGAATATGGAATCTGATGTTTGAGGGCAGAAAGCATCGAGCACAGGAGAAAGATACAGGCTGGGAGGCTAGGCCAGTCTAGTCTTTTTCTGCCTGCTTTGTATTCTAGCTACTCTGGCAGCTGATTAGATGGTGCCCACCAGATTAAGGGTGGGTCTGCCTCTCCCAGTCCACTGACTCAAATGTTAGTCTCCTTTGGTAACACCCTCACAGACACCCAGGATCAATGTCTTGCACCCTTCAATCGAATAAAATTGACAATCAGTATTAACCATCAAGGCTTTTCATGCCTTTTAATCTGCCTGGAAAACTCATGTTTTGTTTTTCCTTGGAGCTTTTCCATGGGCCTCTAGACTAAGTTGCCCTTTTCTTTGTATGTTTCTTCTGCATTGCTCCCTAACTTTATTCTAGCACTTTTCCTACTGCATCGAACGGTCTCCTTTCCTGTTTATTCTGTTTTCTTCATGCACATTTCTCCTGAGAACATTGAAAAGAACTTTGTGGGATCTCTTTAAATATTAAATAAATGACTAACATGTGTTAATTAATTTCACCGGATTTCCCAGTCATCCTGGTCTGTAAATTCTGAGTGGAGGTTTGATTTAAAAATAAATTTGTTTCCATCATTTAAGATTGGAGTTTTCTCTTTTGCATCTTTTCTGCTTTTTTTTTCCTGACTCATAAATTTTCAAGACAGACCTGGCCATGGAATCACAGTCACCACACACTAGGGTGTCCTGCACCCTTGGATGATGAATCTAAAATATTTTTGGTATGATGTTTTCCAAAAAGCAGAAAATTCCATTGATATGGTTAATATGGCCTAAAATCAGTTCCACCTTGTTGGCTTGTATTGTTTTGCCAGAATTGTCTGAAGTAAGAATGTTCATGCTGCTAGGGCATTTAACAGCTGACTTTTCTTTTGCAAAAGAGAAATTGGCATTTGTTGCGAAGGAGTACGGGATTATGTTTCAATAATTTTGTGCTAGCTTGCTGTGCCTAGTTTAGATACAAGCCTCAAAACTTACAGCATGTTTTTGTGCAATCTTTTCATTTATTTTAAATTGTGAATTAACTCAGCAGACCCATGTGGCTTCCTATGCCTTTGAAATTTTGGAGCTGTCATTTGAAAGTGAGTTAAAACCAGATTGATGTACCAAGAATAACTTATCCGGGTCACTTAATAAATGAATGCATGAATGTTTCAGGTGCAAAATAGAGAAATTCTACCTCTGGAATGAAGTCTAAAATAAGTTTCCACTCTGTTCCTCTTCCTGGTCTATGGCTATAGGTCTAGAATTCTATGCGGTAAGTGCTACAATGGGGCACATCAAGCACAAAAGCAAGAGCAGTTTGGCTCAGCGAGGTGAAGTTGGGGAAGGGAGAGAGGGAAGTGCATGTCAAACGAGACAGCGATTAAGATCTAAGATAAGAAAACACCCCTCATACAAAGAGTTTGGAAAATAGCACAAACTTTCCATTGGGGCAGTAGGGTTGATGAGATAATTTTACCAGGGATATGCCCAGTCTGTCTGCTTCCTTTGTTCCCCCTTGTCCCACCTGGCTCTATCATAGGTAGAAAATAGAAATGAACATTGGAAGCAGTGACCTGATTTTAAAAAATACACACCTAGCTTATGAAAACCTTGAAGAAAACAATTGGCACTAGTTACGCAGGTATCCATTTTCCCATTGCAATATGGTTATTTGTAAAATGTCTTCATCTTCAATAATTCTAAGATTAGTCACAATTTAAATGTTTCTCAGGGATGAGAACTAGATGTTATTCATTTTTGTACACTGAAAGTCTTGCACAGTGCCTGGCATGTGACAGCAGTAAAAGAAATGCTTGTGGAATAAATTAGTAGACATATGGGGAATGTATGAAAATAATACACATGGAGTGAATTTTAAAAAAGAAATTCTTCCTTGTCCTGATTTCTGATACGATTAATTAATAAGTAAGAAATTTCTTGGATTCTTTCTTGAGGACTGACCATGATCCAAGTTATATTCTTGCAAGACAAATATAGATGTTAAATGTCTGAACTGTGTAAATGTGAATGTTTAACTAGAGGTGGGGTTATCAATAACTCAATATTTCAAAATGCAGCATTCAAGAGAAACTAGTTACACAGCAAAGAATGAATCTAGAAATTCAAAGCTGAAAGTCATGAGACAGAGTTCACTACATACAGATGAACAAGATTAGTTTAGAAGCTAATAAGGTCAGTGAATTGGTTTGGCTGTATCTCCACCCAAATCTCATCTTGAATTGTAGCTTCCATAATCCCCATATGTTGTGGGAGGCAGATGGTGGGAGGTAATTAAATAATGGAGGTGGGTTTTTCCCATGATGTTCTTGTGGTCGTGAATAAATCTCACGAGGTCTGATGGTTTTATAAAGGGAAGTTCCCCTGTACGCTCTCTTTTCTTCCACCATGTAAGACATGCCTTTGCTCCTCCTCTGCCTTCCACCATGATTGTGAGGTCTCCCCAGCCATGTAAGACTGTGGGACCATGAAACTTCTTTTTCTTTATAAATTACCCAGCTTGGGTATGTCTTTATTAGCAGCATGAGAATGGACTAATACAATAAGATGCTCATTGACACCAACCATTTACACTCAGCCTGGGAACAGGTACTTTGAAGAGCCAAAGAGGATCAGATGGAAATGTAAAACTGGCCACTAAGCCATGACAAATTAGGCCTTTATCTAAAGAAGTGCTTCTTAACTCTGTTAATATCAAGGAACATATAGAAAAGGATAATTTAAGGCACCCTAGATTAAATTGCATGCCTGAAGGGGTCAATATGTGAGTACACTTGTAACCCTTAACCAGATACGGCTGGAGGCTCTGGTCTACTCAGTTACGTCATGCAGTCTGATGTCTTTGGACACCTGGGTAGCCAATATGCAGTTGTACACGTATTAGGCAAGATAAGCTTGGTTTAGAGAAAATAATTTGTTTGCATTAGTATGCCACTGCAATACTGGTTGTAGAATGTAAAAAGCCCAATTAATTATGACAGAACAAATCCTAATTGCTGTTAAATGCAATCATTCATTTGAGACATAGAGTGTGAATTGGTTAACAATGGACTAAGCCTATATATGTGAGGGGCTTTTATCCACAGTTTTCTGTTATTTTCTAAGCTTACCACAATAATCAGTTAGTATTTATTAATTTTTTATGGCATGCAAAGATTTTGGTATTAATCAGGAGAAAACGGAGAAAGTCATAGCCCTGCTATATGGTCGAGCAGAAAAAAACCATTTGTTGTTTTTACTTAAACAGATTATATGTTAATACTGAAGGCCATTCTATAAGTCTAAACATTTGATATAAAATATTTAGTTATTTTGTTATCCTTTTCCAATGTAAATAAATTCTGACATTTATTGAGTTTTTTAAAGTTGTGTCATTCAAAATACCAAGAGTATTGTTAAGAGTATTTCTATGAGTTAACTACTATTTTTAGCCGTATGTACAAGTAAGGCTAATAAAACTTTTCAAAATCATATAGCTAGGAAATGATCAAACCCTCACCCCAAATCAAATTTCTCTAGCTCCAAATCCCATGATTTTACTAGGCTTACACTGAGTTCTCTCTTTCAATAAAATAAAACACTTAGACTGGTTAATTCATTTAACATCCCACAAACATGTGTTAAACATACACAAGGTACAATGCTAGCTGATTTAGGTAAAAGATGAAAGGAAGGTGGACGCTGCCAGGGATTGATCCAAGTTTTGTGAAGTCTGACGCTTATGTAATTTGGAGAGCTTCTTAAAGAATAAATAATATACAACATAAATGGCCATTATTTTGATAGAGCTCCATGAAATATGTGATAGCAAGTTAAAAGGAGGGCTTGCAAGAACCCAGAAAGCTTCGCACAGGGCTGATCGTAAATACTGAATGGAGCTGGCTAGATGCAGAAAGGTCAGAGTTCATTCTGGCAGAGGAAACCACATTCTAAGTTTCAGAGGTGTGGCAGCAGAAGAGGGTATTGCCAAAGGACCACCAGTAATTCATTATGTCTGATACTGAAAATGTGTGTCTGAAGTAGGTGGTGGAATGATATAAAACCAGACAAAATAAAGAGTCAACTAGAGGCCAGACAGTGGGAAAATGGTGCTATATGAAGAAGTTTTGAGGTAATTTTTATGGTATTGGGTACTTAGATGTAGTCTTTTAGACATTGAGATGTGACTGAAAACTCTTAAGGCATCAGATTTTTATTTTGGGGTATTCTTGTCAAGGATGGAGCAGACGGGGACAGAGCTAGAGACTGATAAGAGAGAAATGATGAGAATCTGAACTCAAGGGTGAAACAGAGAGAATGGAAAAGATGAAGAGTTAAGGGAAGAAAAGCGTCACCTTTGGATTGATTAGACACGGCAGCTAAGGAAGAGGTAGACATCCAACATGATTCCTATGTTTCTGGCTAGGGTGGCTACCTGGATTCCAGAGTCATAGGAGAGGAAGGAAGGTTTTCACCAAAAAAGATACAATCTACCAAGTGTGAGGGTATGGAGGAAAGCCAGCCAGAGAACTCTTGTCACAGCTGAAGATTTGATGTCAGAGATCTGGTGGACAAATCTGGCCTAGAGACTCAGATTGGGAAAACAGCCAGCAGCCTTTGTAGTTGAAACAGTGTGGCTGCCCCTGCTGGGGACTGTCTGTGGAAGGCAGTGAGAATGGAAGGGGATAGAGGACAGGGCGTTGACAGAAACATGGAATGGACATGGGGAGATGGGGGGTCGGCAGAATAGCCTGGGAAGAAAGAATTTTCTGAACGTAAAGTATTCCATTTTGAAATATTCTCTGAGTTTTTATGTCTTTGAGCCATCTGGAGCAAAATTTCAAATTTTTTCCTTGATAATTTCTACCCTTATTCTAACAAGGGTTCCCTCTTTGTTCCAAACATATTTGAACTATGCTTTTTTTTTTTTTTTTTTAGATGAAGTTTCACTCTTGATGCCCAAGCCGGAGCACAGTGGCACAATCAATCTCGGCTCACTGCAACCTCCACCTCCTGGGTTCAAGCGATTCTCCTGCCTCAGCCTCCCAAGTAGCTGGGATTACAGGCATGCCCCACCATGCCCAGCTAATTTTCTGTTTTTAGTAGAGACGGGGTTTTGGGGTTTCTCCATGTTGGTCAGGCTGTTCTCGAACTCCTGACCTTAGGTCATCCGCCCGCCTTAGCCTCCCAAAGTGCTGGGATTACAGGTATGAGCCACCATGCTCAGCTGGACCTATGCCCTTTCTTATCAATACTTATTCAGTGGTTCTTAACCCTGGTTGCCCACTAGAATCACGGGGAGAACTTAAGTAAGAAATAATGAAAACAATGCTTTAGATCATAATGCTGATTTCTTGACTGGGTGGACCTCAGCACAACAGTAGCTCTTCAGGGCTTATCAGCGTATTTTAATGTGTAGCTAGGGTTGAGAAGACCTACCCTAAGACATTATACAGAACCCCGTGATGCTGAGTGACAACTGTAACTAAGGACTCCTAACTTCACACTCTAGCCTTGAGCTCTACCTTGAGCTCAAATAAATATATATTTGCTACTTGATATTTCCACTTCTAATAGGTATTTCAAACATGGTGTCTTCAAAATAGCATTCGTGGATATTTATCTCACACCCATTTCTCTCCCAATGCTCTCATCTCAATAATTGGCATCAACATGTATGCACTTCGTCTCCACAACTGGAAGTCATACTTAATAGCACTTTTCCCCTCACAATCCATTCCTCATCCCAGAGCAAATCTGACTGCTTTACTTTCCAAATATTTCCTGAATCCATCCACTTGTCAATATTTCAAACACTTGCCCAATTCCAAGTCATCACTTCTTGCCTATGGCTGTAGCTGCCCTGAAATGATCTTGCTTGTATTCTTATTTTCTTGAAGTCAATTATCCACACAATCTACTAAAATGTGGTAGCACTAGTTATGACTCAGTGGAACCCTAGGGCACTATGGAACACGGTATAAAGATCTCTGGCTAGAAACAGTAGGAGCAAGGTGACAGTAGAAGGTCTTGTCTTTGAGCTCCGAGAAACTAGGGCTTTTCCACTTCACCAGGCAATGCCAGCCGTTGACATGCACTTGATAATTCTTGTAGCCTTCTTTGCCTCACGGTGCCTTTAAAGTTAGTGTCATGGTTGATATCTGACCTCTTCGCTGTGCATTCCAGTTCCAACCTTCCAGCTCTTCCTCATATTTGGACCTGCCTTTGATACTCCTGGAATTGAACTTGAAATTCACATTCACCTTTCTTTGCACACCTTTCTTTATGTGTAAAATGGGGCTAATGATAATATGTATTTTATAGTTATTGGAAGGACTAAGTGAGAATTCATGTGAAGAGTCTGGTAGCGTATTCAATAATGTTTATTATTATTGTTATAATTATTTTATTATTATTATAGTAGGAGCAGGATTAGAACTAGTTACAGTGCTTTTATTGTTAACTAATTGTATCTTAAAACAGATCACCCAGACTGATCTCATTGCTTCTGGGAAAAATCAGTGAATTACTTATATCTCACTTAAACTTTTGGTTAAACTTTTTTTTTACTTAAACTTCTGGTTCTTCAGTTGTTTCTTACCCTTCCTTTTGGCTTCTGTGTAGCCTCAGAGAACTTCTAGGCTGATCTGAAAAAATTATGCAGTCGTCTAAATTGAATGAAAGAGTCATTTGGTAAGCTCTCCTCGTTGAAGATGTGTCTTTCGTCAGCCTTCTCCACTGCCTAAAATTTCCACATAAAATCTTTTTAGGGGAGAGATTGAAGGGAGGTTAACAGTTAGTGGCTATTGAAAGATGTATTAGACAGACTTACAGACTTCTTCAGACCAACAGAACCAGCGGGCTGAATGGGGGTGGAGGAAAAGAGAGGGAGAGATTTTCAGGAATTGATTCACGTGATTTTTGGAGGCTGGTAAGCCTAAAATCTGAAAGATAGGCCAGCAGGTTGGAGATCCAGGGAAGAGTTGATCTTGCAGTAAGAGGCATTCTGCTAAAAAGATTCTTTTTTCTTCAGGGGAGGTCAGTCTTTTTCTGTGAAGGCATGTAACCGATTGGATGAGGCCCACTCACATTATGGAGGGTAATCTGCTTTGCTCAAAGTCTACTGATGTCATTGTTAATCTCATCTAAAAAATACTTACACAGATACATCTAGAGTCATGCTTGGCTAAATATCTGGGTACTATGGTCTAGCCAAGTTGACAAATAAAATTATCCATCACAAAAGGGAAGTGCCATTTGAAAGAGATTTAAAAAATCCACACAATATGTGTGTTCTATATAAATCACATTGTTTCAGCCCACTCAGTAAATTCTCTTTAAGTACTTTCTCATATGTTACTTGTTCTTTTCCTCAAAGATGCTCTTTAAAGTATCATATATAAGCAGGTTGTAAAGAGCTTCAATTGAGATATAAATAATTCATCATTCTCAAATGAATCACTGAGTAGACAATTCAAATAGAGTTTAAAATTCCACTCCAGAAATTGCTTTTTAGATATTATAGTACTTTTGCTGCAAAAGCTCCCAGAAAGAAATTGCTGAAAATTGTGGGGGTATTTTGGATGTCCACTAACCTGCAAGAGCCAAGAAACCCAGAACCATTTCTATCTCATTCACCGTTGATTCTAGCACAGCATCACGTACTTTGTGGCTATTCAATAAATGTTTATGGAAGGAATAAGTGGGAGTATTTGTTCCCAGTTAAAATTCGTCTTAACTTTTTTGTTCTGTATGTGATGCCTCTCTAGGGCCACAGGTGTGATGACTCCTGTGATGTCAGCTGGCTCTTTCTGTATCAGTGATAGGGTGGTGAGGAGAGAATAGAACGGGGTGTAGTGAGTGACTGCATGTATAGTTGGCTGGACCGTCTGGGGTCACATGCTGGTGCAGCACTTATTCTCTGTGTGATCCTGGACAGGTCACTTAACTTCTTTGTGCTTCAGTTTCTTTATGTGTAAAATAAAGAAACCTCCTCCTCCTCCTCTTCCTCTTCCTCCTCCTCTTCCTCTTCCTCTTTTCTCTCTCTCTCTCCTTTTACTAATTGCCACAGCTTAGCAAGTCCACTGATAGCTTGCTGGGAGTTGTGTTTTTTATTTTTGTCTAATGGGAATCTCCTGACTTAAGGTGTTCCATAAGCCCAGGAGTCCTTACAGTGAAAGTAAATGTCTTTCAAAGCAAACTCAAAAAAGATGAGCCAAGGATCACTGGTGAGAGGTGAATGATAATATGTATTTTATAGTTATTGGGAAGACTAAATGACAATTCATGTGAAGTACCTGGTAGAGTATAATCATGTTTATTATTATTGCTGTAATTATTATATTATTATTATAATAGTGGCAGGATTAGAACTAGTTACAATGCTTTTATTGTTGTCTAATTGAGTGTATCATCAAACAGACAACCCATAAAGACTGATCTCATTGCTTTGGGAAAAATCACTGGTTCAGTGAATTACTTATATCTCACTTAAACAGAGTCTTCAAAGATGAAGTCATGTGGGATACCCACCTTTCTGTCTCTGACCCACACCTTCAATTCCAAACATCAGGTGCTTCCCCAGATTTGAATGTCCCTCTTATGTCACAAAGGAAGTAAGACAAGCCACCCTGGCCATTTTTCACACCTTCATTGTTACCTCAGTGACGTTTCCATTCCTTCAAGGTGACATTAGCTAAGCTTAGCAGGCGTGAGGTGAGATGTCCTTAATTTCTATAGTGTTTTACTATTATTCCTTCATGTTATTTAGAGTTTAAAGTTAGTCTTAGGAGGACATTGCTTGGTGCCTGGGGGCCAATGGAGCTTAGAGTCAAACCGTTGGTGGTCACAAGGACCCATGAATTCTGGGGAGAGGAAGGGTGTAAACCAGGTGTCCTGGCCGGCCTCCAAGTTTGGCTCAGTGAATTTTACCTCTTGAAATTCCCCCCTGTCCTTTCAATTGGATATGGTATTCCTCTTGGTTTCCTGTCCCAAGCTGAGATCCATGGGATTGTTATGTGGCTGCAGAGCAGCTGCTACATTCCACCAGCGAGGTGCTGTGCATGGATTCCAGGGGTGGATGAAGCAAGAGGCTTATGCACAGCTTGGACAAGGTATCAGCTTGCAAAATATTTGGGGACCCTCTGGGATGAAGGACTCTGGGCAGAGCAGTGATGCTGTAGTGGTGACGTGCACTGATTCATTGCTATCTCCTGGAATGTCATGGGCTTTAGCTGTGTGGACCAGAGCCTATGTGGTTACTTGTTCTGCTGGCATGAGAGTCTGTGTGAGAGGAATGGCGGCATGGTGTTCACAGCAGGATGCTTTGATTGACAGGAGTGGGAAGCCCTAGGGGTAAATTTCAGCTGCTAAGTCTGGCCAGATGGGAGAGGCCTCCCATGTGTTTTGGGGTGGGGATAGGGCTTCTAAGATAGCTACCCCACTGAAGTACATTGCATTTCAGAATTTATATTTTTCGGTGGACTGCTAATGGCCCATATCCAGGAGGAATGTGGTAAACACGGTAATGACAACAATGAAATCTTACACACTGACAATGAAATCAAAACACTTGCCTGTTGTGAGCCTCCCATGGCTACATATAGGACAGGATAAAAAGAAAAGCAAAATAGTTGAAATATTGAATTTTGTTACAATATCCAGGACACTACTTATCAAAAAATACCTGAAAATATCAGCTTCAAGTCATGGGAATCATAAAAAGTATATATTCTACGCCTTCTGGGAAATCTCAGACCTTGAAATTCTGCAGGGAATCCCCCCTCCTCTGCTGTTTCACACGTTTCTGAATCCAGCCTGGGATTTCCAGATTGAGTAGGGTCCCAGCAGTTGTGGAAGAAATGATCCGGTGATTGCTTGTCATCTATATGACCATAGAGATGGAGTTTAGGAAACTGGACCTAATTTGTTCCAATGAAAGCAGGCATTGACTTGAACCTGAACCACAAATGTATGAAAAGTCCAGGAACTATGTATACATTTTCTCTCTTCTTTCAGCATTCTTTTTCCCCCACAGCCCTCCCAGCTTCCTTTGTTTTCTGAACGTGCTCTAATTTATTTTTCTATGCACTTTCTTTCACCCCAATCCCATGATTGAAGAAGCTAAAAACAGTGATTCAGGAAGACAGTGAACTAGAAAAGGCTCTAGTTATTGCCCCTAAATCAACCCTATAGAAGTTACAGAAGGCAAAAGGAAAACGAATATTAGATACTAACTTAGAAACTGTTACACATCCTTGGGGAGGTTGCCCTGGGGCTAAGGCCTTGGGAAAAGGGTCCAAAGCAGAGCACTCAGGAAATAGATTCAATCTATTCTTGCCTCTCTCCAGTATTGCTTTGAGAGGATGCCTGCCCCATCCCCTCTGAATCAGTCAATCCCGACTTAACAAGAAAGTTCAGGTTTGTGCCAACAGCCTTACTGGTGAGAAGAGACTGCTGAGAGTCGTCCTGAGACCACGGGAAAAGCTCTTCATTTTGGGAGTGAAGGAGAACTATTTGGAACCACACCAATGATATATTCGTTTGTAATACTTGAAATGCATTTTTTTATTATTTTGATAGCAGATGTGCTATTTAGTTATTTAATAGGTATAAGGGAGCCTAAAAAATAGCCGTATAGATTGGGTTTAGTTAATTGGTTTGGGAGCCTCCTATGTGTGACTTACGACTTCTCTGTGTTCTGTGTATTTGTCTGAACGAATGATCTGGGATGTAAAGCTGTGCTAGCTTTCAAACAGGAGATGCCTTCCAGAAATTTGTATATTTTGCAGTTGCCAGACCAATTAAATGCCTGGTTGAAATACAAAAAAAAAAAAAAAAAAAAAAAAAAAAAAAAAAAAAAAAAGAGAGA
>NW_016107347.1:1420455-1443757 GCF_001604975.1 Cebus imitator | reverse complement strand
AATACCTGGTTGAAATTTAAAAAAAAAAAAAAAAAAAAAAAAAAAAAAAAAAAGAGAGAGAGTAGGTAGTCACTCTTTAACCTCTTTCTCTTCAAACCTCCAAAATGCATGGTTGATATCCCAGGAAACCACTTTCCAGCACTGCTTCTTGTGTCCTCTTCCATAAGCCCCACCACATCAGTCACACGACCCTTTCCCTGAAATTCTTTGTCTCGTATTTTTCAGCCTTGCTCCTTCCAGTCTCTGAACCAAGCCTTGAAACCCCTTGTCACAGCTCAGGAACTCGTAAAGAGCTGTACTTCAGGCAATTTCTCCTTCCATACAAGTTGAACCACGTGTAGAGCTTGTAGTTTTGCTCACTGGGGAATCACCCTTCACTGCTGTTTTTGAGAGACTCTCCTGAGTGCAGCTGCAGTGTGGCAGCAGTCTGTTTTCCACTATGCCAACTGCTTTGTGAGCCAGGCCTGAGATTTCCCCACCTGGTTTTCTCTGATTGTAGAGGCCTGCCTCACCACTGCCATGAAACCATAGTTGAGGGAGAAGAGTTTATGAAGTCTTGCAAGTTTTAAACTATTTGTTCATGCAATTTACTTGTATGCTGTTGACCCTCTCAAGCCCAATGCTAGATGTACTATTTTCATTGTACGATGGCTTGCTTCTGTTCTCTCTTGACCATATAACTTGGTGGATCTAAAGATAGCCAGGTCATAGTCAAATGTTCTGGTCACATAGTCACTTGTTATTTAATGGTCAGGCTCTCAATCTCTACTGGAGCCCGTAGCTGTCTATCAAGTGCCAGATAATTATCTGTTGAACAATATGTGAATTTGTTTTAGCATTCTAAAAGCCTGTCCTGACTATCCCCTAGTAATTGCTGGAGACTCCCCATAGTATCTGTGTCTAGTACCTTAACCACCTTCAATATTTGTAGCGCTATTGGCCTTGCTGGGTTGCATGGCCAAAACTGTAGGCAACCCGCCATGGTTCCCTTTCTTGTTCTGGGCCCTACTTAAAACTAACATCCTTCCGAGTCACTTGCTAAATGGGCTAAAACATTATTCCCAAGTATGATACATACTGCCTTCAAAGCTGAAAGAGGACCACCAAACCCGGTGCCTCTTTTTCCATAGTGGAAGGTGCAAGGTGTAGCAATTTGTACTTTATCTTAGGGAGGATGTCTCAGCATGCACCAGACCATTGCATTCCTAAATAAACTTCACCAGTGAGGAAAGCTGAATTCTCCTGAGGTTATCCCTCACAGGGTGACCTCTGACCTCCATCTACAGCAACTTTTACTTCTTACTACATCCAGTGTCCAGCCTGACGGTGACCAAGAAAGTGCACAGAAAATGAAGGTTTTCCTACCTATAATGTCGTCAAAGTTTACAAAATGATTTAATGATTTACATTTTTTTGTCACTCCTGATCATTGATAGTAAGAATATAAATTGATATAATGCTGATGGTAGTATCTATACTTTATGTATGTAATGTGTATACACATATACATGTACAAATATAATATATTTAGCAACATAGAGTACGTATATGTGTGTTTACATATATTGTAAATATAAAATCTATATAATTTATGATCTATTAATTTCATTTCTGTCTTTACCTTGAAGAAACATAAGGGAGAAATGCATAGAGATGAATCTTCATGAAGCAAGATACCAGGGTGATGAAATAATCCGTACAACAAACCCCCATGACATGAGTTTACCTATGTAGCAAACCTTTACATGTACCCTCGAGACTAAAATAAAAGTTAAAAATTTAGTATTAATCATTTTTCACTAAAGAATTGAAATCCTTTTGTGGTCTTTTACATAATGCTTAGTAAGTGTTTTTGATGCTACTGATGCTATTGCTTTTCTCATAATAAAATATATTTAGTAGGATTGAACATTTAGTACAATCCAACATACTGTCCTTTCTTTCTCTCCCACCCATGTAGCTATTTGATATCAGACCCAAACAATGACACCAGGAAACAATACGTCCTGCTAACTCACTCCATCCCCTCTGCCATTGTCACAGCCAGTGATTCTCTAAGCTGGAGGGTGAGCAGACCACCGTGTGTTTTTATTCAAAAGTACACTTAAGACTTCAACAAGAACCCAACCCAGAAGTTCTGCCTCTTTTTCTTAACCATTCTAAATTCACATCTGCAAAATAGGTAGCCATAGATATAGATAGACAGGTAGGTAGATAGATAGATAGATGATTCTACTAGCTTTATTTTTCAGTTAAAATAGGTAGCTATATTAAGGAAAAGCTAAATTATGCTGCAGCAACAACTCTAACGCCCCAAAGACTTAAAACAACAAAGATTTACTTCTCTTTCTCACAGTACATCTGTCATGCATCAGTTGGGGCCCTTCGCATCATTCTCGTGCCAGGATAGGAATGACGGAGCAACCGCTATGTGGAGCACTGCTTCTCACCCACAGGAGAAGATAAGGGAGAGGTGGCATATTGCACCCCAGCTCTTAAGATTTCTGCCCCAAATTAATATTATGCTACTCAAATTTTACTAGTCAATTTTTCTAAGTGCTTGAAGGGGGAACCAGAAATATTTGATTTCTGGCAATAATAACTATGACAGTAGCATAGACTTCTACAAATCCAAACTAACTTTAATTCAATGACCTATGACTACATTACAATAACTGTGCACTCATTGAGGTAATTTTCTGAATGTTTACTACGGGGTTCGTGGCTATGCTATCTGCTAAAAATATGGGGCTTGATGGCTGTATAGGCCTTAATGATACTTGTTTTTATCACCTGTGAGCAAAAGCTTCACACATCTTTTCAAAGTAGTTGAGAACAGAAGGTTATAAGCATGGAGTTGTAAAATGAGTGCAAAGGCTTCTGCTTTGTGTTTAAAGCGAAGCTGCTAAGTGAGTGGGTGAAGGTGTAGGGCAAAGGGGTCCGAGTCAGGACAGCACATATTGAATATAGACTGCAGTAAAATGGCAAGTGCCAAAAAGTCCATATCGAGAAGATTGTGTTGAATCTGGCAAAAGCTGTGCTGTATTTGATGATGCCCCACACATAGTCACGTGAACTAAAAACCAGTCTGTTCATCCTTTGTGTATCTGGAGGATTGAGAAACTGTGGAGACACGTCCTCATTGAAATCTTCAGGAACAGAAGCTGAAATATGGTTTAATGTTTTTTGCGGGATCTACATCAGGCTTATCGCACAGACCTGTCATGGTCACTGGCTCAGGCTGGAAGGCCCATTCAAGGTGTAAAGTGGCCACATTTTCAACCTGAGAATATTCTGTTGTGTAAATGGAACCTTCTGCTGGGACAATGAATAAATCCCTATGTGTGGCTTGGAGAGTTCTTTTTCAAAAGGTTGGTACCAATTTTCTGTTAGAAGTGGAATGGGCAGTGCCGTGTGTGGTAAGAAGTTTATGGTTTTGTCATGGAGCATGATGAGATAAGTTGAGTCAATTTATAGTTTATTTGGGTACTTGATTATGAGGCCAGTGCTACCTGGTATTCACGTACCCTGTGAGAGATCCTGGTGTAAGCTGTGTGACACAGAAGTGGGAGTTAAACCTCAATTTTTGGCCTCTATTAACTCGGTAAGTAATGCTGCCCCCCTTGTCACCATCAGAAGCCCTGCATCTCAATTCACAAATATTTTCATAGCTTCACAACTTGATGAGTACGAACAACTGTCATTTCTTAAAGACAGAACGTTCTTGTCTCTCAAACCACATGAGAATGAACTGCTGATGGCTGCCTTGGGTATTTTAATCAGGACAGTAAGCTCTGTAATTACTCTCTGGGGCATTGTCACCCACCCTCTCTTTTGCCAAGTTGACTAAAGGTCGCTTAATTTTTCTTCATTAAAACAAGCACTGTCCCGGAAAAATTTTAAACTTTTGCTAAATGAAAACCAGTCAAAGAGCTGAGGCCAAAAATTGTTGGCAATCTTCATGCCGAATTATGCAGTCTGCACATTGCAGGCAGCCTGTGGGTCCTGAGGCTGTCACAAATAACAGGGGAATGTGGCTCTTTCTCCCAACAGGAAGAGCCTCTGCCCAGTGGTCTGGGCCCTGGGCCACGGCTGAACTTTACTGCCACTTCCAAGGAAAGCTTTCTGTTTCACCCACACATGAAATGGTTATGAGGTTGAGAATAACAATTTACTAAGTTAGTTTTCTAAGCCTGAAGCAGCCTGGCTCCTCTCAGGTGCATAAACTGTATCTTTATTCCCCAGCACTCACAATGGCAAAGGCTGTTCTGGGTGCCACTCACTCCTCCCCTCCTCCCACTTGGTGCTCCTCTTCCCCGCCCAGCGCTCCTGTGTACCCAGTGTTTCTATGCTGCTGTGGCTTCCCAAGCTCCTTCTCAGGCTCAGGCCTCTGGGCAGAGCCTTCTTGCAGTGTTCACACTGTATTTTCTTCCACGCTTTCTTCCATGTCTGTGCACTCAGGTCCTGGTCTTAGAGCTGTTTAATCTGCCTATGATGAGTTAGGCCTTTAATTATGCATTAGAGATTAATTACAGCTTACAGCCCAAAGTGAGTAATGGTTAAGCCAAATGATAAGTGTGGATTATAACAAAGTTCTTCAGTACCTCCAATCCCATTAAAAAAATTGATTGTGAACTATTGGTTGCCTTTTTTTTTTTTTCTATAATTCTTCATTCTCATAGCTGGGAACTCATTTCTGTAGCCTCAGCCTGGCTTCATTCTCTGGGACCAACCTTGTCAAGGGCAGGAAGAGAATAAGCGAGATCAAGAAGTTCAGCCCTAAGTAAATCTTGTGCTTTCTACTCTGGGCTTATAGTCTACTGCTAGCAACTGGATTCCTGCTTTGCTCTGAGACTCAGTACTCCCATATGCTCCTGATCCAGGTGCAGCTGGGTAAGTAGTAGAGTCACCTGTGGCTTTGGACTAGTGGGAATTCTGGGGCAAATGGTACGGAGACTTTTTAGGCTTTGGATGAGAGGGCAGAGCAGGTTCCAGGGCCCTTCAAACCACAAAAGTGGTTGCTTTCTCTCACCTGGCTTTTAGGTTGACACTGCACACAAGTGAGCTTGGCTAAGCAGAACGCTGCTGTTCTCAGGAACATTTCTCCTGGTCATGAGCATCCGCCTTCTGCAGGAATGCTTTGCTTTGTTTAGCTGTTTTATTATCGCATCATGCACTGTCTCAGAGTAGACTTATGGGTCATACTACAGATTGTTCCCGACAGTATGTGAAAGAACATTAGGATTTCACCTAGTTTAAGAAATGAATTAGACATTTCCTGAGCCAATAAAGTCTAGGTGGCCATCATAGTGTTTTGTTTTCCATGTGACTGATACAACCATTCCCTTTGGCTTGTATAATGCCAGATTCAAGGACTTTTTGCCTATCATGGTATAGGACAGCCTTGATTACACCTGAAGGATTCTTTTCCTTCTTTTTCTTTAAAATGAAATTTCATCTGAGGACCAAAATCAACATGTCGCAGTGCAAAAAATTTAAAATGTGTTAGATGCAAAATTTCAAGTTGCAAAATTTTGCACACAGAATGACTTCAGCAATATAAAACATATACAAAGGTTGAAAACTCCTAAATATGGTTTTCATGGGATGGTAAACCTGTAAGTGATTTAGATAATCTTCATATTAATTTCTATTTCCAAACATTCCAGAACAGGTTTATGACGAGAAAGAAAATAAATGTTGCTTAAAAATAAAAAGCACTGATCCTGGATTTATAAGAACTTTATTCTATAGTGAAAAATGCGAAATAAATATAAAGCATGCTGATTCTAATCAGGCTATTGTGGAGGTCAAGTAAGACAATGGGTGCAAAAGCACGGTAAAAAATGTGAGAGGATTACAGAGGACCACTCAAATATCCCCAAGGCATTGGGTAACAAAACGAGAGGCGACTCCACCCCTTACCCAAGTCCCTCTGAATCAGGCACATATGACAGAACTGAGTCTCAGAGCAAAGTAGGAATCTAGTTGCTAGCAGTTACACTACAGGTCCACAGCAGAAAGCACACAAGGTTTACTCGGGGCTGAATTTCTTGATCTCACTTTCTGTCCTGCTTAGAAGGTTTGTTCCTGAGAATGAAGCCTGGCTGAGACGGCAAGAATGAGTTCTCAGCTATGAGAATGAAGAATTATGGAAAAAAACGCAACTAATAGGTCACTACCCATTTTTTAAATGGGATGTAGGGACATATTTCATAAGCACTTTTTAGCTTAACAGGATTCCTGCAGGCAATTTTAATGGTTATGCTTCAGGACAAGGACCTGCCTTTAGTTTGTGTGATAATGAGCCATGCTGTGACAAATGTACCTTGGCAGTGCTCTTACACGGTGGAATCCCAGTGACAAGTAGAAGCAGGAGCAGCAGGTGTACAAATGATCCAGGGATCAAGCAAAGCAAGGGATCCATCTGGCAGTTTTTTAATCATCCAGAAAATAAGGCTGATTAGAGGGGGTGTGGAGTGCGAGGGTTAGGGAAAGAAAAACAAACTGTAGGGCTGTGATTCATGAAGTGGAAATGCCTAAAAGCCTGGCCTGAGAACAGTGCAGTGACAGGCGGTGAAAGCAATGGCTTCATCTGCAAGCCAAGGCTTCACTGGACACAGCGAGGAAAGTGACGCTGCCCCTCTGTTGGTTCAGTTTGCTCCTCCACGTGCTTAGTGATGCCATCAGCAGCAGCAGCACAAAACTCACAGTAGATGGAGAGAAGACAGCATGTTTTCCCAAACTCATTTGGTTGTAAAGAACTAGGAGCTACTCACACCATTCCAAACAAAGGAGACTTTTTTTTTTTTTTTTTTGAAAATGTCAACTTGGAACTCTCAAGAAGTTAAGAATGGAAACCAAAGTACAATAGGGCTTCATGGGAACTCTAATCAGAACTAAGGCAAAATGGTCTCTCAATTAATCATGGCATTCATAATTCTTCCCTATGCCTATTTCTTTCTATACCCTGCTCTATAATTATACTAACCAGTTTCTACTGCTTAATCAGAGCTTTTGAGTGCTCAGATTTCAGCACACACATGGCTCTGCCTTATCACAGCCACATGGCATGTGTGTGCAGTAGATTTGTGCAGGAAGTGTATGACCAGGACCGTGAATAACTGTTACACATTTGGTTCATTAAAAATTGCAACCTATGATAATAAAAATTGTTACAGAGCCAGGAGACTGCGGACTCTGTAAGGAAAAGAACTATTCTACCTTATTCACCAGTACCTGTGGTGCCTAAAATAGTGTCCATTACATAGAGCTACATGATTAAACGAACACTTTCAGAAAGGATTTAGTGCTTCCTTGTGATGGATGGAAGGAGCAGATAAGAGAGAGTTTTAGGAATTATAATTTTTGCCCTTAAAAAATTATCTAATCTAATTGGAGAAATAAGTCATGCTGAGACAAAATCATACGGGTAGAATGGATATGTCAGTAATGGTCCTGAGAGGAGTAAATGTCACACTTACTGGGGAAATTGAAGAAAATTTAATTAAGGGCTTATTTACCGAAAGTTAAGGGAAATAAGCAAGGCATGCTGTATCATTGGAAAGTTAGTGAGAGGTGAGATATTACTTTCCCTAGGTCTGAAGATACAAAGAGAGGAAGTTGCTGGAATGGTGATGGTGAGTTATGATTATGCAATAGAGTTACCGGGTAAGAGCTGTGGCCTTATGTGGAGGCCTGTGGGAAGCTGGGAGGATAAAAATCTTGATCTTATTCACCTCCTACGTCAGATCTCCTCCATGTGCGTCTCATTGACAGGCTCTAACCTGAAGGCCAAAGGCAAAAGAGTCTAAGGAAGCATATGAAGTTACTCTTCTGGGCCATAGAAAGGATGAAGCATAGAGAAGAGGAGGAACATGGAAGGTACCTTGCAAAGTAGAGGGTAGCATACTACTAATGTGATTTTTATATTTTCCACTTTATTGCACATAATTAATTCCTTTTTCCAGCTAAAAGCAGATTATTAAAGCAGAAAAGCCAGTAGAAATAGGCCTCCTTCAACTCCTTTTCTCTAACTTGACTTTGTTCAGTCCGTGCAGATCAAACAATCTTGAGAGCAGGTTTTGAGAACAGAGATTCTAGGGTTCTAAATTCCAAAAGTGACCTGCATGGCTCAAAAATAAGTCTTAGATGTTGGAATATTGACTTCTGACATTATTGGTAATATAGAGAGGAGGGGATTTTTTCTTTCTTCTAATAAAGGCAGGAAAAGAGAAAGAGAGAAACAGCAGTTCAGAAAGCATTCCTACTTGCTTTCCTCCTGCCTGTGCAGTTGAACCTTGAGGAAGGGCACTGTGTGAATAACATCTAAATAGGTTCGTGGAAAATTCTCAGAGATTGACAGAGGGACATAGACAGAGACTATTTTGTAAATCTTGTGGCACAGAGCTGTATTTAGCATAGTACACAGAGAAATGTCAGTGCCCAGGTGGTTGCTGAGAAATGTGTGAGGAAAGTGTCCAGTTAGATCAGTCAGAGAATACCCTCAAAGGGCCCTGCACATTTATGCGTGGTAGACAGAGGGTGGCTGCAATTACTAGGCTTCTCAAGGTGTGCACAAATCAGATGGGGCTGAGAGTGGAATCAGTGAGGAGGCCACAATGACCGGAACCTTATTACCAAACACCACAGCAGAAACTGTGGAGACCAGCATCAAACTCTAGCAAACATTAGATTCAACCAGTTGCACCTCAAAATATACCAGCGTAAGATGTCCAGGGTCAAAACAATATCAACCAAATAACATCAGATACCAGTGAAGGACACAAAGAAGAGCATCAAAGTATGAGTTCCATCCTGCCTCTATGAGGATAGGTAAGCCCTTCTCTATACCCATAAGACATCATGACTAAGAGAGGGGAGGTGGACAGAAAACACTACTTTCCCCTTGAACAATCTGAGTTAGATAGAAAATGTATTTTTAAAAGAATATTGTAATATTTTAATTTCCTTTAATTGGCAGGTTTCAAGCTCTATCCCCACTACTACCTTCCTTCCCTGGAAAAGGGGAGATAGATTTAATAGATATCTAGTAAGTAAAAACAATTTATTAGATTGGGATGATGGAGATGGAGGTAAGATTTACAGGCCTGACTGGCTGGATGGTGGAGCTGCCAAAATGAGAGACTACAGAAGAAGTCGTATATTTATATTGGAAAGTGGGAAGTTCAAACATCAACATGCTGAGATTGACTGACTGCCTATGGGACATCAAGACAAGAAGATACAGATGATCAAGGTTTAAAGCAGAGGTCTGGGATGTGATTATAGACATGACAGTAATTAAATAATATATTATAATGAGTAGTTGCCATCAAAGAGTACTTATTTTGTGGCAAATTTCATGCTAAACTCTTAGCAAATATTGTCCCATTTGATTCTCACTAATAAGATTGAAAAATTGATGTTCAGGGGGTTCAACTTCTTACATAAAGCAAAACTGCTAGCAAACAGAACAGCTGAAGTTTAAAATCAATTTTGTTTTACTCTAAACTTAAGTTTTATGTAATCCCCCCAGCTCAAAAAACTATAAAAGTATATATAAAGAATGATGAGACAAATGGGCCAAGGGTAGATGGCCGTGAAGCATCAGAATTTAAGAGGTGAGAAGAGTAATAAATATAAGACAAAAACAAATAACAAGAAAATGTGGCTTTACCAACACAAAGAAAGTAGACTGTTTCAAGTTGGAGGTCAGAATCAAGACTGTCAAAGTCAGCAAAGAGAAATTAACAGGGGCCGGCTGCAATCTACCGTAAGATAGAGATGGCGCATCTAGAATGAGCATGATTATGACCAGAGGACATAAACAACCTGCATGAGCAAGAATCCCAGACCCCCATTTCACCCACCAGAGGTGCACAGTGCCCAACTCATCTGCCGCCTGAGGCTGAAGGAAGAGGAAAATACCTGAGCTTGCTTGATGGATGGATGATTGCTGTGTGGATTAAAGCCAAAAATGAATGTTAGTGGTACTACAGCTTCACTTGGGGTTGCTTTCAGAGACAATGGCAAGAACATATGCTGAAAAGACAGTTTCAAGTGATACACTTGATCACCTACTTTGGGGGAGGAAAAGGTTGTTGACCAGGTCATCAGGCCATTAATCGCTGCTGATTAGTTAATATATAATCGATTTCAAGGAATACATATGGACTAATATATTTGAAGGAATATATATGGACTAATCAGCAGTGGTGAATGGCCTGATGAACTGGCCAATAACCTGAAGGAAGAAAAATTTGAAGATCAAAACAAGGAGAATCAAAGTAGAGGCATATGCATGGACATATGAGAGCAGACACAAGTGTGAAGATCATTGTATCATTATGTTAACCCACACTAGAAAGCATCCACCACAGAAGAGGCTCTAAACAACCAAGCAGACAAAACGTTCTGGCTTGCTGTGTTAGACAGTTTTTCAGTAGCTACCCCAGAGCTGGTATCATGGGCATGCATGCAAAAGCCATGATGGCATAGATGAGGCTCTGCGTGAAATCAACAGCACGGAATCCCACTCACGAAGGCCAATTTAGTTACAGCTGCCTTGAAAATTTCCACCCTGCAGCAAAAGAGGCCAATGTTGAGACCTAAGAATGTCATGGTTTCTCAAAGAAACCAACAAATAACGTGATGGCAAGATAGTGCCAAAATAACAGACAGTTTCAACCAGTAAGTCAGGCCCAAGCTTGTCAAATTCAGAGGGCCAGAAGGAATATGTATGTATTATATATATAATATATATGTTTTATAATATATATCTAATATATAAATATAATATATATATTTCTACAGAAGCAAACTAAATATATATATTATATAATATATATATTATATATATATTATATATTTTTATATATTAATAATATATATATTGTATTTAGTTTGCTTCTGTGGAAATATATATATATATAATATAATACATGTATTATATATATTATATATATATTTCTATATAATAATTAGAGATACTAATATCTCTCTAATCCTTCATACGACTCCCCACCACCACCCACCCCTAGCTCCTAGTAACCAGAGTTTGCTTCTGTGGAAATACATATATATATATATTACATGTATTATATATATAATATATAAATATATATATAATTATATATATAATAATATATAATATATTATATATATTATATATAATGTTATATATATTTATATATATATATATTTATATATAATATATATAATACATGATTATATTATATTATATATATATGTATTTATATATAATATATATAATACATGATTATATTATATATATATATGTATTTCCACAGAAGCAAACTCTGGTTACTAGGAGCTAGGGGTGGGTGGTGGTGGGGAGTCGTATGAAGGATTAGAGAGATATTAGTCAAAGGATATAAAATTTTATTTAGGAGGCGTAAGTTCAAGGAATCTATTGTACAACATGGTGACTTTACTTAGTAACAACGTGGTGTGTGTGCTTGAACTTTGCTAAGAGAGTAGGTTACAAGTGTTCTCACCACAAAAAAAAAAAATACGTGAGGTAATGCCTAGAATTTCAACTCTAATTTAGCTACTCCGCAATGTATACGTACATCAAAACATCACATTGTACACCTTAAACATATGTCATTTTCACCTGTCAATTAAATTAATTAATTAAAATGGAGAAAGATTTGTTAGCTCTCAGGAGTTTGATTAACTGGCAGCTTCCACCTCCGACCTCCTTTAGGATCTGCTTCAGCTTTTGAGCTGAGGTCACGGTGTTTGTGGGGTGACCAAGCCAGTGTCCAGGCAAGTTGTTGTTACAGGGCTTAGCCATTTCTGCCCCAAGCAGCACACTGTAAGGGTCAATCTTTGCTCCAAGTCTCTTTTCTGATCTGGCAGAGGCATTTGTCAGGTTTGCACTGTGCTGTGATGGCTCTCCCACCCCATCCTGCCTCCTTTTTCTTTTCCAAGTCTCATCTCCCCATAAATATTTTCTTATTTCTAGCTCCTTCTCAGTGTCCACTTTCCAGATAACCCAAAAGTTAAGGACAGCGGGCTGTCTTCTGCTTCCTACCTCCATGTTTAAACACCCGTTAGACCTGTGGCTGAAGACCAACCACACTCTCTGACATTCTCCATTCTCCTCGTGACTGGTTTTGTCAGGCAGGTTGATAATCTTCCTGAGTAAACAGACTCAATGCATTACAGACCTAGCTCATGGCAAGGTAAGTCCCAAGGTCTAAACTGGGGAAGTGACAGGAAGCTGCTTAATCCTGAGGTCCCACCTTTGTTTTCCAAGTTAGGGTTACTGAGGAACCCTATCTTTTGGGAGTTACTGGGTACTAACTACCATTTTTAGAGCTTATAGTTTGATCTTCATTTGTTCTGTATTTATTATCAGTTGAGAATGGGGACAGAGAGGATAAAGTAATTGACATTTCAAACCTCAAACACACACTTGAATAAAATACTTTTCTTAGCTCTTCTGTGGTATGCTATATCTTAAGGACTCTAAATGAGCTTGGAGGGAGGTTGGGCTAAAAAAGTCCTTTTAATGTCCAAGAGCAGTTAACTTTGTCTCTCTAGTGAGAAGTGTCTCGTTGTCACAATTGCATGCTTAGCTATGGGATTCCTTAGTGTTTTTGTTATCTCTCTGCCTATTTTCCTCTTTTAAAACTTTTAGAAGAAAATCACAGTTGGAGAAAGTATTTATATGATCATTTTTAGTTTTCCTTTCTTCCCAGAAGGTGAGAAATTATAGCCTTTTACTGTTGTGCTTACTTTATGTTGGAGAGAAAAGTTTGCCCTCTTTGTATCACTTTCCAGTTATTCTAGAAACTTTATCATACTTTCTCTAAAGTACTCGTATGTTATCTAAAATAAAATAGTTTAAACACACTTAAAAATTATTTTTGAGCATTTCATGACCATATGGAAACTTGTGAAAGGGTATTTGGAAGTCCAAGTAGAAAGTACTGATTCATTTACCCTCCCTCAAAGACCTCAATTATCCATATCCTCAATTCACCAAATGAAAAACTGATTTTCTTTCTATTCCTTTCACATTCTTTCTCCACAGTCAGCACCAAATTCCAGTTGACTCCTCTGAAACATATGGTACGGGGGTGGGACGGGGTGTGAGATGAGGGTGGGGGTGAGGGTTAGGAGGGTGAGAAAGAGCTTTTTTATGCTTTTGCATTCCAACTCTCTGAAGAGCTTCTGCTTGGACATCTTTTCAGCATAAAAAGCTTCCTCTTAACATCTGTATCCAAAAAATAGAGAAAATATTCTAAAGCTGGAGAATAGGAGAAGCCCACTACAGAATACATATAGATGAAATAAAATGAAAGCTGAATAATTTTAATAAGTCTTACCACTCTAGAATTTGGTGAATAAATAAACCAAACATTTGCTCCATGAAAATAAGCACAGTCTAGATGAAAGAAAACTAGTGGGGGGAAAAAACTATGCAGTACAATCAGTTACTACTCACTGTTCCAAATTTTATAATTCTTCCTTTCAAAGCAATATTGGTTTACTAACAAAGTACAGCAGAAATCAATCATTTCTTGTCTAACTTCTTAATTTTAGTTCTGTAAGTTTCTCGTTTTAAACCTTTTTATTGAACTACAACATGCATATAGACAAGTGTACTGTAACATACATATAGAAACGTACAGAAATGGGCATCCATGAGAGAATTTTCACAAAGTGAACATTCCCAGAAAGTTCTGCCATGACTATTTCAGTCACAATCTTCCTCCCTTAAGGATAATTCCTGTTCTGATTTCTAACATCATTACTATAGACTAAATGCTTGTATAACCTCAGAAAGTCATTTACAGAGGCTGTCACCCCATCATGGTGATATTAGGAGGTAGGGCCTTTGGGAGTTTATTAGGTCTTAAGGGTAGGACCCTCATAAATGGAATTTGTGCCCTTATAAAAGAGACTCTACTCTAGAAAGCTGTCTTGTCTTTTCTGGCATGTGAAGGTACAGAGAGTAGGCAGCTGTCTATGAACCAGGAATTGGGCCTTGACCAGACAATGAATTTAATGGCACCCTGATCTGGAACTTCCCGGCCTCTAGAACAAGCTTGTCCCACCCTTGGCCTGCAGGCCACATGTGGTCCAGTATGGCTTTGAAACACACATTTGCAAAATTTCTTGAAGCATTATAATTTTTTTTTCCAATTTTTAAAAAACTTATCAGCTATTATTGTTAGTATATTTTACATGTGGCCCAAAACAATTCTTCTGTGTGGCCCAGGGAAGCCACAAGATTGAACATCCCTACTCTAGCACCATAAGAAATAAACGTCAGTTGTTTATCACTCACCTGATTTATGGTATTCTGTTATAGAAGCCCAAAATGGACTAAGACAACCAGATATTAATTTTGTCTATTTTAATATTTTATATAAAGTGAATCTGTATGAACTTTTTTCCTTGACTTTACATGATGTTTGTGAAATTTGTCCATGTTGTTGCATACAATAGATACTTTATTTTTATTGCTGTATATAATGATTATGATGGTATATAATAATTGATTATGTCATATTTATTTGTTTCCAAACTGTGGGTTTTACATTCTTGTACATGTATTCTGGTGCATGTGTGAACACATTGTTGGATATATAGCTAGAAATTGAATTTTGTGTAATTAGATATGTCTAACAGCCTTAGTAGATAAATCAGATTTTCTACCTGGTTGTACCAATTTACATCCTTACCATCAATAAAAGAAATTTTAGTTGTTTCACATCTGAACATGTTAGTCATTCTGGTGATTGTGTAGTGATATCTCTTTATGCTTTTAACTTGCATTTAAAACTTGTTAACGGATAAAAATACTTATTGACCATTGGAATGTCTTCTTTTATGAAACATTTATTCATTTAAAAATTTTAAAAGTAGATTGTATAACTTTTTACTGAGTTGTAGTTCTTTATTCTAGCTACAACTCACTTGTTAATAATACATATAGCAAATATTGTCTCCCACCTTTGGCTTCTCTTACCTTTCTTCTAATAGTATCATTTGGTAAGCAGATATATTTAATTTTAATGTAGTCCAAGATATAAATTGTTTTCTTTGGGATTACTCCCCTTTGTGTCTAGTTTAAAAAATCTTTGCTAACTCAAAAAGCCATGAAGGTATTCTGTCTGTTATATGATGAAATTTTGAGCCCTTTATCTTGTACATTAATATATGTAAATGCACCTACATTTAATTTTGGGGGGTATGGTGTGAGATAGCGGCTGAGACACATTTTTTTCACATGCATAACCAATTACATAAGCACCCTTTATTTAAATAAAGACTCTCATTTCCTCACTGCTCTGCAACTGCACCTTTGTTATAAATAAAATTTTCATATATGTGTGATTGTTTTCTGTAACCTCTGCCCTATTTATTTTGTACCAGTTGTATCAAATATTATAGCTTTGTAATATAGTTGGATATATGGTTATTTTTGTCTTCCAATTTTATTTTCTTCAAGATGTTCTTTATTCTTATTATGTTTCTGTATGAATTTTAGAATTATATTGCTAATTCATATTAAAATTGCCAAGGTATTAATTGAGATTACATTCAATCTCTTAATAAATTGCTGAAGAATTGTTGTCATTACAGTATTGAGACTTCTGATGCATGGTCATAAAATGTCCCTCCATTTACTTAGATCTTCTTTACTCTCAGTAATGTTTTGTAGTTTTAGGCATAGATATTTTATACAAAATAATTAAGTTAACCCACAAGCAAATTAACTACGGGAAGATAAAAACCCATCATTCCTTCAAAAAAGACTACAAGCCTTGTCTCCATAATGTATATTAAAGGTCTACATACAGAGGAAGCCTCCTGTGTTAATTCTCAAGTATTTATTGCTATGACATAATTTATGTGAAAAGTAATATTAAGTGATTTGGGAGAGTTTCACTCTAACAAGGGAGAATTAGTACAAACTTCACATATTTTCCAAGAGGGATAGTTGTCCCTTTTCTTCAGTGATAAGGAGTGCATATTTTATAAATCACAATCTATCTCTCCCCACTGAGTGTGCTTCATTTAGACCATGTTTCCTACCAAAAGGAAAGCAACAGAGAGTAGCTGTTCCACTAATTGACATAGAAGAACAGAACGTTATTACTGAGAGCTTTTTCTTCACTTCTTGGCTGCATTTTTTATTGAGCCTCACTGCTGTCCTTCAATTATTCCCAACTCTCTCTATTTTAAGAAATGTAACCAGACGCTATAGAAGATAACTTTTTAAAAAGGAACCAAAGCTAAGGCATAAATGTCAAAAATATGTTCCTCTTGTAAGTAAATTTTCAACTTTCAAAGCCTTTTTACTTACATAACCTTATGGAATTCTCAGGACAATTCTGTGAGGTAGCCTGGGAGGTATTCTCCGCATTTTACAGAGTTCCACAGAGATTCTTGCTTTACATCACAAGCCCACGAAATGAGGAAACAGGGAGTCAAATAAAGTTCCATGAAGTTCTTCCCACTGGCCAAATTTTCAGAAGTGGACTTTCATCGAGTCAACAAGGTGCATCTTCAATGCTTGTCATCCTAAGTTGAACTATAGATATATTCTAAGTCAAAAGCCTAACGTTTTTCTTCCTAGAGCACTGACATAGCCGTCACCTGCTATTACACCTGCAGCACTTCCCTACGTAGCTCTTCTTTCTAGCACCAGCACCGCATACCACATAATTTTTTTTGGTCCTCACCAGGGCTTACCAGTCCTGCTTTCCATTCTCTTTATTTTACTAAGTGACAGAATATATCTCAGCATATTGGTAGTTATGGGGCCCTTTGTTACTAACTTGTACCCAAAATACACAGTGGCATGCTGAAGGCTGCGGAGATAACATCTTCATTCAATTCAGTGACCATGATGATGGATATTTCAGCATTCGAAGAACAGAGATGAAAACAAACATAAGTTTAATCCCATTTGGTGGCAGACCCGTTCGAAAAAGTGGCTAAAGACATAAATTAACGCACTGTTAGTGAACTTGGAGCTCCAAGAAAAAAAAAAAAAAACAGGCTTCCCCTTCTTCGTGTCCTTTATGGCTCCCTACACTCTAGGCTATTTGAAAAGTTAAATATGACCTGGATGGAGTCTGATAATGCTGACTTCTCACTCTCCTTAACCTCCTTGAGTTCTCAAGATAACAAACTGATTGGCTACCTGGGAAACACATCTCATCTTATTTTTTTTCCAGCCCTTAGTTCCACAGGTGATAAAAGATCCCTAGTTATTTCCATAAAATACTGAGGCTTCTATCCACTCTTAGTGTTTATGTTCATGTGTCTGAAGAGGTTTAATTACTGATAAAAAAAATATATACACCCAAGAGAAAAAACAGTATCAGTGATTCCTTGATTAAGAGCAGAAAAACATGCACAGCATCAACTAAGGGTAAATAAAAAGTAAAGAAACTAAGACTATGACCCTTTTCTAATGAATGAGCACATTTTTTTTCTTTGAAAGCTAGCTCTGAATCGGAAATCATTTGATGTTAAAAGTTCATTTCATACAATGATAATAAACTAGAAGTGATCTGAAATTTCTTTTTTCAAAGATTTTCTGAGGTCTCAGCCTCAACCTTTGTCTTGTCCTTTGTCCCATTCTTTTTGCCTGCTTTTCCACTCTTCAGATTGTAAATTTCCTTTTGGTAGGCTGTTTTCTATCGGGTCAGATTTTGCTGAATGCCCAAGAGACTGATTTAATTCTGAGTAGTGTTGATGGATTAATTAAAATCACTAATCATTGCTTGAAAGTTATTCCAGACAAAAGAAAAATGGAGTTGAGAAGAATGGTGGGGCTTGAAGGAGGGGGTCATTTTCTGACTTTTGAACTTGGCAGATTTTATACATAAACAGATGTGTGTAAGACATGGGTGATGATAGAATACATTAATTGCTATCATCAGGATTTAGATGCACTTGAGAGTAACTGGAAGTCCTGGAATGTACAATTACCAGAGAAATCTTCTTTTAGGAAGAGAAGGTGAGCACTGATTGCAATGGTACATGAAGTTCAGATCTCACAGCAGTGCCAGAGACAATAATGTCCATTGCATCTTTATGCCTACTATTTGTAGCACAATCTTCCAACTCTTCAACCTATCTTGAAACTAACAGGCCAAGGTGCTTGCCTCTTTACCTCCTTAACTCCTTACTGTCTGTCTGACTACTAAGGATCACATTTGGTGATGTCAAGTAATATTAACTATGATTTTAAAATTGAGTTTTTAAATGATGGGCCCTAACCTTGTTATCAGCCCATCCTAGACTAACAGTTTAAATACTATTGGACGTGGATACAAATTCAAGTAGATTTTTTGGTTTCTTAAAGCACACATAAAATATTTTTTAAAACTGACCATATACTAACCCATTAAAGCAAGTCTCAATAATTTCTAAGAATGAGTATCATACAGGTTTTATACTCTAACCACCACTCAAATAAGTTATAAATCAATGACAATTTAAAAAAACTTATAAATAACATAGAAGTTGGCAAAGATTTTATGACATAACTTAGACAATAAATAGAATTAAAGAGAAATGGAAATAATTAATTTGAAAATTATTACAATACAGCTAAAGCAGTGCGTAGAGGAAAATTAATAGCTTTAATATTAGTGCTTATTTTAGAAGATCTAAAAATACTGAAAAGTAATGTGTGCTAACATACAACTTAAGAAGTTAGGAAGAAATATCAGAATAAAACCAAAGAAGAAGAGAAAAGGTAATAAAGAAAAACTGATGGAATAGAAAATAAAGGAATTATAAATAAAGTAAATAAAGCCAAAATTGATTATTTAAAAACATTAACAAAATACCAATCTTTAGCGAGATTAAGAAAAATGAGAGCAAATATAAATAAATCATATTTAGATGAAAAATGATATGTTACAGATACAACAGAGTTTACATGGATAATGAAAAGTTAATTTGTTCCTTTAAGAACTTTTAGGGAAGATCTACAGTGACCTTTGTTCAAGGAGTAATTTAGTCCCATTAAGGCATTGTCTTTCTGCAGTCTCTGCTGAATGCTTCATATAGTCAATGAGATTTATCCACAATGGCTGACGAGAACTGAGATGATTAGCAGCCCTGAAAAAGTTCTGAAACTTTAAGTCCCACAGTTTCCTGGTAACTTTTCTTTCCATGGAAGTTTTTCTTTCTTTTCTTTCTTTCTTTTTTCTTTTTTTTAAATTGTACTTTAGGTTCTGGGGTACATGTGCAGATCATGCAGGATTGTTGCATAGGTACATACCTGGCAAGGTGGTTTGCTGCCTTCATCTCACCTGTCACCTACATCTGGCATTTCTCCCCATGTTATCCCTCTCCAACCTCCCCACTGCCTACTGTTCCTCCCCTTGCCAACCCCAACAGACCCCAGTGTGTGATGCTCCCCTCCCTGTGTCCATGTGTTCTCATTGTTCAACACTTGCCTATGAATGAGAACATGTGGTGTTTGATTTTCTGTTTTTGTGTCAGTTTGCTGAGAATGATGGTTTCCAGATTCATCCATATCCCTACAAAGGACATGAACTCATTGTTTTTTATGGCTGCATAGTATTCCATGGTGTATAACTAAAATAAATTTACAAGAAAAACAAACAAACCCATTCAAAAGTGGGCAAAGGATATGAACAGACACTTTTCAAAAGAAAACATATATGAGGCCAACAAACATGAAAAAATGCTCATCATCACTGGTCATTAGAGAAATGCAAATCAAAACCACATTGAGATACCATCTCATGCCAGTTAGAATGGCAATCATTAAAAAATCTGGAGACAACAAATACTGGAGAGGATGTGGAGAAATAGGAACACTTTTACACTGTTGGTGGGAGTGTAAATTAGTTCAACCATCGTGGAAGACAGTGTAGTGATTCCTCAAGGAAGCTGTTTTTATCTGGCCTGTGGCATTTCAATTTATGCATGCATAGATTGATATTCAACCACATAGGAAGATCCCTATAAAGACTTCTAGAACTTTTCTCTGGGTAAATATATCTTCTCGAGTATTCTGTCCCAAGTTCTAGCTTCTGTGATGTTCTTGAACTCTGTTCTCTGCCTTCTCAATTTAACAAGATTGTAAACCTCTCTGAGTACCTCGTCCTGGCACCAAAATCGCAGAATTAGGTTCAGAAAAAAGTTTATATGTGAAGGTAAGTGTCATTTCATTTCTTTTCCTTTTCTCAGGGATCACAATCCTCTTGTCCAATATCTAATATTGTTTTCCTATATTTTGTCCAGTTTTTTAGTGGTTTACAGTGAAAGTAATTCTAAACCTTCCTGCTCCCACTTGGCTGTTAGAAATCTACCATAAGTATTTTAAATTCTTATCAGCAAATTCCATCTGGTTTTCCCACAGATCTATTTCTACTGCATATTGGTTATAAATAACATTTTCTATTTCTTTACTTATCCAGTAATTTTTAAATTATTGTCAACAATTGTGTGTCACATTGTCCAGGCTCTGGATTCAGTACTTTTTTCTGAATAATAATTATTTTTTTTTTGTTCTGTAAGTCAGTTAAATTACCAGTGGATCACCTTCATCTTGTGATGGCTTAACTTTTAAGCCATTCCACATTCCCCTTAGCCGTTGAGTCAATATTTTAGTAATGGGATATAATCTTTATGCCTAAAGTATAGTCATTCTGCGGTTTTAATGGAAAGTCCAAGCCCCTTAAGTGGACCTAAACTCTAAATCCTTGGTGCTCCCTGTAATAGAACGCCACTATAATCTCTGTTTAACTCTATCAGCCTTCAGGTAATTATTTTCCCCTTATAATCTTGGTCCTGAACATGTACAGATCACGGGTAAGCCAAAAATTTGAGAAGAGTTTTTTTGTTTTGAGATGTGGTCTCACTATGCTGCTCAGGCTGGACTTGAACTCCTAGCCTCAAGGATCCTCCTGTCTCAGCCTTTTAGTAGCTAGAATTACAGATGTAGAGTTTACCGATTAATATGGAGCCTCCCCCACTGTGGTACCATCATATTTTAGATTTCTCATGTTTTCTCTGTCGAAAACTGCACCCTTCTGTTGATTTTTATATTTTACGCAGAGTGTCACTGTTATTAGAAGGGAGGTTAGTCCGATACAAGTTACTTAGTTGTTAGTCTGATCAAGCTATAATTGTTATTGGCAGAGAGGTTAATCTGATATAATACTGCTACCATTGCTTGAACCAGAAACCAGTTCTTATGCTTGACATATTTAGAAAATGGTATACTTCCAAAGGATTTTAAATATTTAAATAGCAATTTTATTGCACTGTATTTAATATTGGAGATACTTCATTCTTTCAAACTTAGATGTCTCTCTTGAAACCCGGTCATTGTCATTCAAAACTCTTAAATTACTACCTCTTATACAAAATACACTCTGATTTTTAAAAAGTAATTCACCAATCACTGATAAAAGTTATGCAGACATTATTTTCTTCAAGCTTAGCAACAGCCTGAGAGGGAAGTAGTATCTCAACCCTCATGTTATAGCTGAAGGCAGCTTAGAGAGAAGAAAAAATGTGGCCAGCATTACATAGCTTAGAAACTAAGAGATCTGGGATTTGAACCAAATATTCTTTGTATACTCTTGGACATTATGCTACTGCCTGTTGGCATAATTCTCTAGCTAGAAGTAATTTCTCTTTTCTTTAAATTCCCTTAGCACATTAAATACTTTTGGCCATTAATCATACTCTGCTTCATTATTGAAGTATGTTTTTATTCCACTGCAGGCCATAAACCATTTATGACTTTCCAAGAGAAATTGTAAAATAGTCTTGGATTCAAATCCCTCTCTCACTTACTGGTTGACACTGTACAAAATCATATAATTTCTTTCTCTTTTAACTCACAGAGTGAAAACTATACCATAGCATATAGTTATTGTGAAAATTAAGTAAGGTAATGCACTCCTAGTGGGCATCACTAAGTGGCAGCTGGTATTGTTCAAGTTTCATAGAGCCCTTAATTCACTGGTCAGTGCTTTCTCATGTAACATCTTATTAAATCACAACAACCACGAAGCCATTAGTGTCTCCATTTTACAGGAAAGAAAACTGGTGCTTTACAGGGACAGTAGACTTTCAATAACTGTTTCTAACTGAATAGCTTTAGCATATTAGTAATTAGTAACATAAGAGCTTTAGCTCTTACTAATTAAAAGCCCTTGCCTACCTTCCCCGTTGCATGGGACAAGGTGAAAGGTTGGGTATCAGCTCTCAAATCAATCTCTGAAAGTGAAAGCAGTTGACCCTTTGCCAGTACTCTCTGGTCTCACTGACTTCCCGCAGTGAAACCTTTATTTTGAAACAGGACTCCAGAGCCACCACTGGCTAAAAAGACAAAAATAATGTCGTTAACTCTGCTTGTTTTGTTTGGGATAAAGTGTCCTGAACTCATAACAAATGTCCTCTTGTTAGCAAATGGAAAAGCATAATTAATTTGGCTTTTCCACTACTTTTAATGAGCATCGAGCTTCCTTTCTACTTCACTTTCTCATTTTTTTTTAATGAGATACCAATTTCCTCCTGCCCAGCATTCACTGATACTTTAAGCAATAAAACAGACAGCTTTAATTTTCATCTTAGTGTGAAGTTTTGGTATTAATTTATTCATCTGTGACCTGTGTCACATTCTTCTTATGCTAAATGGCCTGTTAATCTTTAAAAATTAACAAGGTGTCTCAGACCAAAAAATGAAAGAGAGAGGAAAAAAGAAATGAAATAGAAAAAACTTAAGAAAGAAGGCTTCTGCTTCAGGTAGGGTGGAAATATAGATATTTTCATCTTGCTGCCTAGAACCTCAGCATCCTCTGAAAACACTGGCCCACAATGAAGACTTTTTCTGGGTTCCCATAACTCCTCTCCAATTAGAATCCAAGTGTAATGCAGTCTGTCCAGGCTGAGACGTTGGTTGTGGTCAGGCTGCTGTAAATGGAGACCATGCTGTGGGGCCAGGAGCAGGAGGTAGTCCCTCCAAGTGTAGGTGGTGAAGGGCAGAGAAAAGGGTTTTTTTAAAGTCTGTAGAATTAGCTCAGCCCAGCTGCTGTCTGCAATCTGGAGACAGGTAGCCTGGGCAGATTTGGGCAGCAAACTGCTTATTTATGAAAGTATGTACATATATTTAAAACTGTAATAGCTCTTTTTTTTTTTTTCCCATTTATTTTATTGCATTTTAGGTTTTGGGGTACATGTGAAGAACATGCAAAATTGTTGCACAGGAACACACATGGCAGTGTGATTTGCTGCCTTCCTCCCCATC
>NW_016107347.1:1364845-1413920 GCF_001604975.1 Cebus imitator | reverse complement strand
TTTTTGCTTGTTTCTCCTCTGTCTTCACAGGCTCTTCAATCAAAAATCACCACAATCATCCTTCAAATTTTAAAAACATAGTCATTGAGATGGAATTCATATACCAAAAAATTTATTCAAGCAAAGTATACAATTCAACGGTTTTTAGGAGATTCAGAAAGTTAAGCAAACTTCACCATAACTGAAGTTTCGAATATTGTGTTTACCCTAAAAGGAAACCCTGATCCATTAGCAGTCAGTCCCCATTTCTCTCCTATCCCTACTCCCGGCTGTGGGCAACAACTAATTTTTGGTCGGCCTGTAAATATTTGCCTATTCTGGACATTTCATGTAAATCAAATTATATGATATGTGGTATTTTCTCAGTGGCTTCTTTCAAATGGCACAATGTTTTTATAGTTTATCCACGTTGTAACGTTATCCGTACTTCATTCCCTTTTATGATTGAAAGCTATTCCATTGTATGGATGTATCACATTTATTTATTATCCATTCATCAGTTGACAGATTTTTGTTTTTGTTTTTTTTTCCTTGGAACATTCAAGTTTCCCTTTGGAAGTAGAGTAGCTGCGTTGTTTGGTAGATCTATATTTAACATTTTAAACTTGAAAGAAGCACTTTTTCCACTTTACATTTTCACCATGAATGTATGAGGGTTTTGATTTCCTCATATCTTTGTTGACACTTGTGATCATCTGTCTCTGTGATCATAGTTATCTTAGTGGATGTGAGGCGGTATCTCACTGAGGCTTTGATTTATCTTTCCCTAGTGGCTAATGATGTTGAGCATTTCTTAATATGTTCATTGGTCATCTGTATATGTTCTTTGGAGAGGTGCTTATCCAAATCAATTACCTATTTTTTTTTTTTTTTTTTTTATCAAAGTTTTTTTTCTTTTTTTTTTTTTTTTTTTTTTTTGTGTGGTGTTTATTTAATTTTTTTTTTTTTTTTTTTTTTTTTTTTTTGAGACAGAGTCTTGCTCTGTTGCCAGGCGCCAGGTTGGAGTGCAGTGGTGCCATCTCGGCTCACTGCAACCTCCGCCTCCTGGGTTCAAGCAATTCTCCTGCCTCAGCCTCCCAAGAAGCTGGGACTACAAGTGCGTGCCACCACGCCCAGCTAATTTTTGTATTTTTTTAGTAGAGACAGGGTTTCATCATGTTGGCCAGGATGGTCTCGATCTCTTGACCACGTGATCCACCCGCCTCAGCCTCCCAAAGTGCTGGGATTACAGGTGTGAGCCACCCCGCCCGGCCACCTATTTTTTCAATCAAGTTGTCTTGTTATTATCGAGTTGTGCGTGCTAATTATGTATTCTGCATGTCAATCTCTTTTCAGATATGTGAGTTGCAAATACTTTTTTCCATTTTGTCAATTGTCTGTTCGCTTTTTTGATGGTATCGTTTGCAAAACAAAAGTTTTCAATTTTGATGAAGTTCAATGTATCTATTTTTTATTTTGTTGCCTATAGTTTCTACAGATGAATCTGGGGATATAGAGATTTATTCTTATGCTTTCCTCTAAGGATTTTACAGTTTTAAGTCTTAAATTTAGGTCTCTGACCCATTTTGAGTTCATTTTTATGTATGTTGCTAGGAAAGTATCCAACTTTATTCTTTCGCCTGTGGAAATCCAGTTGTCCCAGCATTATTTGTTGAAAAAGACTAATCTTTCTCCACTGGATTATCTTGGTGCTCTTGTGGAAAATCAATTGATTATAAGTAGAAAGATTTATTTCTTGGCTCTCTATTTTATTGCATTGACCTATATATTCATCCTATGCCAATAACACACAGTCCTGATTACTGCTACTAAATAAAATTTTGAAATCAGAAAGTGTGAGTCCTTCAACTTTGTTACCCCTTTTCTTGTTTTAGTATTCTGGGATGTTTGAATTTCCATATGAATTTTAGGTTCTGCTTGCCAATTTTTGCAGAAAACGGGAGTGGAGATTTTGACAGAGATTACGCTTAAGTCTGTAGATCAATTTAGGGAGTATTAACATTTTAACAATATTAGGTCTTCCAATCTATGAACATAGGATATATTTTATTTAAAATTTAAAAAATGTATTAAGTGATGTTTATAGTTCTGAGTACATGTTTTATATTTCTTCCTTTAATTTTTTTCTAAGTATTTTTTGTTTGTTTGAAAATGATTTTACTATTCTCAATTTTGCCTTCTACATGATTTTTATTTTTTAAAAGAAATTTTATTTTAGATAAAGGACTACAAGCACAGGTTTGTTACAAGAGAATATTGTGTGATGCTGAAGTTCGGGGTATAGATCCCATCACCCAGGTAGTGAGCACAGTACGCTTTTACCCTCCCCTCCCCTCTCCCTCCCCCTTCCCTCCTTTCCCCTCCCCCCCACCCTTTCCCTTCACCTCCCTCTTTCCTTTCTCCTAATTACCCTAGCTGAACATCCAGTAATACAATAGCATTTGAATACAGATATAATTAAACAGAGGTGTTGATTAGTGCTAGTGAGAGCAGTATATTGCCTTTTTCTTTCTCTAGTTATGCATTTTTTATATAATACTCGTCAGCATATTGAAGAAGTTTTCTTCTGTTCTTAGTTTGTTGAGCATTTTATAATGAAGGGTGTTGAATTTTGTCAAATAAATTTTCTGCATCTGTTGAGTTGACCACGTGGTTTTCTTTCATTTTTATTTTTGTATGTTGACCATCCTTGAATTTCTGGGATAAATCATTATGAAATTATCTTGTTTGAATAAATACTGAATTTGGTTTGCTAGTATTTTGTTATGGATATTTGAATTTATATTCATAAAGGATATTGGTCTAGAGTTTTATTTTCTTGTGATATCTTTGCCTGGTTTTAGTGTCAGGGCAATACTGACCTCATAAAATGAGTTGAGAAATGTTCTTTCCTTATCTATTTTAGAAAGGTTTGTGAATGATTGTGTCTTAGTCTGTTTTGTGTTGCTATAACACAATAGCACAGACTAGGTAATTTACAAAGAAAAGAAATTCTCAGATCAAGAGAAAGCTGGAAAGAAAAAAGAATAAAAATGTTAAAAAAAAAAAGAAGAAGAAAAGAAAAGACATTTATTTCTCACAGCTCTGGAACATGGGATACCAGATATCGAGGTGCTGGCCTAACAAGGGCCTTCTTGCTGCATTACACCATGACAGAAGGAGAGAGAAAGAGCAGGAGAAAGAGCAAGGAATAAAACGCAGAGATTCAAGCCTTTTTATAGCTGACACTGATCCATTTGTGAGGGTAGAGCCTTCATGACAAACTCAACACCTCCCATTAGGCTGCATCTCTCAACACTGTTACATTAGAGATTACGTTTTTAACACGTTTTTTGGTGGGTCACATTCAAACCATAGCATGGTACTAATTCTTCTTTAAATGTTTGATTTAATTCACTATTACAGTGAATCTGGAACTAGACTTTGCTTTGTCAAACATTTTAAAATTATTAATAAAATACTTTCACTTTCTGCTGGTCTATCCATATTTTCTATTTCTTCCTGAGTCAGTTTTGGTGATTGACGTTTCTCAGAATTCTCCATTTTCTCTAAGTTATGTATTTTGTTGGCATATATTTGCTCATTGTAATCTCTGATATGCCTTTTTATTTATTTAAGGCTGGTAGTCATGTCTTGTCTTTCATTTCTAATTTTAGCAATTTGATTCTTCTCTCTTTTCTTTGTCAGCTTAGCTAAGGACTTTTCAATTTGGTCAAGCTTTTGAAAGAACCAACTTTGTATTGCTGATTTTCTCTGTTGTTTTTATATTGTGTATAATTATTTACTTTTAATATTACTACTTTTTAGTTTAAAACACACATTCACATCTAGCCATTCTTGTTCTCATTCTAACTTCTCCAATGAGAACAAGAGATTGTTTTCATTTCAGGTTTCTTTAAAACTGTCTCTTCATTGATACCCTGTACCCCAAGTCACCCAGGATAGTATCACTTGAATAAATGTGGGTTATAGTGGCAACTATGCCCTATTACTTGTCAGTCTCTCAAACCAACTACACGCTTATCAGCACTGAATGAAAGAGAAAGCATAACTAAGAAATAAGTTGAAAAGACAGAATCTAAATCTTGAAAGGACTGTCAGGGCTATATATCTCTTCAGATTTTCAATGACCTTTGCTTCATGGCTTTCAGAATTGTTTTCTCTATCTTGTTTCTTAACTTTGTACATGAAATCATCTGTTTGATGAACCAATTATACATTGTTCCATACTAATGTTACCAAATACTTGGCATATTGATATGGTTTGGCTCTCTTTCCCACCCAAATCTCAAGTTGAATTATGATCCTCAGTGTTGGAGGTAAGGCCTGGTGGGAGGTGATTGGAGCATAAAGGTGGTTTCTAGTGGTTTACACCATCCCCCTCGTGCTGTCTCATGATAGAGTTCTCAGAAGACCTGGTTGTTTAAAAATGTGCAGCACCTTCCACTTTGCTTTCTCTCTTTTGTCAGTCATATGCTTCCCCTTCACCTTCTGCCATGATTGTTAAGTTTTCTAAAGTCTCTTCGACCATGACTCCTGTACAGCCCGTAGAACTGTGACCTAATTAAGCCTGTTTTTTATAAATTGCCTAGTCTCAGGTAGCTCTTCACAGCAATGCAATAATGGACTAATACATAAAACTGGAACCAGAGAAATGGGGCATTGTTATAAAGATACCTAAAAGCAGCTATGGAAGTGAGTAATGGGCAGAAATTGGAACAGTTCGGAAGGCTCAGAAGAAAATACATGAGGGAGAGTTTGAAACTTCCTAGAGACTTGTTGAATGGTTGTGATCAAAATGCTGATAGTGATATGGGCAATGAAATCCAGGCTGAGGAGGCAAATAGAAATGAGAAACTAATTGGGAACTGGAGCAAAGGTCTCAATTGCTATGCTTTAGCAGCACTGTGCTGCAGAGATCTGTGGAATTTTGAACTTGAGAGTGATGTTTTAAAGTATCTGGTGGTGGAATAAAATGGTTTCATGGGACAGAACTAGGGGCCCACTTCGCTGTATAGTCTCAAGACATGGCACCGTGTTTCCCAGCCACACCAATTCCAGCCAGGCCTAAAAGGGACCAAGGTACAGCTCAGATTGTTGCTTCAGAGAGCGCAAGCCCCAAGCTTTGGCAGCTTCCATATGGTGTTAAGCCTATGGGTGTGCAGAAGGCAAAAATTGAGGATTGGAAGCTTGCACCTAAATTTCAAAAAATGTGTGAAAATGCCTGATGTCCAGGCAGATGTTTGATGCAGGGGCAGAGCCCTCATGGAGAATTTCTACTAGGGCAGTGCAGAGGGAATATGTAGGGTTGGAGCCCCTACATAGAGAGGCAGTGTATTAGTCCATTTTCACATTGCTGATAAAGAAATACCTGAAACTGAGCAATTTCCAAAAGAAAGAGGTTTAATGGGCTTACGGTTCCATGTGATTGGGGAAGCCTCATAATCATAGTGGAAGGCAAGGAGGAACAAGTCATGTTTCACATGAATGGCAGCAGGCAAAGAGAGAGCACTTGTGCAGGAAAACTCCCATTTTTTAAACTATCAGATTTTGTAAGACTCATTCCCTAGAATGAGAACAGCACAGGGAAAACCTACCCTCATAATTCAATCAATTCCCAATGGGTTTCTCCTATGACATGTGGGAATTGTTGGTGTTACAATTCAAGATAAGATTTGGGTGGGGACACAGCCAAACCATATCATTCTACCTCTGACCCCTCCCAAATCTCATGTCCTCATATTCCAAAACCAACAGTCCCCCAGAGTGTTAACTAATTTTAGTATCAAAGCAAAAGTCCACAGTCCAATGTCTTATCTGAGACAAGGCAACAGTCCCCCAGAGTGTTAACTCATTTTAGTATCAACGCAAAAGTCCACAGACCAACGTCTTATCTGAGACAAGTCAAGTCCCTTCTGCCTTTGAGCCTGTAAAATCAAAAGCAAGTTAGTTACTTCCTAGATACAATAAGGGTATAGGCATTAGAAAAATACAATCATTCTAAAAGCAATAAGTTGGCCAAAACAAAGGGGCTACAGGACCCATGATAAGTCCGGAATCAAGCAAGGCAGTCAAATTTTAAAGTTCCAAAATTATCTCCTTTGACTCCATGTTTCACACCCAGGTCATACTGATGCAACAGCTGGGTTCCCATGGTCTTGGGCAACTCCGCCGCTGTGGCTTTGCAGAGCAGAGCCTCCCTCCTCGCTGCTTTTTTTTTTTCCCATTTATTTATTTTATTGCATTTTAGGTTCTGGGGTACATGTGAAGAACATGCAAAATTGTTGCATAGGAACACACGTGGCAGTGTGATTTGCTGCCTTCCTCCCCATCACCAACATCTGGCATTTCTCCCCTTGCTATCTATCCCCAGCTTCCCACCCCCCACCGTCCCTCCCCTATTTCCTCCCAACTGACCCCAGTGTGTAGTGCTCCCCTCCCTGTGTCCATGTGTTCTCATTGTTCAACACCCACCTATGAGTGAGAACATGTGGTGTTTGATCTTCTGCTCTTCTGTCAGTTTGCTGAGAATGATGGTTTCCAGGTTCATCCGTGTCCCTACAAAGGACCCTAACTCATCGTTTTTGATGGCTGCATAATATTCCATGGTGTATATGTGCCACATTTTCCCTATCCAGTCTATCGTCGATGGGCATTTGGGTTGGTTCCAGGTCTTTGCTATTGTAAACAGTGCTGCAATGAACATTCGTGTGCACGTGTCCTTATAGTAGAACGATTTGTAATCCTTTGGATATATACCCAGTAATGGGATTGCTGGGTCAAATGGAATTTCTATTTCTATGTCCTTGAGGAATCGCCACACTGTCTTCCACAATGGTTGAATTAGTTTACGCTCCCACCAGCAGTGTAAAAGTGTTCCTATTTCTCCACATCCTCTCCAGCATCTGTTGTCTTCAGATTTTTTAATGATCGCCATTCTAACTGGTGTGAGATGGTATCTCAATGTAGTTTTGATTTGCATTTCTCTGATGACCAGTGATGATGAGCATTTTTTCATATGTTTGTTGGCCTCACGTATGTCTTCTTTTGTAAAGTGTCTGTGCATATCCTTTGCCCACTTTTGAATGGGCTTGTTAGCTTTTTTCTTGTAAATCTGTTTTAGTTCTTTGTAAATTTGGGATATCAGCCCTTTGTCAGATGGGTAAACTGCAAAATATTTTTCCCAATCTGTTGGTTGCCGATTCACTCTGATGATTGTTTCTTTTGCTGTGCAGAAGCTGTGGAGTTTGATTAGGTCCCATTTGTCTATTTTGGCTTTTGTTGTCAATGCTTTTGGTGTTTTGGTCATGCTGCTTTTACAGGCTGATTTGAGTGCCTGGGGCTTTTCTAGGCACACTGTGCAAGCTGTCAGTGGATCTAGCATTCTGGGGTCTGGAGGATGGTGGCCCTCTTCTCACAGTTCCACTAGACAGTGCCACAGTAGGGACTCTGTGTGGGGGCTCCAACTCCACATTTCCCTTCTGCACCAACCTAGCAGTGGTTTCCTTATGAGAGCCCTGCCCCTGCAGAAAACTTCTTCCTGGACATCCAGCCAACTCCACACATCTTCTGAAATTTAGGCGGAGGTTCCCAAACCTGAATTTTTGACTTTTGTGTGCCTGCAGGCTCAACACCAGGTGGAAACTGCCAAGGTTTTGGGTTTGCATTCTTTGAAACCATGAGCCGAGCTGTATCTTGGCCCCTTTTAGCAATGACTGGAGTGCCTGCGATGCAGGGCACGAAATTCCTAGGCTGCACAAAGCATGTGGACCCTGGACCTGGCCCACAAAACAATTTTTTCCTACTAGGCTTCTGAGTCTGTGATGGGAGCGATTGCCATGAAGACCTATGACATGCCCTGGAGACATTTTCCCCATTGTCTTGGTGATTAACATTTGGATCCTGATTATTTATGCAAATTTCTGCAGAATTTCTCCTCAGAAAATAAGTTTTTCTTTTTTACTGCAATGTCAGGCTGCACATTTCCTGAACTTTAATCTATTTCCCTTTTAAAGTGGAATGATTTTAACAGCACCCAAGTCATCTCTTGAATGCTTCACTGCTTAGGAATTTCTTCTGCCAGATACCCTTAAGGATCTCTCTCAAGTTTAAAGTTTCACAGATCTCTAGGCAGGGGCAAAATGCCACCCGTCTCTTTGTGAAAACATAGCAAGAGTTACCTTTGCTCCAGTTACCAACAGATTCCTCATCTCCATCTCAGGCCACCTCAGCCTAGACCTTAATGCTCCTATCAATAACGGCATTTTTGTCAAAGCCATTCAGCAAGTCTCTGGGGAGGTCCAAACTCCCACATTTTCTTGTTTGCTGCTGAGCCCTCTAAACTGTTCCAACCTCTGCCTGTTACTGAGTTCCAAAGTCGCTTCCACATTTTTGGGTATCTTTCTAGTAGTGCCCCACTTTCAGTACCAATTTACTGTATTAATCCATTTTCATGCTGCTGATAAAGACATACCTGAGACTGGGCAATTTACAAAAAAAAAAAAAAAAAAAAAAAAAAAGAGGTTTAATGGACTTACAGTTCCACGTGGCTGGGGAAGCCTCACAATCACAGTGGGAGGCAAGGAGGAGCAAGACACATCTTACATGGATGGCAGCAGGCAAAGATGGAGGGCTTGTGCAGGAAAATTCCCATTTTTTAAACTATCAGATCTTGTGAGACTCATTGCCTATCACGAGAATAGTGCAGGAAAGACCCACTCCCATAATTCAATCATGGCCCACCAGGTTCCTCCCACAACACATGGGAACTATGAGAGTTACAATTTGGGTAACTCTTAATTTGGGTAAGATAAGATTTGGGTAGGGACACAGCCAAGCCATATCAGGCACTATGCAGTGAAGCTGTGAGAAGAGGGCCAATGTCCTCCAGACCCCAGAATGATAGCTTTACTGGCAGTTTGCACTCTGCACCTGGATAAGCCACAGGCACTCAACACCAGCCTGTGAAAGTAGCCACGGGGGCTGTACCCAGCAGAGCCACAGGGGCAGAACTTCCCAAGGCCTTGGGAGCCCACGCCTTGCATCAGCATGGATTTAAGACATGAAGTCAAAGGAGATTATTTTGGAGCTTTAAGATTTAATGACTGCCTTGCTGGGTTTAGAACTTGCATGGGGCCTGTAGATCCTTTGTTTTGGCCAATTTCTCCCTTTTGGAATGGGCGTATTTACCCAATGCCTGTGCCTCTATTGTATCTGGGAAACAACTAAGTTGTTTTTGATTTTAGAGGCTCAAAAGCAGACAGGATTTGCCTTGTCTTAGATGACACTTTGGACTTGGACTTTTGGATTAACGCTGGAATGAGTTAAGACTTTGGGGGATTGTTGGGAAGGCATGATTGTGTTTTAAAATGTGAGAAGGGCATGAGATTTTGGACGGGCCACGGACAAAATGATATGCTTTCATTCTGTGTCCCCACCCAAATCTCATGTTGAATTGTGGTTCCCAGTGTTGGAGGTGGGGCCTGGTGGGAGGTGATTGGATCATGGAGTTGGTTTGTAATGGTTTAGTGCCATTACCCTAGTGCTGTTTCATAATAGCATTCTCATGAGATCTGGTTGTTTAAAAGTATGTCCCCCTTTGCTTTCTCTCTCTCCTGCTGCCCATATGAAGTGTGCCTGCTTACCTTCTGCCTTCCATGATTGTTAGTTTCCTGAGGCCCCCTTAGAAGCCAGAAGCCCATACATTCCACAGAACTGTGAGCCAATTAAACCTCTATTCTTTATAAATTACACAGTCTCTGGTATGTCTTTATAGCCGTGTGAGAATGGACTAATACATATACATACCATTGCCTCTCTGTCTCTTGCCCATGGCAGACATAACCAATTGCTAAGCTCTGATGTGGCTTTACAGTTCCTCTTAACACAAGGCTCCACATACATACTACCAATACCTATGACTCAGCAATTTCAGGCAAAGACATATACACAACATAAAAATATACATATGTTAACCAAAGACATGTATTAGAACTTTTAGATCAACATAATTTATGGTATCTCAAAACAAAACAAGTATAACAAGTATAAAATACTCATCATTAGTAGATTAGATACATAAATACAGTATCTTCACACAATGGGGTGTTGTACAGCAATGAGAATGAACACTTTACACCCGCATTGGCAAATACAGATGATGCTTACAAATGTAACAATAATAGAAAGAAACTAAATCTGAAAAGTATATACTGTGGGATCCCATGTATATATAGTTCAAAAATAGGCAAAATTTATCTTTGCCATTATGTGTCAAGATAATAGTTAGCTTTGGGAAGAGGTTGGAAGTAATAGTGAATATGGTCACTGATGGACAGGGAGGGTTCTCTTTCTTGATCTGAAGCACCCAGAGGGTCCTGAATTTGTGAAAAATTCCCAGCCTGCAGTCTTATGATATATTGTTTGCATATTTCCATTCAATAATACATTTTTAAATTTGACTTACTTGCCCCTACAAGGAGACTCCTCCAGACTCTGAACCATGTTTCTATTTCATTGAAACTGCCCTGGATTTAGGCCAGTGATAGAAACATAACAGAAACATGTTTCCTTTGCTTGTTATTCCTTTCCCACATTTCAATGCTCCAGTCCTGATGAAATCCTACTTCTTTGAGCATCTGATTCTCTAATTATCCTCTATCCACAGAGTCAATATTCCTAGCAAACTCCAACCAAGTCGTATTCCACAGTGTTTTTAACATTTTGGTTCTGATTCTTGATACCTTGACTTCTTCCCTCTGCTGTCAAACCATGACAAACTGTGTAGTCAGATCTATTCACTGATGATCTGTGCTAGACTAACAGAATTTTGACACAGAAGTTTGTGGTATACCTAGAAATTATACCAGTCACATGCTGTTCAGTCCTAAAACATAAAACTCTTAAGAACTCAAAAATGCTACAGGTATTTCCGTTTGTGTGAGAGGGAAGGTCACTCAATATCTTTTGTATTGGGGCATCAACATCTATGAGGGATATGGGTTCTCTTGGAGGCTGATATAAGTATAGTTAAGTTTAGACCAAGTGCTGGAAGATCAGACTGAATTATGTCTCAGTAACAAGCAACTCTCAAATATCACTTACTTACAACAAGCTCAAGCTATGTCCATTTCATGTCAGCTATGACTCTACTTCATCTTCTTTCCAGGATTCAGACTAAAGGGACAATACCTTTTAGGATTATTTCTCCTATTGTGGCAAAGAGAAAAGAGAACACTGTGTGAAGGTTTTTAAGATCTTTGTTCAGAAGTGGCACATGCCACTTCTGCTCATATTTAAATGGCTAAAGCAAGCAACATAGCCAATCCTAACACCAACAGGGCAAGAATATATCATCCTTTCACATGAAGAAACACTGAGTATTTACAACGATAACAATCCACCATGATTGTGAGGCTGAAAGGAAGACGGGATGTGATCTCTTTCTCCATTAATTTATAAACAATGAGGACAATAATTCACAGTCCATATTCTTCTGCTCACAATTTAATGTCTGATTTTTTAGCCAGAACACTTAGTGCAGAGGAAAAGACTAGATGCTAGTTCATCTAAACCATCCGTGCTGCAACTTTTTCTTGACTTTTTCAGAGTCTTCCCTTCCGTACCCCCATAATGTAGACAGATGGAGGCAAGTGTCTTCCTCGAAGTGTCTGGTTGATGAGAATGGGGAGTAGAGCCTGGAAGGTGTTCGAAGATGTATTTAGTTTCATTTATGGAGCCATCTCATCAAGCACAAGTTTGCTGTTGGAAGAATAAGAATAATAGAAGACAGATCCCTGCTAGGATTATCCTGCACTCCACCCTGACATTAGTGAAAAAATAAGACAATTGCTACTTTCTGAAAAAGTCTAAATGTTTCCTTTTGGAAAAGATACTGAAGCTCTTTGCTAATCCTTAAAAAGCCTGAACAAAAAGACCACAAAATATTATCCTTGAAAAGCTTGAACAGAATGGCCCACATGCTCCCTCAGTCAAAGCCCCCTGGCCTGCCATAACAGGATAGTCCTGGAGTGTCCTCCAGGGAGTGCCTGTGGGAAGTAGATCACTGGGCAGTTAACCATCGCTTTAGCACACAGGACTTGTGGTTGGTCAAAGTGGATGAACTGACTACTATTGCCCTAACTAAACAGATTAGGCTTTACCCAAAGCTGCAGAAACAGCCAGGTGTCTATGCTGAAAGGTGCTGAGTGAATCAGTTAGATATCATTTTCCCTTTAATTCCAAGCACAGGGAAGGTCTGTCACTGCTTGTCACTGTGGAAGGGAAATAGAGAGTGGGGCTTAAAAACGGAAAAAGAGGCAACCAAGCCCATCCTTAAATTCCTCTAAAAGGAGGGTGGCAAATGAAGAGATGAGGAGAAGGGGGGAAATTACAAAAACAAATACGTGTCCCAGATCCATCTGGAAGCCAGATACTCAGTGTGTGGGCAAAAAACCTCTCTTCTGTTCCAGGTGCTGACTCTGGTGGCTGTGTGGCTTAGTCTGCCTTTCCCTTTCACCAAACCACAGGGAAGTCCTACTCCTCTGCAACTCCCCCAGGACGCATTGCTTAATGTCTGAAAATACAGTTTTGCTAAAACCAACTGATACAATTATTTTTCCCAACTATGGTTTAATTACCAAGATTATAGATTATATCATCATTAATTGTTAAACTTGAATGTACCTTAGATAGTAGCAATAATAGAAAGAGATAATGGACAGATGTAGATTTCAAATCTGACTCCCATTCATGAACTAACTAAATAAGTTATTTAATTTCTTCAAAACTCCGTTTTTCTAATTTGTGAAATGGTGATGAAAACAATATTGCCCTTATCCTATAACCATTCTTTAATCATATATCTACCCATTGATTTAAGAAATACATCATATGTATGTTTACTGTGTAGAAGACACCTGATACGGTTATGGTTTGGCTGTGTCCCCACCCAAATCGCATCTTGAATTGTAGTTCCATAATCCCTGTGTGTTATGAGAAGGACCCATGAGGGATAATTGAATCATGGGGGGAGTTACCTCCATGCAGTTCTTATGCTAGTGAGTAAGTTGTCGTGAGATCTGGGGGTCTTATAAGGAGCTTTTCCCCTTTTACTTGGCACTTCTCTTTCTTCTCTGTCCTGCCATCATGTAAAGAAGAATGTATTCCTTCCGCTTCCGCCATGATTGTAAGTTTCTCGAGGCCTCTGAACCGGGCAGAATTGTGAGTCAATTAAGACTGTTTCCTTTATAAATTATCCTGTCTCAGGTATTTCTTCATAGCAGCATAAGAACAGACTAATGCAACACCATGCTAAGAGGTGGGCATATGGTAGAGAACCAGTCTGACATGGTCATTTACTTCACAGAATTTGCAGCCTCTCTGCAGGGAAGGTCAGACATCAATAATCACACAAATAAACATAATTGTTTTTGTGATGGGATACATGAAATAAAAAGTATTTCTGAGGTAGCGTCAGGCCGAGATTGGAAGGATGAGTGGGAATTAGAGGAGTGAAGAAGAGGAGAGTGGCAATGGGGTAGGATCATGTATTGGGCCACGGGAAAAATCCATTTGATGGTACCAAAGAATTACTGAGTTTAGTTTACTGCTCAGATATTTGGAGTTTCCTACTGAGATATTTGGATTAAACAACCATTTGGTATGGGTCAAACTTAGAGCAATCATATTGAACACGTGGATTTCCTTGAAGCAGGCTGACAGCTAAAAGAAGTCAAGTGAATGAAAAGACTATTTTAAATCAATCAGGATTGGGCGTGATCCTGTCTTATGCCTGTCATCCCAGCACTTTGGGAGGCTGAGGTGGGGGGATCACAAGGTCAGGAGTTCAAGGCTAGTCTGAACAACATGGTGAAAACCTGTCTCTACTAAAAATACAAAAATTAGTCAGGTGTGGTGCCGGGTGCCTATAGTCCCACTGCTCAGGAGGCTGAGACAGGAGAACTGCTTGAACCTGGGAGGCGGAGGTGGCAGTGAGCCGAGACCTGCCATTGGACTCCAGCCTGGGCAAAAGAGGAAGACTCAGCCTGAAAAAAAAAATCGATCAATCAATCAATCAATCAATCAATCAGAGAAAACAAGGTTTATTAGTGGGGAAAAAAAAAGAATGACTAAGTTTCCAGGGAAAAAAAAGAGTGACTAAGTTAACAAAAAATCAGTGTAAAAGACATGAACAAAATGAAAAATACCACCACTAGGTAAGACTGAACAAGCCTATCCACATCACACAGAGCGCTGTGGCATCACTTCATGGATTTTACGCTTTATCTTAAAGTGAAATGGGACGGCAAAAAAGGACTATATGAAGGGGAGCAACTATTAAATAGAGGATGTGCATAAAATACCACTTCCTTAAAAGGTGTTTAATAAAGTCCGTGTGTGTGTGATAAAACACACAAATACTCCAAACTCTTCATTTTTAAGACAAGAGATCGTAAAACTTAGTACCTGATTTCAGAATGTCCAAAGAGAATAAGAACATAAAAATACTGAGTCCTGAACAAAACTTTTCATTTAGTTGGATTGATTTTAAATAAGGAATCTATTGGGATTTAAATGATTGATAGAGTTTAGGAAAATATTATCTCTTTGACTTTGCATCTAGGAATATTCTATTTTGAATGGACCAGGGTCATGACATTAGATATATGAAGAAAATATTATCCTTGCACAAAACATTGTTGTGTAGGCAGATTACCAGACAAAATGCAGATGCCCAGTTAAATTTGAATTTTAGACAAAAATCAATCTTTTAGTATAAGTATGGCTGAAATATTTCATAGAACATACTTATACACAAAATTGTTTGATGTTTATCTAAAATCCAAATTTATCTGGGCATGCTTTATTTGCCAAATCTGGAAGAGTAGTCACATACTCATAATAATATTTTTGAGTTCTGAATTTAAATTTTCGTATTTTGAAATTTAAATAATATTTAAATTTGTTTAAGACAGGGTCTTGCTCTGTCACCCAGACTGGAATGCAGGAGTGTGCTCACGGTTCACTGAAACCTCAACCTCCTGAGCTCAAGGGAGCCTCCTCCCTCAGCCTTCTGAGTAGCTGAGACTACAAGCTTGTGCCATCACACCCGGCTAAGTTTCTATTTTTTGTAGAGACAGGGTCTCACTAAATTGCCCAGGCTAGTCCAGGGCTCAAGCAATCCTGCCTTGGTCTCCCTAAGTGTTGGGATTACAGGCATGAGCCACTTAATAACATTATTTGTTGATTTTCAAGTTTTAGAGTTGCTTTACTGGTGAAACATCAAATACCTAATGATATAGATCACAATATAAATTTTAACAACTTTCAATATAGAACACATAAATGACAGATGGGAAATAAAGAGGTATAAGGAAAGCTAGAGGAATGGATGTCCATTTTCAGTAGAGGCGAGTGGAGATGTTGCTAAAAGTTGATGGATATTATGTGATTCATCTAGCCTAGTATTCTTTTTGCCAGAAAAGTTTTAAGAGATGGTATTATCATATCAAACTTAGGGCACAGATGTCCTTTTGCCTCTGAGTGGCTTTTTGTTCCATCACCTGATTTTTTTTTTCCAAAGATGTTCAAAGTCTAGTCTGTACTACCTTAGGAAATAAGGAGCACTTCTAACTTTATTAACTCTTATATAAAGCAGCTCATTACAAGTCATCTTTATCCAATACAATTGGAAATATTATTCTGGTAATATAAAAGCCAGTTTAAGTGGAACATCATAAAAAATGATGCATACAAACATTATGCATTTCATTTTAATTTTAAGAACATGAAGGACCATATATATGACAATCTTTTGAGGTGGGGCCAAGACCTCTTCATTGAATATGGCTCTCTGAGTTTGAGTTTTGTGTTACCATAAAGCAGCATCTCTTATTTCCATTATCTCCACTTAGTTTCTATAAATTATAGTGAGAATTTGAGAATATTTAATCTGAGGGGAAAAGCGTTCTGTATTTTCACAAAAATTTCCCCCATCTTCCACCATCTTGCCCTCAGCAATTTTGTTATGACTTATTTTTACTGATTCTTTTCTAAGCACTTAATGTAATTCATTGGTGAAAACAATAAAAATATCCTTTCATATTTACATTCCATTGAGTTTCATTCTGTTTCATCACATTATGTAATTATATAACCAGAAAGACTGGGACACGCTATGCAGTAGCATAAAAAGTCTACTTTTTTTTTCTCAGTTGAGGTAAAATTCTCATTCTACTTCATATGTTCACCCCAAAACTGCAAAAATAAGTTGTCAAGGAATTTAGTCAATTAAGTCTTCTTATAGGCTACACTACTGGACGGTTGGAAATTAGGTTATATAATTGTGAAGGCTAATTTCACTCAAAATTTGTATCATGACATGTATATTGAAATCATTCTTCATTTTCTTAAAGTGTGAGATTTTTGATTATCCTAAAATTGTGTTGTTTCCATGGAAAAGTTTATATTTCTCTTGTATCTCGTTATTTTTCTTTACATTTCCCCTTGAGGATGGGCATATGGGGGAAAAGGGATAACATATTTATTGAGCAGCCTCAGAAAGTTCCTTGGGAGGTAAGTGGCAGGTTATGTTGAGGCTAAGTCCTAAGTCAATTTATTGTATTCTCAAACCCTGAACAAAATCTATTTTAATGAATGCATAATAGAATTTTCTAGGTTATATCCAGTCATAATGCTCCAATAGAGACATAATCTCATTAATGGAAACGTATTTCTATTTAGTTTTTCTTCACAGAGTTACAGTAATCCAAGTTTCTTCCTCCTTAATCAAGAAGGTCCATGTCTTAAGGCATGAAACTTCTTATTGCATCCAGTATTAAATTTGGTTTCATATACCAGATTTACCAGGTTATAGTCCTAATTTTACCTATCCATAAATATCAAATTTTTGACTAATTCCTAGAACTGAAGGTTAAATTGAGCTATTTTCCTTATGACTAATTTTCAGCAAAGCCAGAATTTTTCAAGTAACCTTTTTTTTTTTTTTAAAGTTTCTTATATGGATTTTCTGTCCTTACATGTTTCTTTATAACAAGAATAGAGATTCATTGTTGGAATGATGGATTTTGCTTTTTGTTTAAAAAGACAGAGTGCTCAGGGTGGGGTCTGGCCATTTCCTGCCCCAAAGCAGGACTATAAACATCAGTCATGTTAAAGGCCTAAACAACCTGACATGAACACTTTAACCACAACAGCAAATAAAGGTGATTCCCAACAGGGGGTTTACGGGAAGGTGGCTGGGTTTAATTCTCCCTTAATGAAGAGGAGTTTCTCCTACTGGTAACATTACCTCAATAGAAGAGCCCTCAGAGCAGCCCAGGACACTCTTCAGGAGAGTATGTTTCCTTGGCTGAAATAAATGAATCTTAGTACAGACTTAAAGGGCTCCAAGTCTGTTGAAATCTTACCCTTCCTTAAAGGCCCAGCTTAAAGGCTACCTCCTTTCTCACTGAACACGTCTGAACTGACTTTCTTTTACTGAGATCCCATTGTATTTTTTTTGTTTGTTTGTTTGAGATGGAGTTTTGCTCTTTGTCGCCAGGCTGGAGTGCCATGGTGCAATCTCAGCCCACTGCAAACTCCACCTCCTGGGTTAAAGTGATTCTCTTACCTCAGCCTCCCAAGTATCTGGGATTACAGGCACCTGCCACCATGCCCAGCTAATCTTTTTGCATTTTTAGTGGAGATGGGTTTCACCATGTTGACAAGGCTGGTCTTGAACTCCTGACCTCAGGTGACCCACCTGCCTCAGCCTCCCAAAGTTCTGGGATTACAGGCATGAGCCACTGTGCCTGGCCCCATTGCATTTATTTTAGTTCACTTAGATAACACTTTAAATTGTAATTTTTTGAACAATTGACCTCCTCACTGGATTATAAGCAATTTGAGGAAAAGATTCTGTCTTACTCGTTGTACTTCCAAGGAATGGTGCTAAGAACAAGAGATATCAGATAATACAAAGATGAATTAGTTTATGATATCACAGTCTAATGGAGGAGGCTAACCTGTAAGTAAATATTCGCAATGCAATTTGCTCATGATTCTAAAAGTGGATACAAGGCAATATGGAATCAAAGTAGAGGGAAAAACTGATTCTGCCTGGAGATTTAGTAAAGCATTGAAAAATACACACACACACACACACACACACACACACACACACACACACCACACCTCAGCTAATCAAACTGCAAGAATTTCTAGTCCTAGAGTCTGTGGTTGACACGTTTTCAGTTGCCTTCAAAGCTGTTTGCTATTGTTCTCTGAAAAGTACTTCTAGCTCCCATTTCAGGCCATATTTACAACTGACCTATCCCTTCACCATAGCACACTGGCTCTTGGGTAGAATGTGCCTCAAGCTGGGCCAGTCCAGTCCCGAGTGGTGAATATTGTGGTACATTGGATCTATTATACCTACCAACAGTTCAAACTTTAGATTACTCTGGGTACATAGCCAGGGAGTATACCACCTTCTTTGAGAGATTTTATGTTGGAGGTCAGCAAATAGTCTTTAAATCTGTACTGAGCAAAAAAATCATATCTTGGTGATAATTTTTGTCAAATTAATTTTTGTCAAATAAATCAGTGAGATCAATATAAAAATTTATAAGGCAAGTACTTCTTCAATACCTATTGTATGTTAATGGCTGTTAAGCAATCCATAAAAGATAAATAAGGTATATGATAGTCCCTTTCATCGGGGACAGGTACGTAGAAAAATAATTAGTATGCATAGATAGATGCTAAACCAAGGGAATGAAGCATGTGACATGAGCAGAGAGAAGGTCTAGGTCTGCTGAGATTGTGACCGTCTGCCTTTATGCTATTCTGAGAATCACAGGCCTCCCGGACAAAGTCACAAACCACAAAAAATTTTTAAATAAAGATGTTCCTGTTCTTCCATCTCATCAAAGTATGGTAAAAAAAAAATCTGCTTAATGAAAGTTCAGGTTAAATTCTATAGTCAAATTTATCGAAATCTTTGTGTTTTTTTTTTTTTCCCTTTTTCATTATGGGTTACTAAGCAGGAGCAGAGTAACTCTGGCCTGTTTTTCAGTCTGGAATTCATGTCTCTGTGGGCTTCCAGACCTCAGGGACTGATCTCCAACATGAAAACGCTTGAAGGGGGTGACATCACCGATTGAGAGGTCCCAAATTAGGAAACTCAGAGATTCCAGAGAGTTCTTTCTGGTCTCTGTCCCTCCATTTGCCCTGTTTTACTGGAATATGAGCCTCACTGAGGCAGCTGGGGTATGTGTGTTAGCAGCTAACAGGGGCAAAAGCTGGCCCTGAAAGAAGCTACTTCCAGAGAGGAGATCCTGTTTCCACCATTACCACTTTCCTAGGACTTATTCAGCACCCTGGCTCCAGGAAGATTTATGGGCTGCCTAAAACATTCATGTTTGCTTACTGCTGAGCATTGGAAATTTAAGGGTGAGAACTGGATCGTTAGCAGTCAGGGAGCCCTCTGTTCCAGGCCCATGGGTCTTGGACATCCCCTTAGATTTCGCTCTCTGTTCCTGCCCTCACAGCTTCCCCTGAGACATATGCCACATATTTCCTTCTGGGCTTCACCTGAAGTTGCCAAAATTCAGTCAGTGTGCAACAGATTGAGAGAGTCAGAAAATAACCATGTAACCTGTATAAGAACTCACATTTGTGAAGTTTATAGTTTACAAGGTATTTTCACATACATTAGCACCCAGCTCATTTATTCATTCATCCAGTCATGCATTCATGTACCATATGTATGCTTAGGAACTGGGTCGACAGTGATATTTTACAAATAAGGAATATTGCTTAATTTCTGTGGACTTATGTTTAATTCTATAAAATGTATTTATTTAACATTTTTGAAACATTGAGGCTATGAAAAGCCTTGTGAGTAATAGGTGTGGGAAATATAAAAATTAATGAGTTGAAATAAAGATAATAAAGGATTGCAATCTAGGGAGGGAAATGGATTTGCCAAACAATGCAAAGAAGCCAAATGGGGTGGGAAAAGGGAATAAAACTAGGTAATAACTGCGGCCTCTCGGGTTCCAACTGGAGCAAAGGGTGATGTTGAGGTTTGGTGAGATCTCTTTTCTGATTGTGATTAGGAAGCACAAGTCACCATTAATCCTCTCCAACTCTAGTGAGAAGTGGGTTATACAAAAAAGCCTCTTTTAATACAAAAGCATTAATACGAAAACCCCAAACTGGTCCCAGTGGAATCCATAGGTAGTTTGCTGATGCTACAAACTAGAGCAGCTTTGCTTTTTTTTTTTTTCCTTTTTTTCAGACAGAACCCCAGCAGAAGCTTTAATTTGAATAAAAGTTTCTAAGGCTAACACAATAAGGAAAGGAAAGGAAAAAAGAAAAGGAGGAAGGAAGGAAAGAGGGGAGGGAGAGAAAGAAAATGAAAAAGATCAAAAACCCTCTGTACTGGGTCTCTAATATCCTGTGACTCTGGCTTAAGTAGAATTAGAGAAAGGTCACTGTTGCTTCATCCATGGAATATCTGAATTCTAATAAGAAAGAAATTACATAAACAAAAATTTATAATAGAATTTCAAATATCAAGATAGAGAAGGTGGGGGGAAAACGGAAGTGGCTGATAGTTTCAAATCCCCTCATCAAAGGACCCAGCCCTGATGTCTATGTTGATTTAATTTTGGCCCCAATTTTGTGTACTTAACTTTTAATGTTATTAAGACATATTGACATAGTACATTGGTTCAGAATAGAACTTCTTTTTTTTTTGAAACAGAGTCTTACTCTGTTGCCCAGGCTGGTTTGATCTCAGCTACCTGCAACCTCCACCTCCTGGGTTCAAGCAATTCTCCTGCCTCAATGTCCTGAATAGCTGGGATTACAAGCATGTACCACCATGCCTGGCTATTTCTTGTATTTTTAGTATAGGGTTTTTTTTGGTCATGTTGGCTAGGCTGGTCTTGAACTCCTGACCTCCCAAAGTGCTGAGATTACAGGCGTCAGCTACTGCACCCAGACAGAATGAGCTTTATCTGTTAGATTTTTTAAGCTCCTTAAGTTACCCCCTCTGTCACTCTGTTTAATGCTTTCAGAAGTTTTGGTGAAAAAAACGACATATCATTTCCCCTAATAGCTTAAGAACAACCTAGTTTTTATATCCAGGAATTCTTTAACCTAAGACTGACGGGAAGACAGAGAGTTCCCAATATGGCTGCCCGTAGCCTTTGACTTTTACTACTGTGGACCCCGGTTGTGATCCAAGCAAGGTGCCCTGGGGCATTCTTCCATCAGAAACCGTAACTGGGAAACTGTACATGTATGCAGCTCCAGCTTTTTAAGGGTTATCAGCAGATGTGAATGGGGGAGCTTTCCCAGACATATCCAATATATTAATAATTAATTAATGGCGACAAGACCCCTTGGGGCATAGGAGTGCGGACCCTTACCCCCACAGTGCATGTACCCTTCCAAGCACAGTGACTGCAGGCTGGGTGCTGAATACCAGCTGGCGAGTTCTGGCCTGACCATTCTAGACTGTACCTAGGCTGGCCACCATGCTAAAAACAAACATAGACCTGTACAGATGCAAGCACAGCCTTTGCATTGCTCCAACAGGTATTCTATGCCAAGAAGGGAGGTGCCCCAGAGACATTTGTTCCCCTTATTCAAGGGAAACATTTACTCTCTGGTTCCAAGTTCCCTAGAGTCTGTTTAGCCTCATTTTCTTTTCCTACGTGCTTTTTCTGGGGGAGCGTGTATACTTTTTTGCATCAGCTACATTCTGAACCCAGGGCAACCAACAGACATTTTAATTTGAATGCCCTACAAGTATGCAGATTCAAACAGATTTAATATTTGCTCTCTTTGCAATCTCAGCTGCTTCTCACCTTCATTTAGTGACCAAGCATTAGTCTTTAAAGGCAGAAACTTCATTTTCTCTTCCTCAGCCTGTCTATTTTGGCATTTAAGAAACATTGAACAGCTTAGTGTGGCTGGAGTTAACAAGTGAGGTTTCAGAGGTTGTGGCAAAGGCAAGACTGACGTGGTAGCTAAGGAGTCTGGACTTTTTGATTCTTCACATAATGAGAGTCAATCTGGGGCTTTATACAGGAGGGTCCTAAGATCAGATTTTAGTTTAGGAAAGTGAGTGCTGCTTCAGTGAGAAGGATGGAGAAACCAAAGTCAAGGAAACCAGTTAGAAGGGGAAAGAAAAGAAAAGAAAGAAGGAAGAGGGAGAGAGAAGTGTGAATGAGCATATGATTTTTCCATTTTTTACAGATTTGCTTGTGAGTGCATTTGCAAATTTCTTTGCATGTGTTTAACTGCATATTGTTTCCATGTGTTCATGTGGGTGTGTTTATGAGGGAGTGAATTGTATAAAAACGTGTTGTTTTTGTCTGTAAGTAGTTCAGTACAGTAATGTTTATATGTTCATGTAGGGAGTATACCAGTATACAATGTTCCATATACACACAATATATAGATGCACGGCCACCATATATATACATGGTGTATATATGGAATATTGTGAATTTTGAAAGCATTATTTATAAACATTTATGGGTTTCTGTTATTATATTAAATTTCTTTTTTATTGTTTCCCAAATTTATTGAATTATAACATTCTCCACATTTACTTTTTTTTCGTATTGTACTTTAAGTTCTGGGGTACATGTGCAGAATGTGCAGGTTTGTTACATAGATATACACGTGCCATGGTGGTTTGCTGCACCCATCAACCAGTCATCTACATTAGATATTTCTCCTAATGCTATCCCTTCCCTAGCCCCCATCCCCCAACATGCCCTGGTGCGTGATGTTCCCCTCCCTGTGTCCATGTGTCCTCATTGTTCAGCTCCCACTGAGAACATGTGGTGTTTGGCTTTCTGTTCCTGTGTTAGTTTGCTGAGAAGGATGGCTTCCAGCTTCATCCATGTCCCTGCAAAGGACATGAACTCATCCTTTTTTATAGCTGCATAGTATTCCATGGTGTATGTGTGTTGCATTTTCTTTATCCAGTCTATCATTGATGGGCATTTGGGTTGGTTCCAAGTCTTTGCAGTTGTAACTAGTGCTGCAATAAACACGCGTGTTCATGTGTCTGCATAGTAGAATGATTTATAATCCTTTGGGTGTATACCTAATAATGGGATTTCTGGGCCAAATAATATTTCTGGTTCTAGATCTTTGAGGAATCACCACACTGTCTTCCACAATGGTTGAACTAATTTACACTCCCACCAACAGTGTAAAAGCATTCCTATTTCTCCACATTCTCTCCAGCATCTGTTATTTTCTGACTTTTTGGTGATCACCATTCTAACTGGAATGAGATAGTATCTCATCATGGTTTTGATTTGTATTTCTCCAATGACCAGTGATGATGAGCTTTTTTTCATATGTTTGTTGACCACATAAATATCTTTTTTTTGAGAAATGTCTCTTCATATTCTTCACCCACTTTTAGGTATGACTTTTTAAAAATTTCTTTTAAATTTATTTAAGTTCTTTGTAGAGTCTGGATATTAGGCCTTGGTCAGATGGATACATTGCAAAAATTCTCTCCCATTCTGTAGGTTGCATGTTCAGTTTGATGAGAGTTTCTTTTGCTGTGCAGAAGCTCTTTAGCTTAATTAGATCCCATTTGTCAATTATCGCTTTTGTTGCCATTGCTTTTGGTGTTTTAGTCATGAGTCTTTGCCCATGCCTATGTCCTGAATGGTATTACCTAGGTTTCTTCTAGAGTTTTTATGGTTTTAGGTCTTATGCTTAAGTCTTTAATCCATCTTGGGTTAAGTTTTGTATAATGTGTAAGGAAGGAGTCCAGTTTCAGTTTTCTGCATATGGCTAGTCAGTTTTCCAAACACCATTTATTAAACAGGGAATCCTTTCCTCATTGCTTGTTTTTGTCAGGGTTGTCACAGATCAGATGGTTGTAGATGTCACCCACTTTGTGATGGGGTTGTAACTAGTTGTAGATATCTGGCATTATTTCTGAGGCCTCTGTTTTGCTCCATTGGTGATACATTTGTTTTGGGACCAGTATCATGCTACCAGGTTATTGTAACCTTGTAGTATAGTTTGAAGTCAGGTAGCATGATGCCTCCAGCTTTGTTCTTTCTGCTTATGATTGTCTTGGCTATATGGACTCTTCTTTGGTTGTATATGAAATTTAAAGTTTTTTTTTTTCTTATTCCGTGAAGAAAGTCAATGGTAGCTTGATGGGGATAGCATTAAATCTATAAGTTACTGTGGGCAGTATGGCCATTTTCATGATTCTGATTCTTCCTAAAAATGAGCATGAAATGCTTTTCCATTTGTTTGTGTCCTCTCTTATTTCCTGAGCAGTGGTTTATAGTTCTCCTTGAAGAGGTCCTTTACATACCTTGTAGGTTTTATTCGTAGGTATTTTATTCTCTTTGTACCAATTGTGAATAAGAGTTCACTTATGATTTGGCTCTTTGTTTGTCTATTATTTGTGTATAGGAATGCTTGTGATTTTTGCACATTGATTTTGTAACCTGAGACTTTGCTGAAGTTGCTTCTCAGCTTAAGGAGATTTTGGTCTGAGATAATGGAGTTTTCTAAATATATAATCATGTAATCTGCAAACAGAGACAATTTGACTTCCTCTCTTCCTATCTGAATACGCCTTATATCTTTCTCTTGCCTGATTCCCATGGCCAGAGCTTCCAATAGTATGTTGAATGGGAGGGGTGAGAGAGGTAATCCTTGTCTTGTGCCGATTTTCAAAGGGAATGCTTCCAGGTTTTGCCCGTTCAGTATGATAACAGCTGTGGGTTTGTCATAAATAGCTCTCATTATTTTGAGATACATTCCATCAATACCTAGTTTATGGATAGTTTTTAGCATGAAGGGGCATTGATTTTATCAAAGGCCTTTTCTGCATCTACGGTTTTTGTCATTGGTTCTGTTTATGTGATGGATTACGTTCATAGATTTGCATATGTTGAACCAGCCTCCCATCCTAGGGATGAACCTGATTTGACCGTGGTGGAGAAGCTTTTTGATGTGCTGTTAGATTTGGTTTGCTGGTATTTTATTGAGGATTTTCGCATCAATGTTCATCAGCGATATTGGACTGAAATTTTATTTTTTCTTTTGTCTCTGCCAGATTTTGATATCAGGATGATGCTGGCTTCATACAGTGAGTTAGGGAGGAATCCAACTTTTTCTTTTGTTTGGAATAGTTTCAGAAAGAATGGTACCAGCTCCTCTTTGTACCTCTGGTAGATGTCAGCTATGAATCCATCTGATACTGAGCTTTTGTTCATTGGTAGGCTACTAATTACTGCCTCAATTTCAGAGCTTGTTTTTGGTGTATTCAGGGATTCAACTTCTTCCTGGTTTAGTCTTGGGAGTGTGTATGCATCCAGGGATTTATCCATTCCTTCTAGATTTTCTAGTTTATTTGCATAGAAGTCTTTATAGTATTCTCTTATGGTATTTTGTATTTCTGTGGGAGCAATGATGATATTTCCTTTATGATTTTTTATGTGTCTATTTGAGTCTTCTCTCTTAACTTCTTTATTAGTCTGGCTAGTGGTCTAGTTTGTTAATCTTTTCAAAAAACCAGCTCCTTGATTCATTGATTTTTTTGAAGAGTTTTTGTATCTCTGTTTCCTTCAGTTCTGCTCTGATCTTAGTTATTTTTTGTCTTTTGCTAGCTTTTGGATTTGTTTGCCCTTTTTTTTCTAGTTTTTTTTAACTTGTGATGTTAGGGTGTCAGTTTTAGATCTTTCCAACTTTCTCCTGTGGGCATTTAGTGCTACAAATTTCCCTCTAAACATTGCATTAGCTATCCCAGAGATTTGTTCTCATTGGTTTGCAGTGGACCTCCAGCAAACTCTAGCAGACCTGCAGGAGAGGGGTTTGACTGTTAGAAGGAAAACTAACAACCAGAAAGGAATAGCATCAACATCAAGAACCTCCCCACAGAAACCCTATCCAAAGGTCACCAACATCAAAAACCAAAATAGATAAATCCACAAAGATGAAAATAGTGCAGAAAGGCAGAAAATTCCAAAACCAGAATGCCTCTTCTCCTCCAAAGGATCACAACTCCTCACCAGCGAGGGAACAAGCTGGTCAGAGAATGTTTGACAAATTGACGGAAGTAGGCTTCAGAAGGTGGGTAATAACAAACTCCTTCGAGCTAAAGGAGCATGTTCTAATGTAATTCAAGGAAGCTAAGAACCTCTTTGAAAGGTTACAGGAATTGCTAACTAGAATAACCAGTTTAGAGAAGAATATAAATGACCTAATAGAGCTGGAAAATACAGCACGAGAACTTCAAGAAGCATACACAAGTATCAATAGCCGAATCAATCAAGCAGAAGAAAGGATATCAGAAATTGAAAATCAACTTAATGAAATAAAGCATGAAGACAAGATAAGGAAAAAAAGAATAAAAAGAAACAAACAAGTCTCCAAAAAATTTGAGACTATGTGAAAAGACCAAACCCACGATTGATTGGTGTACCTGAAAGTGACAGGAAGAATGGAACCAAGTTGGAAAACATACTTCAGGATATTATCCAGGAGAACTTCCCCAGCCTAGCAAGACAGGTCAATATTCAAATTCAGGAAATACAGAGAACACCACAAAGATACTCCTCAAGAAGGGTAACCCCAAGACATATTATCGCCAGATTCACCAAGGTTGAAATGAAGGAAAAAATGTTAAGCGTAGCCAGAGAGAAAGGTCTGGTTACCTACAAAGGGAAGCATATTAGACTAACAGAAGATTTTCTGCAGAAACCCTACAAGCCCAAAGATAGTGGGGCCAATATTCAGTATTCTTAAAAGAATTTTCAACCCAGAATTTTACATTCAGCCAAACTAAGCTTCATAAGCAAAAGAGAAATAAAATCCTTTACAGACGAGCAAATGCTGAGAGATTTTGTGAACATCAGGTCTGCCTTACAAGAGCACCCGAAGGAAGCACTAAGTATGGAAAGAAAAAAACTGATACCAGTAACTGCAAAAGCATACCAAATTGTAAAGACCATCAACACTATGAAGAAACTGCATCGGCTAGTGGGCAAAATAAACAGCTAGCATCATAATGACAGAATCAAATTCACACACAACAACATTAACTTTAAATATAAACAGCCTAAATGCCCCGATTAAAAGACACAGACCTGCAAATTGGATAGAGAGTCAAGAGCTATTGGTGTGCTGTATTCAGGAAACCCATCTCACATGCAAAGACACACATAGGCTCAAGATAAAGAGATGGAGGAAGATGTACCAAGCAAATGGGAAGGGAAAAAAAAAAAAAGCAGGAGTTGCAATTCTAATCCCTGATAAAACAGACTTTAAATTAACAAAGATCAAAAAAGACAAAGAAGGGTATTACATAATGGTAAAGGGATCAATGCAACAAGAAGAGCTATCTTAAATATATACGCACCCAATACAGGAGCATCCAAATTCATAAAGCAAGGTGTTAGAGACCTATAAAGAGACTTAGACTCCCACACAATAATAGTGGAAGACTTTAACACCCCAAAGTGTGTATTAGACAGATCAACAAGACAGAAAATTAGCAAGGATATTCAGGACTTGAACTCAGCTCTGGATGAAGAAGACCTAATAGACATCTACAGAACTCTCCATTCCAAATGAACAGATTATGCATTATTCCCAGTACCACATCACACTTATTCTAAAATTGACCACATAATTGGAAGTAAAACACTCCTCAGCAAATGAAAAAGAACGGAAATCATAACAAACAGTCTCTCAGACCACAGTACAATCAAATTAGAACTCAGCATTAAGAAACTCACTCAAAACCACACAACTACATGGAAACTGAACAACCTGCTCCTGAATGACTACTGGGGAAATAACAAGATTAAAGCAGAAATTATATTAAATTTCAATGCATGATAATCTCTCAATATGAATTTACAAATGAACAACTCTTTTGAGTAACAGATATTAAACCCACACAATAATACCTGTATATATCTTGTTTTGAATTTACAATTGTAAAATTTGCAGATAAGTATTACACACAAAAGTTGTAGAAGCTGAAGAAGGTGCAACAGAAGATGGTTTTCAATTGCTTCTTGATTCTTTTGGTAAAGTTCAAGCAGTTGTCTGTAGGAACCAATTATCATTTTCCTAGATCTGCGTCAGTGACCCCAGCTCATCTCTTTGCTGACTTTTGTACTTTTCAAATTAAACGGTAACAGAGAAGGAGGACAGGAGGCTTATGTAAATCCGTGTCAATGCCTAAAATAAAGCGGATGATGGTGTTGTGCAGAAAGTCGACTTTGGAACTGGGTCTGAAACACAGTTCTGTCATTTACCGGCTATGCAGCTTTGAGCTCATTACTTCACCTCTTCAAGGCTTAGTTACCTCAACTACTCAATGGGTTAATACTACCTACCTTACCTTTAAGGGTGGTTGTGAGAATCGAGAAAAGTAATGCAAGTAGAATGCCTTTTATTAAGTCTGGTAAATAGGTAGAAACTCAGCAAATATTAATGCCTTTATCAGAAAGGTGATGAAAATGTTAAACAGTGGTGCTGGAAAGAGAAAAGCCTGTTTTTTGTATCTCTTATGTCTGCTATGTAAGAAGACAGGTGTGGTTATTCTGAACTAGACTGTCTGGGAGGTAACTGAGAAATACAATAAACCAGTGGCTGAGTATACTACTTTCAAGGGACTATATTGCTCTGAGTGAGAAAGCATGGAGAGGTACTTTAGTCAAATGTGTCCATCTTCCCACAGCTTCCCAGCTTTCTCCCTCTGTCTTGACATCAGGAGTCAGAACAGCCTGTTCCCCCTGCCCCTTTCAGGCCCCGCTTAAAGGAAAACGGGTTTGAGCAGAAGCATTGCACTGTGAATAGGCTGGTAGTGATTCTTATGAGAAAATAGGTTTTAGAGGTTGGGAGGAACAAAAGCAAACTGGCTTAAGACAAACAGGAATGTGAATGAGCTGCCGAGTAGGAGATTTAGCTGCTGTCTTGGTTCCCAAACCTGGGCTGTGCTGACTTCTAACAGTTACCTCCAAAATGGAGACAGTCTGAGCTCCAAATGATGATTAAGGCCAGTACCGTATTTAATCTAATTTTCTCATTAATTACTGCGAAGAGAATAAAGACTTAATTTCTAATTCATGCGTAGTTTAGAAAGGGGAATGCAATCCATATGTTTCTTATTCAATTACATTTCTATCATCAAAATACACTGTGTGTTTTTCTAAAGCTATATCATGGCCAAGAAATTCAATGAGCCCTTTTAACTAGCATTTTAAGCCTTATTTCTTAAAAAGCAGGGAGTCATATTTAACTTTGAGTAAGCCAGTTTCCCCTGGACAAGTTTTAGAAGTGGCTAAGTTTTGGACACCTGCAAATCCTAAATTGGTTTCAGTCAAATTCTAAGTTTGTTTCAATCATGTGGAAACCAGTTCCTTGAACTTCTGAAGAAACTTTCTCAAACCAGGGAAGTGACCATATTGCTCAACAATTGTTCTCTTTACAAAGTAGCCTCCTCTGGTGTAGAGAGGTGTGCCTGAAAAACAGCTCTGATACTTTCTTGGTGCTGCCTACCTACTGTGTAGTCTTGGACAAATTCCTCACAGGCAGTTATTTTAAAGTCACAAGTGACTTGAATTATGGGTGTCTCAGGCTTTCAATGCTCCATTCTGTAACATGATTTTCAGTTTGAAAATACAATGTCCTTGTGATTCTAGAATCAGCATATAATTAAAAAATATTCCCTCTAGAAGCTCTTGTAAATCTGGGTTAAAATTCTGTACCACAACTTACAAGCTATTAAAACTCTTGGCGTCAATTTTATCATGTGTAATTATGTGAGATAACATATATTATCACAGTTTGCGGTTCTAAGTAGTCATTTCATACTTGTATTTTTATTGTTTTCTCTTCCCTCCTTCCTATTCCTCTTCACTTCCCTCCCTTTTTTAATTCCTCTGATTTTTCTATTATATTTGCATCTTTTTTTTTTTACTTTTTTATTGCATTTTAGGTTTTGGGGTACATTTGAAGAACATGCAAGATAGTTGCATAGGTACACACATGGCAGTGTGATTTGCTGCCTTCCTCCCTTCACCTACATCTGGCATCTCACCCCTTGCTATCTCTCCCCAACTCCCCACCCCCCACTGTCCCTTTCCCATTTCCCCCCAACAGACCCCTGTGTGTAGTGCTCCCCTCCCTGTGTCCATGTGTTCTCATTGTTCAACACCTGCCTATGAGTGAGAACATGCAGTGTTTGATTTTCTGCTCTTGTGTCAGTTTGCTGAGAATGATGGTTTCCAGGTTCATCCATGTCCCTACAAAGTACACAAACTCATCATTTTCGATGGCTGCATAATATTCCATGGTGTATATGTGCCACATTTTCCCTGTCCTGTCTATCATCTATGGGCATTTGGGTTGGTTCCAGGTCTTTGCTATTGTAAACAGTGCTGCAATGAACATTCGTGTGCACGTGTCCTTATAGTAGAACGATTTATAATCCTTCAGATATATACCCAGTAATGGGATTGCTGGGTCAAATAGAATTTCTATTTCTAGGTCCTTGAGGAATCGTCACACTGTCTTTCACAAGGGTTGAACTAATTTACACTCCCACCAACAGTGTAAAAGTGTTCCTATTTCTCCACATCCTCTCCAGCATCTGTTGTCTCCAGATTTTTTAATGATCGCCATTTGAACTGGCGTGAGATGGTATCTCAATGTAGTTTTGATTTGCATTTCTCTAATGACCAGTAAAGATGAGCATTTTTTCATGTTTGTTGGCCTCATGTATGTCTTCTTTTGTAAAGTGTCTCACAAAAACAAGCAATGGGGAAAGGATTCCCTGTTTAATAAATGGTGTTGGGAAAACTGGCTAGCCCTGTACAGAAAGCAGAAACTGGATTCCTTCCTGACACCTTACACTAAAATTAACTCCAGATGGATTAAAGACTTAAACATAAGACCTAACACCATAAAAACCCTAGAAGAAAATCTAGGCAAAACCATTCAGGACATAGGCGTAGGTAAGGACTTCATTAACAAAACACCAAAAGCATTGGCAACAAAAGCCAAAATAGACAAATGGGACCTAATCAAACTCCACAGCTTCTGCATGGCAAAAGAAACAGTCATTAGAGTGAATCGGCAACCAACAGAATGGGAAAAAATTTTTTCAGTCTACCCATCTGACAAAGGGCTGATATCTAGAATTTACAGAGAACTAAAACAGATTTACAAGAAAAAGACAAACAAGCCCATTCAAAAGTGGGCGAAGGATATGAACAGACGCTTTACAAAAGAAGATATTTACATCTTTTTCTCATAGGTGAAAGTTTATATTGGCTTACATAATTACTTCTCCAGAAACTCATCTGTGTGATTTCATCCTCTAGTTTGTGAACTATTTGAGTAGTGAACAATTTCTTCTGTCTGATGCTCTCCATGTTGCCGGACCAAAGATCCCTAAAATTGGAGTTCCTGAGTCAATGCTATGGCCATCTTGGTCTCAGTGATTTTGACAGCTATTTACACTTAAAGACAGCTAGATTCCATAAAAATGATTCACCTTTGTACTCTCTTGTGCTTTACCTTGTAGGTTTAAAGTGATCAAATCGCCTTAAATATAAAATATGTATTCATGGTGTTTAGTTTTTCTTTGGCTGATTTTATATATATTTCTAAATATACACTTCTAATAAAATTTAAATCTTAAGAAAATCAGGAAATTCAGTAAGAAATGGGACTAGTGAAGCAAGATGTACTCCCCTTTCATGAATACTCTAAAATCATTTTGAGACTTTATCTAGGCTATAAAATTTAGAACCCCTGATGCCTGAACCGTTGAAAGACATGTTGGCCCTTACATAATGTGAATCAAGACATCATTCAGGAGCTAAAGTTGCTAAAACTATGTTTGCCCTTTAGCAATTCTTATACTTACAGACCATAAAAACACATTTCTATGGCACTTTCCTAGGAACCTGATAACCTGTGTTCCGGCATTTTAGACTTTTCATGTAGGCCTGTCTCGTAGAGCAATGCTTCTCAAATTTCAGTTTGCATGTAAATATTACTAGATCTTGTTAAAATATAGATTGGTTCGGTGGGTTTGAGGTGGAGCCTGCAATTCTGCATTTCTAACAAGTTCCAAGGTAAGACTGAGATTGCTGTTTCATAGAAGACACTCTCAGTAACAAGAGTTCAGCACTTGCATCAACATGAATCTCAAACCACACACTGCACAAGTGTGACCTTGAGTTTCATGACATGATGGGCCTTCGTACCTCTCTCTACAGGTTTGAGAGGTCATGGCTTCTAGAAGAATTTGTTGAGATTCCGTAAGATCACTAGCTGCCAAGGAAACCTCTCTTTGAACTTAAATACAGTATATTTCTCCTTGAACTTTGTTCATACAAGTTCAGGAGAGACAGCAGACAGAATGTATACTTGGACTTGGGATAAAGGTCATGGCTACTAAAGTGTTACCACCTTTTTGTCTATATTTCTGTTGACCCACGGTGGTACAGCTGAGGGCTCCTCGGCTTATTCAGGGATGATGAGGTCAGAGTTTGCATGATATACCGGGTCACCATCTACCCAGCAGTGCTTATACACACATCCTGTAAATATTTTCTTTTTATTCAACACATTTTAGTTGGACTGAAGAGAGTAATATAGAAGGAGATATGGCTCCCCAGTATACTAGCTATGTGACTTTGGTGAGGAAAATTCACATCTCTCTGCTTCAGTGTTCTTAGCTGTAAAATGGATAATAGCAATTTTCAGAATTGTTGTGAGAATTAGAGATACCTTTGAAGTGCCTGCCAAAGTAAATGGTAGATATTACTATTGGCCTTAATTATTTTTGTCATTAAATGTTCTGTACTATAATTGTTTAAGGCAACTGAGAACAATGGGTAAAGCTCATTTATTATTCAGAATAGTTCAATGTGCAGATTTGGCCACAGTGAAGGTAATTAGTGAATTCTGGTATTTGAGACTAAATTTATTGTATCAACACTCTCAGTACAATTGCATTTAGGCTTATTCAGTGTAATATATTAACCAGGGCTTTTAGAAAGCACTTTAAAAATAGTTGATACAATCATGAGCTTTATAATTGGTGAATATGCATTCTTATATACTACAACTAGGTAAGAGTTGTTAAAGGCTACGTAATGTACACTTTACCCCCTTTCTAAGACATGCGGAAAAATAGAGAATAAACAAAACTCTGAGGCAATTGACATAATGTTTTCTAATAATGAAAAGAAGTATTGCATTAGTCTGCTAAGCATCTGCCCCATTAACTCAGTCTCACTTATTTTGTCCAAAACTCCGCTGGGGTGAGAGGGACATCTCTGTGTTTTCCTTAGCTCCTTTTCCCAGGTGATATTACATACACTTCAGTTTGTCAACCATGTTATCTACTTGCTTAACTTTCTGGCTTCCCTCGTGACTTTCTTCTCTTTCTCCCTTGTCTAATGCAGGAATACAGTGAATGCTCCCTCATTGATCCATGCCTGAGTGAAGGCCCCTGGGTTCACTTAGAGTAGGACACAGTAAATAAAGGAAGTGGAGTGGACATTAAATCACTCGCTGCCCAGAAGCAGCAGATACACTAGCAGACTGGACTGGGGAAAGGCCTGTGTGTTTACATCTACGAGACGACTCAATTCTCTTTAACCTATGTGAATGACAATTGTAGTCAAGGAATGGCTTTCCTACTCCCAGCGTCCTCTTCTTCCTTCTGTATTTTAACAAGTACAGTAAAATTTCTGAGAAACCAGCATGCTATTTCATGCCCTGGGCTTACTCAGTCTTCTTTTGTAACCGTCTAAGTTTTCTCTCATTTTTTCCCCAAGGGTAATTTTGTTTAGGGAGCCCTCCTCATGTATTCAGTTCAACAAAACAAAGAAGGAGAAGTGCAAAAATGGCTTTTTGTGGTCTAGTTTTAGGAGTTATCAAATCACTTAAACTACCACTTGAAGTTTTACAGCCTCATTAATCATCCTCGCTTGTCTATGTATGCACCTTTGCACGCAAACAAGTCAATCTATGCAAAAGTGCAGAAACACCTTCTGTGCTTTTTTATGTATTCTAATTGAGACCCCCAGAGGGAGAATGCATATGATATACGCTTGTAATGGAGGATTCTCAGAATGCTGAGACTATGCTATCTCGAAGTTGAGAGAGTCCTTAAAGCCAAGCTGTTTAAATGATTCATCTGATGCTTGAACCCTCTGCACAGTTTCCTTATCCGTATCAGCCAGAGTTTGATTACCCCAATTTCCAGGAAACTTCTTACCTCCCTAAGCTGTCTGTTGCATCTTTGATTGCATTAGTTCACTTGAATTACGTATTGCACTTGTGGCTGCCTGTACCTGCAGCAGGTGACCTATCTATAACAGGCATAGTTGACAGCAGGTCAAGGTTCTACCTCTGAGAGTGTGGGCACCACAAGCAGATTGTACATTGGGTAATCAGCCATGCCTATGCAGAGAGACTTTTTGGAGTGTTTGTGCCCAGGGTGTGGAGTGGTGGTTCTGAAGTCTGCCAAGGCCAGTGCCATCTCCCTCAGCTTCCTGGGAGACTCTTAGCTGTGCACTTCGAATGATTCTCTGCTCAACTGCTGCACCCTGTCAACAAGTAAGGAAAATTTTAGGGCAGAAGCCTAGGATGCAGCCAGGTTCTAGAAACCTCTCGCTGGGCCTTCGAGTGAACCCATGCTCACACATGGACTGCCTGCCAAACATTTACTAAAATACTCACACTTGTTTTCGACAACGGTCCTCAGGTTAAATTTCACCAAGGGCTATTTTGGGTAAGACGCTATGGTAGAAATGTCTCCAGATTCCGGGTGGCTGTAATGCCTCTGCAAAGCCACATTTCAGCATGTCCCATTTGCTGTGCTTTCAAGTACTCAACTGTGTTGGTGCCTTTACAAGATTCAGCCCCAAAGGTGAGTGGGGAAGCCTGGAAAGGGGCTTCTGAGGTAGAGCCTTTGGGACAGGCTACTCTAGGAGCCTCTCTGCCTGAGTTGACTCATTCTTTGATATATGAAAGCAACAGCAAGGGGTGGCTTCCAAGTGCCTGTCTATGATGATGGATGAGTTTGGCCCTGCAGCCTGGGGAACAGATAGGAGTCAGCAGAACACAGATGTTGCAAGGCAGCCAAATTAATCTTTAATGGGAACGAACAAGTTGGGTTCTTATTAGAATATCTAATAGCCTAACCTCATTGCAACTCAAGAACTAATCTTACAGAATAGATTTACAGAAAAATCTCCAGGACTTGCTAAAGTTGAGACAACAACTGATTCATCTTGCGAGGCTTTCTTGAAAATCTTTCAACCATTACAGAAAGATTTCACAGCCAAGAAGAGCATGGTCTGAAATGCTCACTTTATGCAGTCCTTCGGGGAGTTGAAGCTCAGGGTGGCAGACATTGGAATGACTCAGACTGAGCACTGATCAGACTGAATCAAATGAATGTATCTGTAGCACAGGACAAAGCAAGAATTGAATTTTATGACAGTCCTTGGGTAAGAAACATCCTCTTCTGCAGAAATATCTCCAGAGAAATATACATTTAATTGATCAGGGAACCAAACCTACGTTTTCTTTCCATTAAGAAAGGTTGTGTGTTAACTGACCTAAAAAAGCTAGTTAGCTGTGTAGAAATATGTGGAAAAAGTTATCAACATCAGAGACCAAATGCATCTTGGGTATCTCTTACCCTACCAAATTAGAAAGGTGGTGGTATCTTGATGTCCTTTCTATAATTTATTTCTGGAATTATGTAACTTTCAGGGAATTCATTTCACATTCTAAGGATACTGTGGAGAAGTGGAGATTCTGGTGAATCAAGACCCTTTCTCAGTAGAATTTCTGAATAAAGAAGAAAAGAAAATTGAGGGAAGAAATCATGACCATAAATGGTATCAGAAAAATGTCTATAAATTGTTTTAACAATATATATATATATGATGACTACACTAGATACCTGGCAAATCTAATAGAAATTAAGGTTGCACACCTGATCCAAGAGTATGTGAGCTTATGAAAAGCACTGATCATGCATTAAATCAAGACTGTCTTGTGGGTCTTCAGTAATCATTCATATGCAAGCCATTTGGAGACAAGAGGCAATGTGCATAACACCAAATACATAAGATTGGGTGAAAGGCCTGGTTTGGAGCTTCAGATGGTTTTTTATGACATAATGCGATATGGTTAGGCTTTGTGTTCCCACCCACACCTCATCTTGAATTATAATCCCCATGTGTCAAGGGAGAGGCAAGGTGGAGGTAATTAAATGATGGGGGTGTTTTCCCCTATGCTGTTCTTGTGATAGTGAGTGAGTTCTCATGAGAGCTATTGGTTTTATAAGGGGCCTCTCCCACGTCACTCAGCATTTCTCCTTCCTGCCACCATGTGAAGAAGGTCCCTTGCTTCCTCTTTGCCTTCTGACATGGTTGTAAGTTCCTGCGGCCTCCCCAGACAACTGAACTGTGAGTAAATTAAACCTCTTTCCTTATAAATTACCCAGTTTGGGGCAATTCTTTATAGCAGTGTAAAAATGAACTAATAAATAGGGATAAAAATGCCTATCTTACAAGACCACTGGGAAGATTTCAGCTCTAATTTTTGAACTAAGCTTACTCTTGTCAAGTGTAATAATGGACAATTATATGAATGGCTGCCTCTCTAGCTCATTATGGTGGGGAAAAGTTTAGAATTGAGGAACATTCTGAGAAAGCATCAGAGCCTGTGTGGCAATCTAAACTTTCATTCCTCTCTTCTGAGAAAGAGGACATAGAAGTGCCTCCCATACTGGGAAATCTGATTGAGACTTTGATCCATCTGTCCTGGAGATGAGTTATCCCTGTCTGATGCAGCCATTTCTTGACTCTAACAAATACAGTCAAAATGAGCGCTATGTACAAAAAAAATAAAAATAATAAAACAAATTGACATAATTAACACACTAAGTCTTTAAATATCTATTATAAATGCTCTCATGTGTTTAAAGAAAAACTTTGATCATAAATATAAAGCAAATAGAAATATCAGTAGGAAAATGGAGAGTTAAGGAAAGGAATCAAATGGGAATTTTAGAACCAGAAATTGCAATATCTGTTATGAAAAATGTGCTAAATGGGCTTTTTATCAGATTAGATATTATAGAAGAAAATATTGCTTAATTCAAAGACACTATAATGGACATTAGGCAAAGTATAGCATACAGGAAAAAAAATGTCTGACAAAATAATGGACAATGAACAGAGCATTAGTGACTTGTGGGCAAAATAAGGCAGTTTAACATATCTGTAGAGAACCAGAACAAGATAAGAGAAATATTGACACAGTAAAAAATATTTTTAAAAGTACCAGTGGAATACTTTTCAGGTTTGATGAAAATATAAACCCACAGATTCAAGAAGTTCAATAAACTCTTAGCAGTTTAAACAGACATACCAATAGAAGCACTTATATAATTGCTGAAAACCAATGATAATGATAAAACCCTAAAAACAGAGAAAAAGGCACATATAACAGAACAACAAGATTTGCTAATAACTTCTCATCCAAAATGACAGAAGTCAGATGATAGCATGAGATCTTTAAATCGCTAGGAGAAAAAAAGTCGATCCAGAATTTCAATTGCAGTGAAAATATTCTCCAAAATGAATGTGAAAGGAAGACATTTTTGGTTAAACAGAGTGAAAACATTTCTTTTCCAGAAGACCTATATTATTAGAATTACTGATGGAAGTTCCTCAGGGTGGACAAAAATGGCATCAGTGGAAACTCAGATCTAGAGAGTACCGAGACGCACAAATCTGTGGGCAAGCGTAAGAGACATATTTTTTTCATTTCATAATTTATCAAAACATTATTGTCTGGTTAAAGCAAAAACAATAACAATGTACTACATGACTTAACACAGTTAAAAGTAAAATTTATAATAAGAATAGCAAAGGGGATGGGAGGAGGGTAATTATAGAATACTGTTTTCGGGTTCTCACATTATACATTATGTGATGTAATTGACAGACTGCGGTAGATTCAAAACCCTAGATAAATCACTTAAATAAAAAGAAAAAGTATGCTGAGAATTCAGTACAAGAGATACTAAATACTGAAAAATACACATTCTGTAGAAGGTTGAAAAGGAGAGAAAAGGAACAACAGCAGTAATGATAAATAAGTGCCATAAATAGAAAATGAAGAGCAAGATGACACTAAAATTAACTGTATTGATAACTGCATTAGAAAGTAAAATGAAATATATGTTATTTGTAAGCAGCATACTTTCAGTATGACATGGATAGTTTGAAATTAACACAATGGAAATTATGCAATCACTACACATAAGAAAGGTGGCTTGGTTATACCAATAACATGCAAAATAGACTTAACAAAAGGATCAATTCATCAAGAGAAATAAATGCAGTCCAACACAATTCAGTGTAAATCCTGGTTGATTTTAGCCTATTATATTAAATTTAGATAAAGAAATATTAAGCCATGATAAAAAAGCAACTATAAGATGTACGGAATAAGATACACAAGGAATGCCAAAACATAGCCTGGGGCTAAGGGAGACTTCCCAAGTAAAGACAGATTTTGAATGGGGGATAGCTGCCAAAGGCCAGCATTCCGATCTCATTGGAGCAGGTGTGATTGCAGATCTCTGAGAGGCAGAGAAGCTTCCTGTGTTCCCAGGCCATTATTAGAACAATTGGATGTCAACACATAAAACCATGAACTTAGACCGTTACCTTGTACCATATATATATATATTATATATTTAAATTATATATAAAATATATATAATTTATATATATTATTTTATTATATATATTATACATTATTAATATATAATTTATATATATTATTTTATATATAATATATATAATTTATATATATATGTTTACTATATATATAATTTATATATAAAATAACATATATAATTTATATATATAATATATATGAATATATCTAAATCAACTCAGAATGTATAATTGATCTAAATGTAATAGCTAAAACCATAACGCTTCTAGAAAAGAACGTGATAAAATCTTTGTGACCTTGAATTAAGATTTCTTAAATAGTATCCAAAAGCACTAACCATAAAATAAAATAACAATGAATTGGGTTTTATCAACATTCAAAACATTTGTGCTCTAAAATATAATTATGAATAAAATGAAAAGGCTAGCCAAAGAGGGGGAAATTATTTACAAATATAATACTGGAAATCAGCTTGTATCCAGAATACATAAAGAATTCTTACAGCTAAATAATAAGACAGACAATCCAGTTGAGATATGGGCAAGGGATTTAATGGTCATTTATAGCAGAAGGTAGATGAATGGCAAATCAGCATGTGTAAAGATGCATATTATAATTAATCATTAGAGACATGACCTGCCATTCGAGATTAAAGCCACATGATACACTACACCCTGCTGTGATGGCTAAAGCTAACAAGACAGGCATTATCAAATGTTGGTATGGATGTAGTGGAACAGCTTGAACTCTCATATATTTCTGGTAGAATTATAAAATGGTACAGTCAATTTGGAAAACAATTTTATAGTTTCTTTTAGAATTAAGCATTCACTTATCATATGAACCATCAGTCTCACACTTAAGTATTTACCCCAGAAAAAAATAAAAATATATGTTCACACATATATATATATCTTGACCTATAACACTCAAGATCTGTGCATTTTGTTGCATGAATAATACATTAAATTTAAAACAAATGGAAGTCAGAAAATGTATTTTTTAAAGTATTATGATGATGACATAGACAACTGCTGATAGTACAAAACAATTGTAGAAGAATGTATGTGATACATTTATATAATGTACAGTGTGAAAACCAGTCTGGCTCTTGAAGCAAAGGTTAACAAGGCAATTGGGTTTGATTCTATTCTCAGACTGATTGAAGAAGAAACGGGGTTCTTGGAGACCTTAGTCTCCCTTCTCACTTAAAGGGTTGGGCCTGTGACCCTGAATTCACAGTTCGAACATGGTAGATAGCAGAAGGAAGTCCACAAATATATGTCTTTAGTGAATGAAAGGCATAGCCTGACAGATTTCCAGAACTAAGGAATTTTTTGGTGAGAAGCAAGAATGGCAGGGTCGATAGGTATGTCAGGGTAAAGAAAACTCTTTCTGAAAAACAAAAATGTCCTGCCTCAATGTCTAATGAGGCACTGGAAATGCTAAATGTCATAGAGAATTCCCTTCATAATGCCAGATTAATTAGGCCATAGTCAGCTAGTTGTTGATACTTTTAAATATAAAACAAATTTCCTAGCAATCCATTTGCAGCACATTTTTGTTGCACATATTGTTGCTTGGATTACTACTTTATGTCTCAGTCAAATCTGGAGCATTGAATCTGTTATAGGCATAGGAACTTCCTTTTCCCTCAGAATCTCTGCTTTCTCTGACCAGGATTAGGGCTTCCAAATCTTCCCAGCAGCCACAGGAAGCCACTAAACACATATCCTGATGGGAAAGGCTCTGAGGAATTTGAAACCTGGTATAGTGCTTAAGGATGATATCTCCAGGAGTGTGGCAGAAACAATCTGTAATAATACTGAAGTTTAGTTTCTTGGGGAATTTGCATTTGATTTAAAAACAGTCACTGTGTGAATATTCTGATTTTTCCAAGAGAATTTGAGTGAAAGATAAAGTCTAGAAGGACATGGCATGACCTGAATTTCCTATTTTTATGGCTTTTATGAAATCAAGCTTGAAGCTTCACCAGGCAGGACAAACTGTAGCCTTATTGGTCTGAATAATCCAAGGACAGAATTTGGAACAACCACAGTTGCTGGAAAATGAGGGAAGAAATTTTGGAAAGGAGAACTCCAAAGAGAGAGTATTCCTGGCCGGGCGCGGTGGCTCAAGCCTGTAATCCCAGCACTTTGGGAGGCCGAGGCGGGTGGATCACGAGGTCAAGAGATCGAGACCATCCTGGTCAACATGGTGAAACCCCGTCTCTACTAAAAATACAAAAAATCAGCTGGGCATGGTGGTGCATACCTGTAGTCCCAGCTACTCAGGAGGCTGAGGCAGGAGAATTGCCTGAACCCAGGAGGCAGAGGTTGCGGTGAGCCGAGATCGCGCCATTGCACTCCAGCCTGGGTAACATGAGTGAAAGTCCGTCTCAAAAAAAAAAAAAAAAGGCTCAAGCCTGTAATCCCAGCACTTTGGGAGGCCGAGGCGGGTGGATCACGAGGTCAAGAGATCGAGACCATCCTGGTCAACACGGTGAAACCCCATCTCTACTAAAAATACAAAAAATTAGCTGGGCATGGTGGCGCGTGCCTGTAATCCCAGCTACTCAGGAGGCTGAGGCAGGAGAATTGCCTGAACCCAGGAGGCGGAGGCTGCGGTGAGCCGCGATCGCGCCATTGCACTCCAGCCTGGGTAACAAGAGCGAAACTCCGTCTCAAAAAAAAAAAAAAAAGAGAGAGTATTCCTAATTCTTTGAATAACTTTTGGCCTAACCTCTGGTTGACTCCTGAACTATGTATTTGAGGGCACATGCTAAACATCCCAGTAAAGAACTGAATGGAGATTTTTTAAACCAGCACTCACTGTAAGGATACAAAGTTTTCAGTATGGATTCACTCAGATTAAGTGCCTGTTAAAATACATATAGACACATGATTAGCAGTCTTCAGAAGAATATAATAGAATCCAGAATGCCTGCAACTTATTATTCACAATATCCATGATGTAATTGAAAATTGGCTGACATACAAAGAAACAGGAAAACCTGACTAATTCCTAAGATGAAAGACAGTTTGCAACCATTCCTGAGATAACCCAAATATTGGAATTAGTAGACAGCATTTTAAAGCAACTATCTTAAGCAAGTATGCTTAAGCAACTATCCTTTTATTTCTCTGCTGAGATCTTTTTGTCGTTAATTCTTACAATGAATTAATGACAAAAAGATCTTAGCAGAGAAATAAAAGGAAAAAGTAGAACTGAACTGAATAAATGCCATACTTGAAAAATCTGCTTGATGGTTTTAACAATAGAATGGAGATAATGGAAGAGTTAGTGAACTTGAAGATAAATTGTTTAATCTAGAGAACAGAGAGAAAAATTAGGGGCAGGGGAAATGAATAAACCCATGGAATAATATCAGTAAGTCTAGTATACATGTATTTGAGTCCCAGATGGATAGCAGAGAGAGAAGAAAGCAGAAAATATATTTAAAGAAATGACACAGTGGATCATGCCTGTAATTCTAGCATTTTGGGAGACTGAAGTGAGTAGATCACCTGAAGCCAGGTGTTAGAGACTGGCCTGACCAACATGGCAAAACCTCATCTCTACTAAAAATACAAGAATTAGTCGGATGTGGTAGTGCATGCCTGTAATTCCAGCTACTTGGGAAACTGAGCCAGGACAATTGCTTGAATCTGGGAGGTGGAGGTTGCAGTGAGCTGAGATCATGCTATTGCACTCTAGCCTTGAGGACAAGAGTGAAACTATGTCTCAAAAAAAGAAAGAAAGAAAACAAAAAGAAATACAGACATTGATTTAATAATGATTTGAATATTATTTGTTAATAGTGGAATCCGTAGGATGGGACATTGGGGGCAGTCCACTCTTGGTCTAGCCAATAGGGGATACATTTTTTGAAGATAATTTATAAACAAAATAATAATGACTCAAAGTTAATATTTTTAAAAATTATCACTCTGTGCTGGCACTTTTAAAGAATATCAATAAAAAGATACTTCTTCCTGCTCAAGAGACCAGCAAGCTGGTGGATTACAAATAGCTTCAAGGGTCTGTAGCTCGCAGCAAGACCAATGCGGAAGGCAGGCAATTTCCGCATTTCCAACTTAGCCTCCTCTGGTGATACCAGACAAACAAGATCTGGATGATACCAGGTAAATAGAGTCCAGCAAACTGCAGAAGACTTACAGAAGAGGGGGCCTGACTTTAGAAAGAAAACTAACAAAAGAAAGCAATAACATCAACATCAACAAAAAGAATGCCCACGCAAAAAAACTCATTCAAAGGCTATCAGCATCAAAGATCAAAGGTAGATAAGTCTACAGAGATGAGGAAAAATCAGCACCAAAAGGCTGAAAATTCCAAAAACCAGAATTCCTCTTTTCCTCCAAATGATCACAACTCCTTGCCAGCAAGGGCACAGAACTGGATGGAGAACTAGTTTGATGTAATGACAGAAGTAGGTTTCAGAAAATGGGTAATAACAAACTCCTCTGAGCTAAAGGAGCATGTTCTAACCCAATTCAGGAAAGCTAAGAACGTTGATAAAAGGTTACAGCAACTGCTAACTAGAATAACCAGTTTAGAGAAGAACATAAATTACCTGATGGAGCTGAAAAACACAGCACAAGAACTTCATGAAGAATACATAAGTATCAATACCCAAATCGATCAAGCAGAAGAAAGGATATCACAGATTGAAGATCAACTTAATGAAATGAAGCATGAAGATAAGATTAGAGAAAAAATAATGAAAAGGAACAAACAAAGCCTCCAAGAAATATGGGACTGTGTGAAAAGACCAAACCTACAATTGATTGGTATACCCAAAAGTGACTGGGAGAATGGAACCAAGTTGAAAACACACTTCTGGATATTATCCAGGAGAGCTTCCCCAAACTAGCAAGATAGGTCAACATTCAAACTCAGGAAACATAGAAAACACCACTAAGATACCACTTGGGAAGGGCATGTTAAGGGTAACCAGAGAGAAAGGTCAGATTACCTATGAACGTAAAATCATCAGACTAACAGCAGATTATCTGCAGAAACCCTACAAGCCCCAAAAGAGTGGGAGCCAATATTTAACATTCTCAAAGAAGAGAACTGTTAACCCATAATTTCATATCCAGCCAAACTAAGGTTCATAAGCAAAGGAGACATAAAATCTCAAATACTGAGGAATTTTGTCACCACCAGGCCTCCTTTACAAGAGCTCCTGTAGGAAGCACTAAATATGCATAGGAAAAACCAGTACCAGCCACTGCAAAAACACACCAAAATGTAATGACCAATGACACTGTGAAGAAACTGCATCAACTAACGTGCAAAATAACCACCTAGTATCATGATGACAGGATCGAATTCACACATAACAATATTACCTTTAGATGTAAATGTGCTAAATACCCCAATTAAAAGACACAGACTGGCAAACTGGATAGAGTCAAGACCTACTGGTGTGCTTTATTCAGGAGACCCATCTCATGGGCAAAGACACACATAGGCTCAAAATAAAGGAATGAAGAAATATTTACCAATCAAAGGGAAATTTTTTTAAAAAGCAGAGGTTGCAGCCCTAGTCTCTGATAAAAGAGACTTTAAACCAACAAAGATAAAAAAAAGACAAAGAAGGGCATTAGATAATGGTAAAGGAATCAATGGAACAAGAAGAGCTAACTATCCTAAATATATATGCACCCAATACAGGAGCACCCAGGTTCACAAAGCAAATTCCTAGAGACCTACAGAGTGACGTAGACTCCCACACAATAATAGTGCAAAACTTTAAAATCCCCCTGTCAATGTTAGAAGATAAACAAGGCAGAAAATTAACAAGGACATTTAGGACTTGAACTCAGCTCTGGACAAAGAGGACCTAATAGACATCTACAGAACTCTCTATTCCAAATCAACAGATTATACATTATTTTCAGCACCACATAGCACCTATTCTAAAATTGACCACATGATTGGAAGTAAAACACTCTTAAGCAAATACTAAAGAACAGAAATCATAACAGTCTCTCAGACGACAGTGGAATCAAATTAGAACTCAGAATTAAGAAACTCACTCAATACCGCACAACTACATGGAAGCTGAACAACCTGCTTCTGAATAACTACTGGGTGAATAACAAAATTAAGGCATAAATAAATAAGTTCTTTGAACCAATGAGAACAAAGACACAACATACTAGAATCTCTGGAACACAGCTACTGCAGTGTTTATAGGGAAATTTATAACACTGAATGCCCACATTGAAAAGTGGGAAATATCTAAAATTGCCACCCTAACATCACAATTAAAAGAACTATTGAAGCAAGGGCAAACACATTCAAAAGCTAGCTGAAAACAAGAAATAACTAAGATCAGAGCAGTACTAAAGGGGATAGAGACACAAAAAACCTTTTAAAAAAAAATCAATGAATCCAAGGGCTGGTTTTCTGAAAAGATTAATAAAATAGATAGATTGCCAGCCAGACTAATAAAGAAGAAAAGAGAGAAGAATCAAATAGACAAAATAAAAAATGATAAAGGGGTTATCACCACTGATCCCACAGAAATACAAACTACCTTAAGAGAATACTATAAATACCTCTATGCAAATAAACTAGAAAATCTAGACGAAATGGATAAATGCCTGGACACATACACTCTCATAAGACTAAACCAGGAAGAAGTCAAATCCATGACTAGACCAATAACAAGTTCTGAAATTGAGGCAGTAATTGATAGCCTACCAACCATAAAAAGCCCAGGACCAGACAGATTCACAGCCAAATTCTAACAGAGGAGCTGGTACCATTCCTTCTGAAACTATTTCAAAAATAAAAAAAGAGGGATTCCTCCCTAACTTATTTTATGAGACCAGTGTCATCCTGATATCAAAACCTGGCAGAGACACAACAAAGAAAATTTAAGGCCAGCGAACATCAGTGCAAAAATTCTCAATAAAATACTGGCAAAACGAATCCAGCAGCACATCAAAAAGCTTATCCAGCACAATCAAGTCAACTTCATCCCTGGGATAAAAGGTTGGTTCAACATACACAAATCGATAAATGTAATCTATCACATAAACAGAACCAATGACAAAAACCACAAGATTATCTCAATAGATGCAGAAAAGGGTTTCAATAAAATTCAACACCCTTTCATGCTAAAAACACTCAATAAACTATGTATTTGTGGAATACGTCTCAAAATAATAAGAGTTATTTATGGCAAAACTATAGCCAATATTATACTTAATGGGCAAAAGCTGGGAGCATTCCCTGTGAAAACTAGCACAAGACAAGGATGCCCTCTCTCACCACTCCTATTCAACATAGTATTGAAAGTTCAGACCAGGAAAATGAGGCAGGAGAAGGAAAGAAATGGTATTCGGATAAGAAGAGAGAAAGTCAAATTGTCTCTGCTTGCAGAGGACATAATTATCCATTTAGAAAACCCGTCATCTTAGTCCAAAACTCCTTAAGCTGATAAGCAACTTCAGCAAAGTCTCAGGATACAAAATCAATGTGCAAAAATCACAAGCATTCCTATACACGAATAATAGACAGAGAGCCAAATCATGAGTGAACTACCATTCACAATTGCCACAAAGAAAATAAAATACCTAGGAATACAACTTACAAGAGACATGAAGGACCTCTTCAAGGAGAACTACAAACCACTGCTCAATAAGAGAGGACACAAACAAATGGAAAAAAAATTCCATGCTGATTGATAGGAAGAACCAATATTGTGAAAATGGCGGTACTACCTGAAGTAATTTGTAGATTCAATGCTATTCCCATCAAGCTACCATTAACTTTCTTCACAGAATTAGAAAAAAAACTACTTTAAATTTTATATGGAACCAAAAAAAGAGCCCATATAGCCAAGACATTCCTAAACAAAAAGAACAAAGCTGGGGGCATCACGCTACCTGATTTTAAACTGTACCATAAGGCTACGGTAACCAAAACAGCATGGTACTGCTACCAAAACAGAGATATAGACCAATGGAACAGAACAGAGGTCTCAGAAATAATATAACATATCTACAACCATCTGATCTTTGACAAACCTGACAAAATGGCAATGGAGAAAGGATTTCCCACTTAATAAATGGTACTGGGAAAACTGGCTAGCCATATGTAGAACACTGAAGCTATACCCCTGCCTTACACCTTATACAAAAATTAACTCAAAATGAATTAAAGACTTAAACATAAGACCTAAAACCTCAAAAACCCTAGAAGAAAACTTGGGCAATGCCATTTAGGACATAGGCATAGGCAAAGACTTCATGACAAAAACATCAAAAGCAATGGCAACAAAAGCCAAAATTAACAAATGGGATCTAATTAAACCAAAGAGCTTTTGCAGAGCAAAAGAAACTATCATCAAAGTGAACCGGCAACCTACAGAATGGGAGAACATTTTTTGCAATCTATCCATCTGACAAAGGGCTAATATTCAGAATCAACAAGGAACTTAAACAAATTTACAAGAAAAAAAACAAACAACCCCATCAAATAGTGGGTGAAGGATATAAACAGAAACTTCTCAAAAGAAGACATTTGTGTGGCCAACAAACATATGAAAAAGAGCTCATCGTCAATGGTTGTTAGAGAAATGACAATCAAAACCACAATGAGATGCCATTTCACGCCAGTTATAATGGCAATCATTAAAAAGTCAGGAAACAATAGGTGCTGGAGATGATGTGGAGAAATAGGAATGCTTTTGTGTAAATTAGATCAATCATTGTAGAAGACAGTGTGGTGATTACTCAAGGATCTAGAAATAGAAATACCATTTGACTCAGCAATCCCCTTACTGGGTACATATCCAAAGGAGTATAAATTACTCTACTATAAAGACTCATGAACACGTATGTTTATTGCAACACTAGTTACAATTGCAAAGACTTGGAGCCAACCCAAATACCCATTGATGATAGACTGGATAAAGAAAACGTGGCACATATATACCATGCAATACTATGCAACCATAAAAAAGAATGAGTTCATGTCTTTGCAGGGACATGGATGAAGCTGGAAAGCATAATTCTGTGCAAACTAACACAGGAACAGAAAACCACACACTGCATGTTCTCACTCATAAGTGGGAGTTGAACAATGAGAACACATGGACACAGGGAAAGGAACATGACAGACCAGGGCCTGTCAGAGGTGAGGGATAGCTTTAGGACAAATACTTAATGCATGTCGAACTTGAAACCTAAATGACAGGTTGATGGGTGTGGCAAACCACCATGGCACATGTATACCTATGTAACAAACCTGCACATTCTGCCCATGTATCCCAGAACTAAAAGTATATAAAAAATAAAATGAAATGAAATAAAATAACATAACATAAAAAAAGACACTTCTTTCCCCAGTCTCGTATTGTCCTAACTTCTAAACAATTGCTATAGTTAGTATTGATTTTAATAAAACATATTTAACTTTCAAATTAGCACCTTTTAAAAACGTACCATTTAATAAATATTGTTTTATAAAAGAGTTAATGTGGAGTACTTCAGTTAAATTCTTGACCATGACAGGTATATAAATTCATTCTAAAGGTAAATTCATAAATTTTGGTATAGAGTGCATTTAAGTACAATTTTGTCTACAAATCCTAAATGCTATATATTCTCGCATTTAAACTGCAATTCAAAATAATAAATGATAACACTGTGATTGTTAAGATGAAGAAACAGAACTAGAGTTTTTCAACTTTGTCATTTGGTTTGACTTCATGGAGTTATTTTGTTTAAATTTTAAACAACAAAACAGTGAACCTGTGAGGGGTAATGTTCATTTTGGGAATGTAAAAATTTTAGTTCATATGTGAAAATTTTATATAACCTTGAAAAATATTTTTTTCCCATTTATTTATTTTATTGCATTTTAGGTTTTGGGGTACATGTGAAGAACGTGCAAGATTGTTGTATAGGCACACACATGGCAGTGTGATTTGCTGCCTTCCTCTCCATCACATACCTCTGGCATCTCTCCCCTTGCTATCTCTCCCCAGCTCCCCACCCCCCCACCATCCTCCCCTATTTCCCTCCAACTGACCCCAGTGTGTAGTGCTCCCCTCCCTGTGTCCATGTGTTCTCATTGTTCAACACCCACCTATGAGTGAGAACATGCAGTGTTTGATTTTCTGCTCTTCTGTCAGTTTGCTGAGAATGATGGTTTCCAGGTTCATCCATGTCCCTACAAAGTACACAAACTCATCATTTTTGATGGCTGC
>NW_016107347.1:1273790-1359232 GCF_001604975.1 Cebus imitator | reverse complement strand
CCGGGGTCTGTTTGTTTTCCCATGTCGCGACTCACTGCACTGGCTTAAACAGCAGCACCGAGATTCGTGGCGCTTTTGTTTTTGCCCTGGAATCTACTGTCCTGGTTCTCTGCTCAGTCCCCTTTTTAAACAGAGGAATGGGCGACTTCCCGTGGCTCCAATCGCCAGCCAAAAGGGCACCCAGACCGGTGTATTTTGTACGGAGAACTGCTGCTCCGGGGTGCCAACAAAGCTGCCGCGCGGGGCAAAGCAGCGGCGCTGGCGGGCACAGCTGCGCTGGCTGAAACAGCCGTGTTGGTGACCTGTGGAGCTCCTCCGCCTGGGAGTTTCCTAGTTTGTGGGCAATAAAAATGCGACATCCACTCATCCTCTGCGCTTTCACTGGGAGCTGCAATGCTGAGCTGTTCCTAAACGGCCATCTTGGATCAATATTGCTCTTATTTTTTTCGAAAAATATTTTTTTTAAGGAACAAAATCATGTCTTGCAGTAATATAGATGCAGCTGGAGCCACCGTCCTAAGTGAGTTATGACAGAAACAGAAAACCAAATACTGCATGTTCTCACTTATAAGTGGTAGCTAAACTTTGGGTATACATGGACACAAATATGGGAACAATAAACACTGAGGACTCCAAAAGCAGTGAGGGAGAGAGGAGAGAAGGGTCCAGAAATTACCTATCAGGTGTTCTGTTCACTGCTTAGGCAACAGGATCATTAGAAGCCCAAACCTCAGCATCACACAATATATCTATGTAACAAACTTGCACAAAGCTAAACTAAAACTAAAGTAATATAAGTAAAATATTTAAAAATTGCCATTTTTTCCTTTTTACATTGTTAGATATTTATTTTTAGGTTAAAGAACAAACGAAGTATAAAATTATTTCAGTCATACAGTTTAGTGGAAGTATAAATTGTCCTTTTTGCAGACATTTTTGTTGTATTAAAATTCACTTAGTTATTAGACAGTTATTTACATAACACATTTTACATGGAATTCTAATACAAGCATCAAAGGTAAAACTGCTAGGTTAATATAAATGTACTGAATTGTGCACTTTTGTCCTACAGGAATTTGGAGGACCTTTCAGTCATTTAGAATATTGTTCTAAATTAGAAACTGTTAAATAATTTTTTTGAATTTTATAAAGAGGTTTGGAGTAAAAAAACCCCACACTTACATGAAAGGGCAAAGACTCAGTGGAGCTCAACAGATAATTTTTTTTTTTAAAGCAAAAGGGGAGTCAACTGAAGCAATGTCTATAACTAGTCTGAAATAGATAACACATTCAGCATTGCATATAATTTATGAAAGTTTTAAATAAGTCCAGGTTGGTACATCTAAACATGGATACTAGAAACACAGGATTCAGATGATGTTGGTATAAGAGACAGCAATAATTATCTTCTACAAGCATTGACAAGGAAGAGAAAGAAATGTTAGCAAATATTATCACTGAGAACTTTTTTTAAATGGAGAAGAAAATGGCATTAATAAAGCAGAGACACTGAGGAAGAAGAGACTGTGGATGATATTTTAATCTAATTTGATATTAGTGATGACCAATGCCATTTCCAGATGGCAGAAGTTAATTTAATTAAGAGAGGAAGTGAACATTTCCAGAATACATATGGACTCTTCTCTGCAGTTCAAAGACAGGGAAAAAAGAGCAAAGGAAGCATCCAACACATGAAAACTTCATGATTTTAGAAATCCTTACCAATCAGTGAAAACACGGCAGTATTTTCAAGGTTGAAATAATTATTTTGTTTTGGCTATAGGCTATAGATACTGGAACAAAAAATGAACATTCAACTTTACGACTGGTTCTAAAACTGAAAATTAAACCCTAAGGTCTATGAGGCATCTCAATGATATCTCCCCTGCTTTTCTAACCATTGTTATTATTTTATTTCATGATTGTTACTGAAAATAATTTTGCCATATAAAGGAGAGTGTTAAAAAGGATTTTCTCCACGTGTCAAATATGCTAGGTATACAATTGTTAGATAAGATAATAACATCAATAACTTTTCTAAAGTGATCATTTTTATGATAGAGAAATATCTGACTTACATAAATAACTGTCTAATAACTAAGTGAATTTTAATACAACAAAAATGTCTGCAAAAGGAACAATTTATACTATGACTAAACTGTATGACTAATTTTATACCTCTTCAATTTGTTCTTTAACCTAAAAACAAATATCTAACAATGTAAAAAGGAATACATGTCAATTTTTAAATATTTTACTTATCCTTAGTTTCTGATTTCCACATCGTTGTTAACACTTGTTATTTTATGTTTTTTGTTTTCTTAAATTTTTTTGGATAATAACCAACATAATGAATAAGAGGTGGTATTTTATTGCAGTTTTGATTTGCATTTCCCTAGTGATTACTGATGCTGAACATGACAATTTGTATATATTATTTAGAGAAATGTCTATTCAAAGCTTTTGTCCTTTTTGAAAAATTGGGTTATATATATATATATATGTTTTTTCTTGGGTTGTAGTAGGTCTTTATATATTCTGGACATTAACCTCTTATCAGATATATGATTTGCAAATATTTTTTCCAATTTTGTAGGTTGCCTTTTCACTCTGTTGTGTCCTTGATGCACAGAAGTTTTAAATTTTGATTGAGTCTAACTGGTCTATTTTTACTTTTGTTATGTGTGCCTTTGGTGTCATATGTAAGAAATTGAGAAATCCAATGTCATACAGCTTTCCCCTATTTTTCTTCAAAGGGTTTTATAATTCTAACTCTTGTGTATAAGTCATTGATCCACTTTGAGTTATTTTCTTGTATAAAGGTCCAGCTTCATAATCTTGCATGTAGTTGTCTAGTTTTCCCAACAACATTTTTTTGAAGAGACTGACCTTTACCCATTAAATGGTCGTTACATTTTTGTTAAGAAACATTTGATCATATATGCAGGAATTTCTTTTTGGTATCTCTATTCCATTGGTCTATATGTCTATTTCTTTTTCAATACCACACTGTTTTGGTTACTGTAGCTTTGTAGTAAGTTTTAAAATCAGGAAATATGAGACTTCTAACTTTGTTCTTTTTTTGATTGTTTTATCTCTCCAGGATCTCTTGAGATTTGAAATAAATTTTAGGACGATTCTTCTATTTTTGCAGAAATGTTAGATTTTGGTAGGGATTGTATTAGTTCTGTTGATCGCTTTGAATAGGACTACTATCTTAACAATATGAAGTCTTTAAATTCATAAACACAGATAACTTTTCATTTATTTGTGTCTTCTCTAATTTCTTTCAGCAGCATTTGTATTTATCATTGTATAGTCTTTAGTCCCCTTAGGTTTATTCTAAAATATTTTATTCTTTTTGATGCTACTATAAATGTTTTGGTGAGGTTTAATTTGTGGATCCCCAATTATTATATATTTTATATAAAGTTTCTGATCAGATTTTTTGCTCATTTTTGTATTGAGTTTTTGTGTTTCCTCTTCCCCTTAATCAATTTTTACTGTTACCATATAATGATTTTATATTCCCTACATTCATTCTACATTTATTAGTTGACAATTGACTATAAACAAGAGCTTTTTCCTTATTATTATTATTTACCAGAATGCTTAAAATTGTCATAGGCTTGTGCAGTAGAAGCCTCTTCATGCTCTCTCTTGTGTCCTCTGAAATGATCATCATTCTTCAAATGCTACCATACTTTCTGAAATGGTAAGATATTTCCAGCTCATTTTTAACTTCTACAACCCAAGTCTGGAATAAACCATTTCTCCAAGGATCTCTGGTTCATTTTTAGTGGAAAAAGTATTTTGTAACAAATATGTGGGTTCTAGGTGTACTTATGCCTACCAGAGTATTACTGCTTGTAGGTCCTGTCAACAGACAGATCTAAGAAATATGAATATGTATATATAAATATATGTGTGTCTATACATAAACACACCACTGAACATAACTGTATCAATATCAGTGTTTATATCTGTACCTTTACCTGCATTAAACTGTGAGTTTATATTGAAAGATTTAGTTCCAATTCAGCACCAACGGTTTCATTATGTATTTTCTTCTTTGATGCATAGCTTCATCAACTGTGAAAAATATGCTTCTTATTATCTATAACATATTTAATTTTTGCTCAAGCTGGGATATCTACAAAGCAGTTTCAGAGTTGCTAAACCATATAGATGCAAAAAGCAAACCTAAGAGTTTAATATTTGTCTACAGTATTTTTCTGTAGCCTATAAAATTGTACTTGGAGTGTTTCCTTTTAAAAAATTCTTCCCCTTTTTTTCCTCTTCATTTGGTTAAAAAAAGAAAATAAAATTTTTCTGTGTAGTTATTTTTTTATTTAAAGATAGTTTTTAAATTTAATTAAAAATTTTAAAATTTGTTTTAAAATTTTCTGGTGAGATTTTTTTTTTTGTTTATTTTCACATTGGAATTTTTCAAACACACTTCTATATCCCCTAATAGATTTTTTTAAATTGTGGAATTTAGCTAATTGTGGTGGTTAAAAGGAAATTGATAGATTTACCTGCTTACATTAGAAGAAAAGAAAGCCTGAAAATCGATGTTCTATGCAAATAATTTAAGAATTAAGAAAAGGGATAAACAAAATGAGCCCACAAAGTAGAAGGAAAGAAAGAATCTTGTTAAGATAAAAAAAGAAAGAAGGAACAAATACCAGACTTTGAAAGAGTATAATCTAACTACAGTTGTAGTAAAGATGAAAAGATAATTTAAAAAACACAAATAACTTTAGGCAATACATTTGAAAACTTAGATGAAGTATTTAACTCTTAGAAAAAATATAAATTACTGTATTTGAGAAGAAATAGAAAACCTGAATTGTTTTATAACCAATGAAGAAATTAAATAGCAGTTTTAAAAACATCCTAGAAGAAAAATAACAAGCCCCAAATTTTTGCAGGTAACTCTTAACAGAATAGTCATGTACTTGAAAACATTAATACTATAAATGTCTTGCAGATTAAGGGAACAAAAGGGAGAATTATGGTGAAGGAAATATTTGATATCAAAACCAGAAAAGAACAGTTTAAAAAATGAGAAAGAAATATCACAGGCCAAAACATTCATAATTATATATGCCAAAACTCTAAACAAAATATTAACAACTAAATTTAATAGTGAATGGAAAGAAATACACTACGATAGAATATAAATATTGAGAAATTCAGGTTAGTTCAGCATTGGAAAAAAAAATCTATTGATGTAATCTACCTTAACGTAAACAAGAAAAATTACATGATTCATTTCAATAGACGCTGGGGAAAAATCCGTTGACAATGCCCAGCATCTACTCATGATTAGAACTTTCATTAAACTAAGAATTAAAAAGAATGTTCTTAATATAATAAAGAGTATTTGTAAAAAACTTAAATATTATATTTAGTAGTATATTTTTATTTGTACACACGTATGGGGTACATGTGAAATTTTGTTACATGTGTGTAATACATGGTGACCAGGACAGGGCATTTAGAGTGTCCATCACCTGAGTAGAACACATTTTTGTCTACAAGTCTACAGTAATCAAAACAGCATGGTACTGGTACCAAAACAGAGATATAGACCAATGGAACAGAACAGAGGCCTTGGAGGCAACACAACATATCTACAACCATCCGATCTTTGACAAACCTGACAAAAACAAGCAATGGGGAAAGATTTCCTGTGTAATAAATGGTGTTAGGAAAACTGGCTAGCCATGTGCAGAAAGTGGAAACTGGTTTCCTTCCTGACACCTTACACTAAAATTAACTCCAGATGGAGTAAAGATTTAAACATAAGACCTAACACCATAAAAACCCTAGAAGAAAATCTAGGCAAAACCATTCAGGACATAGGCATAGGTAAGGAGTTCATGACCAAAACACCAAAAGCATTGGCAACAAAAGCCAAAATAGACAAATGGGACCTAATCAACTTCCACAGCTTCTGCATGACAAAAGAAACAGTCATTAGAGTGAATCGGCAACCAACAGAATGGGAAAAAATTTTTGCAGTCTACCCACCTGACAAAGGGCTGATATCCAGAATTTACAAAGAGCTAAAACAGATTTACAAGAAAAAAACAAGCCCATTCAAAAGTGGGTGAAGGATATGAACAGACACTTTACAAAAGAAGACATACATGAGGCCAACAAACATGAAAAACTGCTCACCATCACTGGTCACTAGAGAAATGCAAATCAAAACTACATTGAGATACCATCTCACACCAGTTCGAATGGCGAGCATTAAAAAATCTGGAGACAACAGATGCTGGAGAGGATGTGGAGAAATAGGAACAGTTTTACACTGTTGGTGGGAGTGTAAATTAGTTCAACCATTGTGGAATACAGTGTGGCGATTCCTCAAGGACCTAGAAATAGAAATTCCATCTGACCCAGCAATCCCGTTACTGGGTATATATCCAAATGATTATAAATCGTTCTACTATAAGGACACATGCACATGAATATTCATTGCAGCACAGTTTACAATAACAAAGACCTGGAACCAACCCAAATGCCCATCGATGATAGACTGGACAGGGAAAATATGGCACATATACACCATGGAATATTATGCAGCCATCAAAAACGATGAGTTTGGGTCCTTTGTAGGGACATGGATGAACCTGGAAACCATCATTCTCAGCAAACTGACACAAGAGCAGAAAATCAAACACTGCGTGTTCTCACTCATAGGCGGGTGTTGAACAATGAGAACACATGGACACAGGGAGGGGAGCACTACACACTGGGGTCAGTTGGGGGGAAATAGAGGAGGGACAGTGGGTGGTGGGGAGTTGAGGAGAGACAGCATGGGGAGAAATGCCAGATATAGGTGAAGGGGAGGAAGGCAGCAAATCACACTGCCATGTGTGTACCTATGCAACTATCTTCCATGTTCTTCAAATGTACCCCAAAACCTGAAATGCAATAAAAAAAGGGAAAAAATAAAAGAATACGTTTTTGCTAAGTGCAGTCACCTTACTTTGCTATCAAGCATTGAATTAATTGCTTCTGTATTATTTAGTAGTAAAATACTAAAAAGATTTCTTTAAACTGAGTCTGATATCATCAATTCTATTCAACATCATCTTGAAGATCCTTGTCAGTAGAAAAAGACAAGAAATATAATATAAATGTTAGTAGGAGGAAAAATAAAACTGTATTTTTCAGATATAAGATCAATTTAAAAAGTTAGCTGTGTTTTTATATACAAAGGTTGAGAATCTCTTATTCAAAATGCTTGAGACCAAGAAGTGTCTTGGATTTCAGATCACTTGGGATTTTTGAGTATTTTCATATTTATTCATGTATTTATATTTATATATTTATATAATGAGAAATCTTGGGGATGGGACCCAAGTCTAAACACAAAATGTATGCCTTATATACACTTTATACACATAGCCTGCCAGTAATTTTATACAGTATTTTAAATACTTTCATGCATGAAATGAAGTTTTAACTTCATTTTGAATGAAACCTGTCACATGAAGTTAGATGTGGAATTTTCCACTTGTGGTGTCATGTTGGCATTCAAAAAGTTTTGGATTTGGGAGCATTTTGAATTTCACAGTTTTGGATTAGCAATGTTGAACCTGTATGCCCTTTAAAACAGCAGCAGCAAATTATAAGAATGTTTTTAGATGTGCAAGTAATTTATGGAGTAAATTATATTGACAGTTATTAAAGGATATTCAAAGAGAGGGAGATATATGCCGAATTCATGGAAGGGGAAGCCGTATTATAAAGAAATTAATTATTGCCAAATTTAATGGTGATTTTTACCAAAAATCTCAAGATTTTATGAAATTTAGCCAGTTGATTCTACAATTTACATGGCATAAAAAAAGTCCAAGAGTACTAGATTTTTCCTACCAGATAAAAAGACAAGTTATAAAGTTAAAGTAATTAAGGATATATGGTTTTGATATAGAGGTAGACACATACACAACTAAAACAATAAGAGAACCAAGAAACAGAACCTTGTGTGATATATGCACTTGATGCAAGAGAAATGATGATCTTTTCAAAAATGGTGTTTTGTCAATCATCTAGCCATATTAAATAAAAATAACTCTCCCTTACATTATACAGAAAAATCAGTTTTGTGTGTGTTATAAATCTAATAAAAAAATAAAAAATAAAACTAGAAAATATCATAGGAGCACAAACCATAAAGGAAATAGTGATAAACTGAATTATATAAATGTGAGAACTTTTGATAATGAAAAAATAACAATAAGAGAATGAAAAGGCTTACTACAGATGGAAAGAAGATATGTGTAACATATATAACTAACAAAGGAGTTGTACCTATTTTCAATATATAATCTAGTACAGGTATCCAACATGTAAATATTTCAGTAAGAAGACCTAATGGGTGGTATGCTTATTACCTGGGTACAGAAATAATCTGTACACCAAATATTCTTTGACATACAATTTATCTATATAACAAATTGGCGCATGTACCCCTGAAACTACAGGTTAACAAATATAAAAGTTGAGTTTGTCATAGACAGAAAAAGAAGAAAGAAATTCAGACAACTCAGTAAAAACTGTACAAGAGACTTGAATAGATACTTCTAGGAGGAAGTATATGAATGAGCAATAAACATACTAAAAAGTGCTCATATTTATTAATAATTATGGAATTTCAGATTTAAATAATAAAAAAACACTAAATATCCATCAGAATGGCTAAAGTCAAAAAAAAGACTAACAGTACCATTTGTTGGCACAAATATGGCAAAACTAAAGCCCTCATTCACGTGGATGATATTCTAATTTGGTACAACCCTTTAAGGAAATTCTGACTATATCTACTAAAGCTGTGCATACCCATTTTTATTCCCCAGCAGTTCTCCTAGGTATATACCCAAAATAAATGTGGTACCTGTTTTCTAGAAGATATGTAAAAATGTTCACATTGGTAATAATTCAAACTGGAGATAATATGTATATTCATCAACAGTAGAATGGATAAATAAATTGTGGTATAATCCATCTAACAACATATTTCAAATTTCAACAAAAATGAATGAACTACTGTTAAATGCGACAATGTGGTTGAACATCAAAACGTGATATTGAAGACAGAAGACAGACACAGAAGATACACACCTTTTGATGTCATTTACCTGAACTTTGAAAACAGTAAAAACAAAATTATTGGGTTGTAAGTCAAAATGGTAGTTACACTTGGCGGAGAAGGCAGGGCATAGGAGTTGGGAGAGGCCATAACAGGAAGAGGGGAGGAACTCTGGAGTCCTAGCATCTTATGTTTTATGTCTTGATCTGGATGGTGATTACCCCAGTGATCACTTTGTGATAACTAATCTGTGCATGTACATGTCACGTACTTTTCTGTAAGTGAGAATATTTTGCAATAAAAAATGCTTTTAAAATATCCAGTAGAATTAGGATAAATCTGAGAGGCAAAGCTATTAAATTTTTAGAATCAATATAATAGAATTTGTTTCTGGCCATAAGATGGGAAGAGTTTTAATGTAGAACACTCAAAATATCACAAAGGAAATTGTTTGATAAATATCAAAAAAAGTTTTACATTAAAATTTAGAACTGTTTTTCACTACAAGATGTCATAAAGTAAAAAGATAAGCCATAGACCTGACAAATATATTTGTAACATATATAACTAAAAAAGGATTAGCCTTCAGAATTTATGAATAAGAAAACAGACAAACACACCAACATAAAAATGAACAAAAGACATGAGCAGGTAATTCAAAAAAGAACACGTAAATGGCTAATAATTATATCTGAAGCTATTCAACCTCATTAATAATTAGAAAATGCAAATTAAGATTGGCAGATTTGGCCAGAACTATAAAATATGACAATTCCAATTGCTGGTGTGTGTAAGGAACAACAGGAACTCATACACTGTTGAATAATAAATTGGTATAATCACTCCAATGGACATTTTTCATTCCCTGATCAATATTTGCATGTGCTACATGGTCAGCAATTCTACTCTTGGGGATATTCCTCAGGAAACTTCAATTGAGACTATATACAAGAAAATCCATGTTAGTATTGCTTATACTAGTAAAATGCTGGAAATAATGTGTACGTCCATCAAGAGACAAATGAGTACTAAATTATGTTTATCCATACAATAAGAACATTTTGCAGCAATGAAATTTAAAGGACGCTATGCGTCAATGTGGGTGAATTCTCAGAAACACATCACTGAACAATAATAAGCCAGTTACAAAAGAATACGTAGAATGCTTCCATTAAATGAAGCTTAAATAAGAGGTAAGACTAATTTAATAGTTGGGGATGCATACCTTTGTGATAATAATATAAAGAAAAGCAAATAAATGAAAAAGACAAAATGCAGCATAGTGATCAAATTGCAAGAGAAGGAAGAGGAATGCAATCAGGAAGGGAACCATGGGGCTGTTAAGGTATTGGTGATAATCTATTAAGGTGGACTTTTATTATTATTATTAAAGCCTACATATAAATTATATACACTCTTTTATATGCATGATGCATTTTATAATAATTTGTTTACAGTCTCTATGTAGCTCTCTATAGAAAATGAATTATTGGGAGTCAGTAGCAGAAGACAATAAACAAGCTATGCTGCTCTTTCAAGTGTCCAGCAGTGGCTGATGTTGACCTAGCAAATTGATGGAAAAGAATGGAGAGTATAGCTAACAGTTCTACTTTTGAATGTTATTCAAGTTTTGTTTTGTCCTGCGTTTTCTCAGTTTCTTTGTAGAAATGAAAAAGAGAACACTTCATGAGTTGATGGCTAGATGCCATTTTGTACTAAATTTAATTTTCTCAGCAATACCGTGTTGCTGGAATGAGGGTATTGTCCATCGTACTTGATAGATCAAGAAACTGGGTTAAGAAAGGTCAACGCAGATTACCTCAATGTACACAACTAAAAAGGTGAAGGCTGCCCCGGATTTCCCTTTATACTCTACCCGCTTTCCTCAGTGTGTCTATGCATGGAATTAGCAGCAGCAGTCAGGATCGCCCCACACTCAGGCTCAGAAGCACTCAGCCAGCCTCAGTCTCTCTGAGAGCATCCTCTGGGCCTTCAGGGAGGTGTGATATATTGGGTACAGTGGAGGTTAAGTATCCACTTCCTCTAACTTTCTGCTTATGAGTAGTGACTGTCCCTGAACAACCTTTTGACTTAAGCCCTCTGCTCTCCTAAAGGCTTAGTTAGGCATTGTGGCTAAAGACCATCTATATATTTAAAGGTACACTTGCAGAGAGGAGACCCTTTGCTGATGTTAAGAACAGCTTGTTAGAATGGTGGGTGGGTGAGGGGGGCAAGGCAGGGGCCTGTGAATGATAGCTTCATCAACTTGACATTCCCTCAGGATCCACCACCTCCATGGGGGTTCTTTCCTGGCCATTTCCCCACCAGATGTAAAGATTATTAAATGTATTTGGCTAGAGTTTCTTGGGAACACTTCTTTCTCATTTGTTTTTCCTTTACCCTATTTTCTTCTCTGCTCCTAGTTTTTAATTCTCATTTTTATTTTCTGCTCTCACATAAGCTCTAGCTAAAGGGTGCCCGGGTTTGCTCAAAGTGGAAAAGTTGACCTAGTCATAGGGATGCGTCTTTCCCCAACAGTTTAGTAGTCCAGCAACTCAAGACTTAGAAAAGACCTGGAGCTGGCTTAGAAAATTCTCCATAGTTTTAAACAATTTTTTTTTTTTTTTTTGAGACGGAGTTTCGCTCTTGTTACCCAGGCTGGAGTGCAATGGCGCGATCTCGGCTCACCGAAACCTCCGCCTCCTGGGTTCAGGCAATTCTCCTGCCTCAGCCTCCTGAGTAGCTGGGATTACAGGCACGCGCCACCATGCCCAGCTAATTTTTTGTATTTTTCGTAGAGACGGGGTTTCACCATGTTGACCAGGATGGTCTCGATCTCTCGTGATCCACCCGCCTCGGCCTCCCAAAGTGCTGGGATTACAGGCGTGAGCCACCGCCCTGGCCCAGTTTTAAACAATTTTTAAAAGCTGGTCAGGGCATGGTTTGAGGAAACAAAGTGGAGAAGTTTTTTTTTTTTTTTTTTTTTGTATTGCATTCACTGAAGTTTAAGGACTTCAGGAGAAAATAATGAGTTGAGTTGAGGCCATTGAAAGGTTTGGCACCTTCAACTACTGGCTCCATAGATGGGGAAGTACTCACATATACTGTATATACTGTATGTACATTACATATATATTCCTAATCTATATACTGAGATATAGGAGACCCTCATAGTCCCTCAGTTGCCTTTTAGTGGCTCTATCTCTGTTATTTAAAAGTTTTTTCTATGCCTTAACTCTTAGAGCTTTTAGGATCTCACTTTAAAAATGTGTTTGATTCTGAGAGTCACATTCACCACAACAAGAAATATTCGTTTAACATTTTACATTTGCAGGCACATTTATATACATTCCCTCATTTACCCAATACAATCACATTGTTTTTTTCTCATGGGCACTAGGAGACAGGAGTCTTAGAAAATTATGCTTTTGACACATGCATGCAAATGTTCAGTGCAGCACTATTCACAGTAGCAAACACATGGAAGCAACATAAATGCCCAACCATGACAGACTGGATAAAGAAAATGTGGTACATATACACCATGGAATACGATGCAGCCTAACAAAGAACAAGATCATGTCTTTTGTGGGAATATGGATGGAGCTGGAGGCCATTATCCTTAGCAAACTAATGCAGGAACGGAAAACCAAATACTGCATGTTCGTGTAAGAGGGAGCTAAATGATGAGAACTCATAAACACAAAGAAAGAAACAACAGACACTGGAGTCTGTTTGAGGGTGGAGAGTGGGAGGTGGCAGAGAAGCAGAAAAGGTAACTATTGGGTACTGGTTTAATACCTGGGTGATGAAATAATCTGTAAAACAACCCCCCATGACACAAGTTCACTTATGTAGCGAACTTTCACATGTGCCCCCCAAACCTAAAATAAAAAATTTTTTTTTAATTATGCTTTTCCAATTCTTAGATATGGGAGCTAGAATTTGAAGCTGATATTTGACTTAATGTACTCATTCTTTCTAAAACCCCATGCTAACTTTAATTATTAATATCTTAGCATGATTTTGTTTATCACAACATGTAAGCTGGAAAATCAGCTTCACCTGAAGCTGGGCTTCTGGCTGCTCAGCAGCCATTCCTCACCAACCATTTCTTTTCAAACTGCTTTATGGATCACCTGGAACAGAATTACTCTGGGGCGGAAGCGTTATTGATAAAATTTTATATTCTTGAGCCGTATCCCTGGTCTACTGACTTCAGCTTCAAGGGGGTGAGACTCTGGAAACTGTGCTTTTAAAGCAAGAACCCAGATTAATCTCATCTGCCCTAGGTTTTGAGAAGCAGTGGTTTAGCAACCATACCACCTTCTTCATGGCCAATGTCACATCTCCTCTGAATTTCTGGGATTTTGATGCTTGAGTGGAATGGGTCATTGTCAAAATACATCCCGGAAGATTTCTTTTTGGAATTTGATCCATTGGACAAAAATTCTTTCCCCATCCCACCCAACAATGCAGGATGTTTTTTCCAGGCTGGCCTGGAGGAAAATCCAATCATTGTTCTCATTCTGACTAATTGGAGACAGTCTGGCCACAAACATCTCCCTTTGTGCCTTTCTCTTCTACAGGACTTGGGCAGGGCTGCAGAGCGGCTGGTGTAGGGGGTGGCTGAGGTGGGGCCCAGAGAAAAATAATTAAAACTGCAATGCCTTCTGTCATTAAGTTCTGAGTGGAATGCTGAGTTGAATCATGGAAAAGATCTCTGCCATCTTTGGGAACATTTTTGTTACTGTCCCAAGTAAAAGACTTGAGTGTCAAATGAGATTCTTTTATGTCTGTACTTTTCCACAGTTTTTTAGAATTTCCTATGGTCTGTGCATTAATTGCAGTTTCCTTAAAACCATTCGATGGCTGTCCTCAATTTGTTTCAGCTGGTCTGAGGATTCTTTAGATAAATTCAATGAAACGCAATTAGGAAAGGCATTTGTTTCCTTTTGCTTTCTTGGAAAAACAGAGAGTGTAAATTGCTAATGCCAATAATGGCCAGAAACCCCAAGTTTTCTACCAGCAGCAATGCCTTTTTGTGCTGGTACAATATTGCTTTGATATCTTTCTCCGAATACAAGTCCCATGTACAAACAGTAGTAGTAAACATTTGTTGAGCATTTATTTATCCCAGTTATTGTGATAAATACTCTGTGTATTTTGTCATTTAATTCACCCAATTACTCTTTAAATTAGGCACTATTATAATTCTCACTTTACAAATGAGCAACTGAAGTCCTAGAAAGTTGAAATAACATTTCTAAAGTCAAACAGGCAAGCGTTAGAATGGTGATTTGTACTAAGGAAGTCTAGCTCCAGGGCCATATGCCTTTTTGCTATAGTCTGTTGCTTTTTGTTATACATAATCACTCCCATAATACACACACTCGGGCTTTAAGTCTTTATTTAATTTTTAAGACCAGCATGCAGAGTTTAATTATTATGATAGCCATATTTTTTAAACTAAAAATCAATAAAAATTTGGGGGGTATAGGAAAGAAAATTTTGAATTAAGGCTGTTGCAAAAATGGCTGGAATGAAAGTTGTTATATCCTGTGGAGACCACACAGAGGATATCAATTGGATCCTTTACTCCTTTAATAAATAACTTTCATATTAAAGGATTTTACATCTTCAGTGTCTGATACAATTTATAAAATGTGTAGGTGAAGTGCTTAATAAAATGTGTAGGTGAAGTGGCTAATAAATTATTGAATGATTGAGGTATTTCTGTCTTCAATGATTTGCTGATCATTAAGGGCAATGACTCAAACAATTTTAGGACATTAAGTGCTACGGTAGAGGTAGCACTGTGATAGAGGTACATGATGGAGACTTAACATTTATTAAGGAAATAAATAAATCCATAGGGTGCTCGTAGTGGTGGAGAGGATTCTTAGAGGGCCATGACATAATTCCCAGAGGCATTGTCACCGAACATAGAACCTAAAAGACAAGTCGGTACAGGTCAAGTGAAGAGGGATGGGAAACCACACTAGGCAGAGGAGGCCAAATAGACAAAGTACCAGAGACAGGAGAAAAAACACTAAGGCCGGGCGCGGTGGCTCAAGAATGTAATCCCAGCACTTTGGGAGGCCGAGGCGGGTGGATCGTGAGGTCAAAAGGTCAAGACCATCCTGGCCAACATGGTGAAACTCCGTCTCGACTAAAAAAAAAAAAAATTAGCTGGGCCTGGTGGCATGTGCCTGTAGTCCCAGCTACCTGGGAGACTGAGGTAGGAGAATTGCTTAAACCCGGGAGGTGGAGGTTGCAGTGAGCCGAGATCGCGCCACTGCACTCCAGCCTGGCACCTGGTGACAGAGCGAGATTCTGTCTCAAAAAAGAAAAAAAAAAAAAAGATAAAAGAAAAAAACACAAACTGTTGAAAAAATTCCAGTAGTTCAGAATGGCTGGAACATAAATAACAGGGGGACTTGGGGGGAAGATGCTGCCGATCCTGCCTAGGCTAAGCAGGAATGGGTTCTGAAGATCTTTCACGCCACGGAGCTTAGATTGTATTATAACTACTATGGGAGCCTTTGAAAGCTATGTAGCCACAGGGTGACATAATTTTGGCTATAGAAGTATGTATGTAACTGCACATGTTTAATAACATGTATATAATTTACTCCTCAGCATAAGACCTATTCTTTACATTCATTATTCATGAAATAATCTTTTCACTGCTTTGAAGTTATAGTTGTTGAAGAGCCACAGCAATATACACTCTTTAATTCTCCAAGAAAGCACAGGGATTCACCACTGTGATAGAGAAGGGTTTTCCTAACTTTCACGTTCATAGGATTACCTGGGAATTCTGTCAAAAACTATACTCTGATTCAGTAGGTCTGGCGGGGGGACTCAGGTTCTGGATGTCTAGCAAGCTCCCAGGTGATGCCAGTGTTAATGGTTCTCAGCTCACACTTGTGAGCAGCAAGGGGCTAGAAAAGGAGGAAAACAGTATTTCAGAAAAATTAAGTATGTTAATGGAAACCCAAATTCTGAGTCAGTGAGAGCATAGGATAAAGGAGGCAGGCTTAATGAACTAAAACTTAGGAAGACAATAAGAAAGAAGAAGAAAATGCTACATTAAAGAAGCATATCAAGTAACTAATGTGGGAGTACCTGACTAACTGATGACAAGGTGGTCAGAAAAACATTTCTAAAAGGAAATTAAATAGAATTTGTTGACAGTGATGATTATAAGCTTCTATTTGAAACTAAGTCTGCAGTAGCTAGTGTAACATTTCCCAAATTACTCTACAGAACGCTCAAAGGAGTGTTCTATAGAATGCTCATTCTAAAGAAACTTAATACGTGTTTTGGCAAAGACTTTCATGACCAAATAAATTTTGGAAATGCTCTTAAGCAACATTAAACTCATTGCTATGAAGTATTTTACCAAGAAACATCCTTTTCACAAGACACCTAATTAACACCTCAAGACCCAGAGTTTTTACCAAGCACAATATTGGAAAACCTCACCTACAAAAAAAAGAGACCATTGGATTTGTAGTAAGGTCTGAGTTGCAGACCCTTCTCTTTAGCAAGTTACTTAACCCTTTGGAGCTACAGTGGCTTAACTGATAAAATAGGCATTACACTATTGGCCTTGCCATGTTATTATGAATATTGAATTAACAAGTATAGGAGATTATAATCTCCATAGCATTATGATATTATGCTTCTTTTTGACCACTACAACATCTTGCATAATGTCTCATTCATTGGCACTAAATCTTCTATGAAAGAATTAGTTAATTGATTAATGATGTTAGGCCAAGAAACTCCTTAAAGGAACTTAATAAGAGAGATGGAAATTGATGTTCTCCTGAAAAAGGCAGGAGAAATTAGGCACAGGCCAGTGAATAATAGGACTTGATGTGTTGTTTAACTGTTTTCCTCTTTCTGTGGTGCTTTGATATTACTAAAGGGTAGGAGAAAAGACCTATTATAGAAGACATCATAGAATTATTTGAAAGGCAAAAAGTACATACTACTTGAAAAAGGAGAAACAGAGAAAAAAATCTCAGCCCCATGTTCCAGTGGGTGAGCCGGTATTAATGTCAAATTAAATTTTAGGATTACTCATAACTTATGATGGTAACACATTATTTTGGCCATAAGAATATGCACATGGTACATTAGTACTTTTCATATCTAAAGCTATGCAGGTTCTCAATGAATCTGACCAAACTTAAGCATTTTATGAAAGTGGTCAAATATTACAGGTAGAAAAAAGGGATGAGATAACGTATCCATAAATACTTAAAGAATACATTTGAAATTTAAAATATATGGATGTTTATGAAACATTCAGTCAATTATGTGTTTAGTAATCATTTTGCCAAAAGTCTAGCCATTTGAAAACATCTGAAGCACTGAATGTTCATCCAGATGTTCAGTCTTGAGTGGATGTTTGGCAATCGTAAAATATAATTTTCAAGTTGCTTGGTCTGAATTTTGCTGAATTTTAAAAACACTAATTTGAATAGCTATTTTGTATCCATGCCATTGTCCTGGCTTTAGACTGATCTAGTAACAACAGGCTTGGTAATAAAACTACTGAATCAGTGTTCTGAGCTATCCCACCTCGCCCAGCAGTAATGTATTGGTTCTCTTTCTTTTAGCTTACTTAGTGGTGTTGAGCAAGTAAATAGAACTCTTTATAGGGATATAGAGGAGAAAATAGTGTGTGGTATGGATAAGACACTGTGAGTGGGATGAAAAGACGTAGTTCAAGTCCTGGCTGTGCTCCTCCCAACCGAATAACTTTGGCAACTATATTAACCTCAGTAGCAGTTTGTCTTTTGTGAAATAAGTGTCATAATAATTCATCTCCCACTTTGAGGTTCTTTGGGATAATCAAATGAGACAGAAATGTGAATTTGTTTGTGAAATAGTACATCTTACGTGTTTGTGATGTATGTATGCCGATGTAAAATGTGAATACCTTTGTTTCCGTTTCCCTCCAGGCAAGCATAAGTAGTACTGCATGTGTCCAGCTTTGTATTAGAATGAGGATGAATTTTTAAAAAAGAATGATTGGGAAACACGTTACAATTTAAAATAGAAAATAATTAATTTGGCCTAAAACGACAAATAAACATTTCAAGAAATTATGTTCCTGACCTTTGATTTCATCTCCCTCCTACCCTTTTAGTCAAATAGGTAGGGCCCATAAGTATTCCATGCTTTTCAGCTCTGTTTTTTTTTTTTAAAGTATTTGTCCATGCTTGGAATATTATTTCTTCATGTTCCCACATGTTCAAATCCTATTAATGTTTTCGTGTTTCATTTAAAATGTCAGCTTTCCCTAAGAATATTTCATTCATCCTTTTACCTAAGAGTCATGACTTTAAAAGTCATGACTTTAAGTGACAGAAACCTGTCTCTGCCACTTAATAATTGTGTGAATTTGGCCACTGTAATGATTTGTTTGGAATTTTGATTTCTTCCGTAAGAATAATTGTATCTCACATAGTGAACTGAACATTGAATGAGATATTCCTGCCCTTTCCAAGAAATGCCCATTTCTGCTTCTGTGTCTCTAAAGAGATGCTTTGGTTTTTAGGTTTTTTTTATCCTGTCAATTGGCATCCTTTTAAAAAAATCAAATAGTACCTCTAGGTTTATAAAAGAGGATTCTTGCGCCTCCACCTCCCAGCATACTACTTCCAGTGGCAACTCTTCCAACTCTTTCAGCTGACACCTCTAGTCATCTCCAGATTTCTAGTTCACATCCTTAAACTGCCATTTATTGATTTTTCAATTTTTAAAAGTACCTTCTACTGACTTTTCACCATGGAAAATAAGGATTATCCCTTCTTACATCTTCCTTCCTTACATGCATACATTTGCCCTCTCCAATTCTCTCAGGATAGCTCATTGTTTCTTACTATGACCATTTAAATATTATTCATATGTAAACTAAAAAGAGGGCAATGATTTTATTTTTGTTCTCATGCCCCTTTTCCTTTTTTCTGGAGTTAATGATCATTTTTTTTTTTTAGTATCAGTTTATTATGCTCTTTACTCTTTATGTTTTCTTTTCTAATAATATTTATTTGAACTGCTTTCGGCCTTTAGAACAGTCTTTTGTTTTCTTTTTTGTGGTGATAAAATTAAATACACTCAAATGTAGTATTTGCTTTGACTTGCAGCTCTGTGCTTATCAAGCCCATATGACACTGATTGGTGGTGTCAGTCCAATGTGATGACATCAATCTAAATATCCTCTCAACATGAATACCTTCAGAATGAAATACTTAGGATTTCCTTTACCAGCAACAGTAAGGTTTTTTGTTTGTTTGTTTCCTTTGCGACAGTCTCACTCTGTCACCCAGGCTGGAGTGCAGTGGTGCGATTTCAGCTCACTGCAACCTCCGCCTCCTGGGTTCAAGTGATTTTCCTGCCTCAGTGTCCTGAGTTGCTGGGATTATAGGATTGCACCAACACACTTGGCTAATTTTTGTATTTTTAGAAGAGACAGGGTTTCACCGAGCAACGGTAAGTTTTTACACTTGGAAGAATTAGTTTACAGCTCTTTGAAAATGTACATCCATTTTGTATCTATAAGGTTGTTTTGGTAGATCAACTGTTTGTCAAACAGGTCCTTTTTATTTCTAAGTCCATCATACAGTTCATTTATGATTCCCATGACTTCTGTCCCCTGGTATACATGCCGTGTATGGTCCCCTCACCTTGACTGAGTGTGACTGGATACGATACAGTTCACTCCTATGATTAAGTTATGCTATATGACAAAGATGAGAGGATTTTTCAGATTTTCAATTAAACTCTAAATTCAGTCGACTGAATTAATCAAAATGAAAATTATCCTTGGTGGGCCTTAATCAGTCTCCTTTAAAAACTGGGACTTTCCTGTAGGAAGAGATTTAAAGCAAGAGACGCTGTCTTGCTGGCTATGGAAAAGGAAATTCCTATATTGCAGAGGGCCACATGGACACAGGACAACAGACAGCTCGTAGAGCCTGGGAGGGGTCCCCAGACAAGAGCCACAGAGAAAGCAGAGACCTGTGAGCTTACATGAGGATCGTGAGTGGCTGAGACCTTGATTTCTGACTTGTAGATCTTTAGCAGAGAACCCAGTAACAAACTGCTCGAACTTCTGATCTACAGAACTGTGAGACAGGAAATGAATGTTTTTGGGCTGGGCAAGGTGGCTCGTGTCTGTAATCCCAGCACTTTGGGAGGCCAAGGCAGGTGGATCATTCACCAGCCTGGCCAACATGGTGAAACCCTGTCTCTTCTAAAAATACAAAAATTAGCTGGACAGTAGTGGCATGCACCTGTAATCCCAGTTACTTGGGAGGCAGAGGCTGGAGAATTGCTTGAGCCTGGGAGGTGTAGGTTGAGGTGAGCTGAGATGGCACTATGGCACTCCAGTCCGGGCAACAGAGTGAGACTCTATCTAAAAAAAAAAAGGGGGGGAGTGATTTTTTAAAGCTGCTAAGTTGGTAGTAATGTGTTATATAGCAATAAAAACCTAATGCACTATTTGCATCTAAAAGAGTGATGATTTCTAAAGACTCCAAAGCCTGTTGGAAACTCCCCTAAGTTAAACTTTTCTCAGAAAATTGTTTTAAAGTATAGAGATCATTTGAATTTGTTAAAGTTTAATTCAAAATAAACTACAATTTTAGCAAACAAATTAAGAAAGTTGTATTTAAATTTATTGTCCTTTTCTGGCTCCTTCCTTCTTCCCTCCCTCCCTCCCTCACTCCCTCCTTCCCTCCCTCCTTCCTCCTTCCTTTCTTCCTTCCTCCCTCCCTCCCTCCCTTTTTCCTTCCTTTCTTCCTTCCTTCCTCCCTTCCTCCCTCCCTCCCTCCTTCCTCCCTCCCTTCCTCCCTCCCTCCTTCCCTCTCTCCTTCCTTTCTTCTGTCCTCTCTCCCTCCCTCCTTCCTCCTTTCTTCCTCCCTCCCTCCCTCCCTCCCACCCTCCTTCCTCTCTCCCTCCCTCTTTCCTCCTTCCTTTCTTCCTTCCTACCTCCCTCCCTCCTTCCTTTCTTCCTTCCTTCCTCCCTCCCTCCCTTCCTCCCTCCCTTCCTTCCTCCCTCCCTTCCTTCCTTCTGCTAAATCAGCTTTATTCTCCACCACCCAAAAATGTCGTTTTCTTTCCGTATAAACTTTTGCCACGACCTGCATAACATTAAACAGCTCATGTATAATTAGTTCATCCTTATGTAGGATCCTTATGGGCTCTTCAAAGATTGAACAGTTTTGGAAAGATAGCATATAAACTTCTGTTTTACTGTAATTCTTGCCTCCATTCTTAAACTCAATATATTTATAAATTAGGGAAGAGTATTCTTCCTATCCCACACTTTGAAATATGCTTTTACTCCAGGCCAACATTTTAACATTTTTCCTATGGCTGACAGCACCAATAGTCATGTTGTAGGTACATGTCTAAGAAGGCTATCTCCTTCACTCTCTATACAGTAAAAGAATCTCAGTAAGTGCTTCTACATGCTTTAAGGAAACTGAATAGTAACCAAAATGTTTTATTACAAAAGTCTCAATGTTACAGGTAAAATAATTATTTCTCCTTTTAGAAATGTTGTGCAGAAGGGGTATATAAGGCATTTATTACATAAGATCTTTTTATTTTCTGTAGAAATAAGTTTATTGACTGAATGGAATTCACCAGAATTTAAATTTGCAGTCTGTCAAATATGTGGATAGATGAGCAATGCCTAGTTTGTATTTGGACAAGATATCAACAATCTTTTGTTTTATGTTTTCTACAGTTTTGTTAACATTTTTATAGACATGAGCAGGACAATTGGAAGCTACATTTTTGAAATCAAAGTTTTACTGGTAAAACATGATAGAGTCAGTTTCACACTGTTAGTGACTAACTTATCTGCTTAGCAGAATTTCCCCATTTTTATCAATGCACCTGAAATCTCAGTATAATGATAGCAGAGGAATTAAGTTTAAATTCACAAACATGAAAAAATGTGAAAAGAGCAATAAAGATTAAAAATAAAATAAATGCCAGGCGCAGTGGCTCACGCCTGTAATCCCAGCACTTTGTGTGGCCGAGGCCAGTGCATCACCTGAAGTCAGGAGTTCAAGACCAGCCTGACCAACATGGTGAAACCTCGTCTCTACTAAAAATACAAGAAATTAGCTAGGTGTGATGGCATGAGCCTGTAATCCCATCTACTCGGGAGGCTGAGGCAGGAGAATTTATTGAACCCTGGAGGCAGAGGTTGCATTGAGCTGAAATTGCACAACTGCACTCTAGTCTGGGCAACAGAGAGAGACTTCATCTCAATAAAATAAATAAAATAAAATAAAAATGAGACAATAATAAATGAGAGATATTAAAATTTGGGGAGTCTGAAAGTAGCAGATAGTCAAATAGTTTCTGACTACATTTAGGAAAACCCAAAGGAGGCAGGGAGGGTCAAGAGGAAGAAGCCTAGTCATTTGCACCCTCCAAGTGGGAAATAACAGAAACAAAATGTGGAAGATTGCTTTTCCAATAAACTCTCCCCTCTTTGAACCTCTAAGTTGGTACTTCGTCTCTTCCAACCCCACACTCTATTGGTACTCTATATGGCCCTAATGCTGGTGATTATTTTAACAAAATGACATTAACTCTTTCTGTCCAGTGGTCTTGTGCACCCTTTTAAATCAAAGTAGAACCTGCCAGTGAGGTTCTATTTTTTTTTTTTTTTAGATTCTCAGTGGGAAGCTTTCTCTTACTGTGGGAATTAAGAGCAAGAAGATCTACACAGTGCTTAGTGGAAATCCCTTTGGCATGTTGACAATCCTAGTTCTTGCTAAACAAGTTTATATAAAACAAGAACAATAGGCTTGGGAGGAATTCTTTCTTACTTCCTCCAATTACAGTAATGAGATAATTAATAGCTCTTTTCAAACTGTTAATACTATATTATGGTAAATAGACATTTGAATTGATCTAGTGAATTTTAAAGAGATACTATAAACAAAATTCATCATTTGCACTTAAAAGTTATACATATTCTTTATTACTATACTGCCTTTGGGGTTTATTATTTTTTTCTTTCCCAACCTTGCATTCTGATTCTTGATTCCAGATATGATGTTTTGGTAATGGGGCTATGTGCCCACTCTCTGCCCATTATTGTATGGTCTGGGGTGGGGGAGTGGGGTCTCAGCAGGGATCACTGGAGTGGAAAGGGCCCACTCTGACCTAATGATGCTGGGATGGTCATTTCAGAAAATAACTTGAGAGTAAAAATTTTGCTAAAAACAGCTTTCTCAAAAAATATCAAGATAAAATGTCATAAAGCTGCATTGTCACTTTACTTTTATTCCTGAGCATCATCATAGCTATCCTACCTGTCTGCTTTCTCCAAATGTATTTGGGGAAGCTCTTTGTAGGTATTTTGGAGTTTGCAAAACCTTTTAGGCTGCCTTGATTTCGGCATACTTCTAACATGCAATTTTGCAGGCTTCTTTGTCCTTGAAAACCTGAGAGTCTCCTTTCACTTCTACTCCGGATATTCAGAAGAGTGTGGACTATTTTGTTTTATTTGGCCAATATCCAGTTAAGTAATGTATCCCTGGCCTGTAGATCCTAGGCCATTTTACTTACAGATCAGTGTCAGATACACTAGGTCTAAAATGCGTTTTGAAGTAGACAAATGGCCAGATGAGTAAGCGGTAAATAATAGCAGATGCCCAAAGGCAAGACAAAAGCAGAAAAGATGGTTTGCATTGGGATTGGCAGGAAGACATGTTTCAGAAGGCAGAGATTGTCGAATGGGGCGAATTGCCAACGCACGGTAATCCATGTGATAAGTCAGGCCAGGCCAAGCCTTGGAGACTTACAGGATAATTGAAGACTTAACAACATAAAACTAATAGGAAAAAGACCACCAAGGTCTTTAAGGGGAGTAGAGAACAGGAACAAGGAAACTAACTCAAACTTGACTCTAGGTTCAGACAGCTAAATTCCTTGCAGAGAGATATTTTGCTGGCCTTCTTGAAATGTGCAATAAGGTGGATCGGGGAAAAAGCAACAGATGTCAGGTAAAGAGATCTGGGTTCCCATATGGTTTTACTATTAATAGGCTATGTGACCCTGAGCAAGTTCCCATTCTTGACCGCAGATTTTTCATTTCTAAAAGGCAAAGGTTGTGCTCATAAGATCCCTTTTAGCTCTGGTTTTCTGAGTTACTGATTCCACCCAAGCATTACCACTAGGTTGGGAAGAGGGTCTCTCTCACTTCCTCCAAATACAGTGAAAAAGTATTTCTGTTGCAGCAACAGCTATGATAGTCCTTTCTTGTGTAATTTTACTAAGAACTCAAAATTCCATTTTATTTCTTTATTAGCATAGCCTATTTAGACCAATACTGAGAATAGTGATACAAAGCAGTTGTCTAATAATTAGATGTGGAATTAATCAGTAAATGGAGAAGGAGATTCTCATGTGAACACCCCTGTGGGATATCTATCACTCCATCATTTAGGTTTGTATTCAAATGCAGGTACAATGATTCATCCACATTTTCTTCCATCCTATTTTCCTCCTAGGATATTTTACTCGCTTAAGGCTATTTACATGCACATCAAGGGAGAGGCAAATTCTTTCTTTTCAAAGTGAAAAGTTAACTGTATTTCTTAAATCGTTAGGCAGATTCTAAGTGAGATTTTTAAACTCTTTTAACTAAGAAAGAGCATTGAACAGAAAGGAAGAAAGGAGTAAAATGGTAAATTTGTTCTTATTCATGAAAGGCAAGGACTTATCTTCTAGAAAGACGGCCTTTTCAAGAAGATGTACCATTTACATTCTGTAAAAGCCAAGCTCTTAAGCTGAATTGAATATGTTCAGCCCGGTGGGCATATTAGTTTATTCAACACAAGACTGGGCTTTGTATAGGTGAATGGATAAAGGTCATATATGAATAAATCGCAGAAATATTTTCAGATTCCAAACTCTGGGGAATGAAATATGAGTTTGGAACACAGATGATGGCTGAACCTGCATTTATTTTATTAGGGAGTATGAAACAAAGTTCAATCTCCTTTAGGCCTCCTGTCTACATACAGTAAATATGTGGTCTCTCCCCAGTCACCATGTTTATAGGATGGTAAATATTTGTTGTATACCAACTATGTGCCTTGTAAGATGTTTGCAAATGTCCAAATTATTCAGGTTTTATCCTGTTGTTTGGGATGACATACAGGCTTTATTGACTCTTTTCTTTCTTTTTAATTTATCATTTATTTGTTAGGACTATATTCTCAAATTCTCTGTGCTCCTTGCTGTGGCTATCTGGATATGGAGAGAAAGATGGGGGACCTATGAGGAGGGTACAATTCTGTTCCATCAGGGCACTGCTATTGTATATTACATCCCTGCTATGAAAGTTACACAAAGACAAGGTTTCTAAAAGGCAACCGAATTCATCCTGGATTCACTTTTTCTCATCTCAGAAGCATTTATTAGAAACATACTATATGCATCACTGCCTAACTGAAGCTGATTGTCAGATCTGCTTTTCAAAATCTTTTCATCATTTACATCGTGGCTCAAAAATCAACTTTTTAATCAAATTCTTCTTGATTGTCCAATGTAAAGAATTGTTATCACTCTTCAAGCACAATGTGTTTTTGTTTGTGTATTGTTATTTTAATTATCATTAGTCAAATTGATTTTTCTTTTGGATGGCTAGGTCTATAAATCTTAACACAGGTAGAGATTCATATAACTACTATGACAATCAGGACAGAGAACAGTTCCGTCACCTGCAAAAAACTCCCTTGTGTTACTCCTTAAAAGTCACACCCTCACCCTACTTCTGGTCCTGGCAACCACTGATCTGTCTTTCATTACTAGTAGTTCTGTCTTTTTGAGAATGTCATACGAATGAAATAATATAGTATATAATCTTTTGAAATTGGCTTACGTTTTACTCAACCTAATGTCTTGGAGTTTCAACCAAGTTGCTCCATGTATCAGTAGTTTGTTCCTTTTAATTGATGGTCAGTATGCCGTTTTACAAATGTACCAAAGTTTGTTAATCCAGCCACCTGCTGAAAGACACTTGGATTGTTTTATTTGGTTATTATGAATAAAAATGGTATAAACAACTCCATTGAGGTTTTTATATGAGCATAAGTTTTTATTTCTCATTGCTGGAGTTGCTGGGTCATATGTTTAACTTTATAAGAAACTGTCAAGCTGTTTCCCATTCATATATTCACAATGCTAAACAATGCATTCCTACCAGCAGTGTATGAGAGTTTCAGTTGCCCTGCATTCTCACCACAATTCGGTATTGTCAGTGTTTAGGGTTAAACAAATTCAGCCATTCAGGCAGCTAATGATGTGGATATCTTTTTATGTATGTAATTATTGCCATCCATGTATTCTGTTTGTTGAAAGGTGTGTACCATGCATTGGTCCCTGTTTTAATCAGATCATTTCTTTTCTTACTATGACTATTAAAGTTACAGCCAAGTTAGAACATGTTCTTTTTAGTTACACATGTTCCTTTTTTCTCAGAGATTTTGATAACTCCCCTCACTTTCGCTTCTGGAGAATGTGGACTGTTTTGTTTTATTTGGCCGATAACCAGTTAAATGATTTAGTCCTGGCTTGTAGAGCCTAGGTCATTTCGCTTACAGATCCGTGCAAGTGTTGAGGTTGAGTGTTGAGCTTCCTTTGTATATATTCTGGATGCAAGCTCTGTTTTTCAAATGTGTGATTTGTGAATTCTTCTTCTAACCAGTAGCTTGTCTTTTCACTGTCTTAACAGAATCTTTTGTTAAGCAAAGGTTTTAAATGTTGATCAATTTCAATTTATCATTTTTTTCTTTTATATATCAACTTTTGGTGTTATATTTAAGAACTCTGTACATAATTTCTGGACGTAAAGATTATCTTCTATGTTTTCTTTTAAAAGCTTTATAATTTTAGGTTTTACGTTTAGCCCCATGAGTCATCTTGGGTTAATCTCTATATAAGAAATGAAGGCCAAAGTGTTGGTTTTTTTTTTTGTTGTTGTTGTTGTTTTTTCTGTATAGACGTGTAGTTGTTTCTAAACTATCTGTTATAAAGACCATCTTTTCTTTATTGATTTGTTTTTGTACTTTTGTCAAAAATGAAATAGCCATATTTGTGTGAGTCTGTTCTTGCCCACTGAGCTATACATTTGTCCTTTTGTAATACCACACTGTGATAGACTTGGGTTTATTTTGCTCTTTTGCTGCTTTCTTAGGGTGGAAACATAGTTTATTGATTTGAGGTCTTTCTTTTTTCTAATATAAGCTTTCAGTGCTATGTGTTTCCCTCAAAGCACTGCTTTAGCTGTAGCCAACACATTTTCATATGCTGTATTTTCCATTTTACTCAGTTCAGTACATTTTCAAATCTCCTTTAAGACTACCTATTTGACCCATAGATCATTTAAAACTGTAGTGTTTGACTTTCAAGGGGTTGGAGTTTTTTAAAATTTTTTAAAATTTAAATTTAGTTTAATTCCATCACTGTCAGAGAGTATACTTTCTATGACTTGAATTCTTTTATATTTCTTAAAATGTGTTTTATAAGACAAAATATGACTTTGGTTTATGTTCAATATGCTCTTTAAAAATGTATATTCTGATGTGTTAGGATGGAATGTTTTGTAAATGTTATAAGACCCAATTGTTTGATGGTGTTTTTCAGTTTTTTGCATTGAGTGCCTATCAACATTCACGGTAAAGGGCAAGAAAGTATAGTTTTTAAGTTTGTGTACTATATACAGTTGTGCCACATATTCTTTTCGTTGTTGTTGTTACAACTTTTACAAAATGTAAAAACCATTCTTAGCCTGTAGGCTGCGCACAAACAGGGTATGGGCTATATTTGGCCCATGAGCCATAGTTGGTTAACCTATGTTCTATATTCTCACTGATTTTCTGTCGATTAGTTTTATCTATCACTGAGAGAAGAGTACTGGATTCTGCAACTATCATTTTATATCAATATATAATTGTTAATAAGTTTGGATTGATGTATGCCATTTACTATGTGGTTTCTGCTTGTAACCTGTTTTTTAAATTTATGCTTTCTTTTTCCTATCTTCTTTTGGACTATTTTCATACTTTTAGTATCCCATTTTAGTTTACCTATTGAGATTGGACTTCATCTCTCTAGCTTTATCTCTTTATCTCTTTGTGTTTTATGTGGTTGCTCTCAGGAGTACTATATGTATTATATATAACTTTTCACAACCTACTTATAGTCAATAAATTATCACTCCCGGTGAAATGTAAAAACCTTATTACCAAATAATTCCCTTTGCTCTCTCACTTTTATGCTATAGATATTTCATATATTACTTTTATGTACCTTGAAAATTCCGTAAGATAATGTTAATGATGTTTGTTTTAGACTGTCTGCTGGCAACAGATCCTTTTAGTTTTCCTTTACCTGTGCGTGTCTTCATTTCATCTTCAGTCTTGAAGGATATTTTCACTGGTTATAGACTTCTGAGTTGACAATTATTTTCTTTCAGTACTTTAAAAATGTACCGCTTCTTTGTGGCTCCATGGTTTCTGAGAAAATCACAATCTTTAAAATCATTGTAGCCCTAAAGCTAATGCAGTGTGTTTCTCTCTCTGCTTTCAATATATTTTTTTGTGTTTCCAATTTTTAGTGTTTATGATATATCTGGGTATAGATATCTTTAGGTTTATTCTGTTTAGAGTTGACTGAGCTCTTTTAGTCAGTAGCCTTGTATTTTTCACAAAATTGGAGAAGTTTTTGGCCTTTGTCTTCTTAACTTTTTTTTTTTTTTTTTTTTTTTTTTTTTTTTTTTTTTTTTTTTTTTTTTTTTTTAGCATTTATCATTTTCCTCTTATTTGGCACTCCAATGAAACAAATACAAGATCTTTCTTTAATCATCCTACAGGTCTCCAAGGCTGTATTGTTTTACTTTTTTCAGCATTTATCTCCTCTCTGATTTCCACATTGAATATTTTTTATTGATTTATCTTTAAGTCCATTGGCTTTTCTGATATCTCTATTCTGCTATTCAACATATTCAGTGAGCTTTAAAAAAAAGTTGGTAATTGTATTAGTTGCTTTTAAAATTTTCATAGCTTATTCTTTACATCTTTTATTTCTTTGCTACAACTGTTATTATTCCATTGGTTTCAAAAGTGTGGTCAATTGTTTGCTGAAGCTTTTTGATAATAACTGCTTTACAGTATTTTTCAGATAATTCTAGCATCTTTGTCATCTAAATGTTAGCATCTGTTGATTACCTTTTCTCATGCAATTTTAGATTTTCCTGGTTCCTATGTTGATTGAATTTGGATTTTATTCTTGAAATTTTGAGTAGAATATCATGACACTTGTTTAAATCTTATAAAGAATGTTAATATTTTTTTGCCTTTGTAGGCAGTTGACCTGGTTAGATTCAGGTGGCAATTTCCAATCCACCTTCTATAGGCTGTAATTACAATGTCAGTTCACTTTTCAAAGCCATTGCAACGATATTCAAATCTGTCCCTCATGTGCACCACCCATCTAAGACCTGTTAATTCAGTTCTCAAAGTCTTTGGTACTTGGCTATATTCAGATCCATGCATGCATAGCTTCAGGATGGGCCCAGGAATTCATAAATAGCTTGCTGAGGTTGTATTTCTGATTTCCTCTGTCTGAGAAATCTCCTTGTTACTTTCCATTATCCTTAGATTTCCTCTTTTTTAGGTGCTCTCGTGTGAAAGCTGGGGCTACAGTTTTTCCATTCTATCACAAACTTTTGCAACTGTGCCTATATATGGGGCAAGAACAAGGAGAACAAGAGAGAATGCAGAATATATGCGCCCTACCCTCTTGGAACCACAGCTCAACTGATTGGTGATGGATGTTCCCTTCCCTTAGAGTTTTGGCTCCTCGGGGTTTCTATGATCTTCCACTGCTAATGCCACCATGTGATGGTGTGGTGAGTAAAAACTGAGAGAATGGAAAAAATATTGGGGGCAGATTTCTGCATTCTCTATTCATGCATTATTTGCCTTTCCCCACTTCTTGAGTCAGAAAACAAGAGTTTTCTGGCTGGACGCGGTGGCTCACACCTATAATCCCAGAATTTTGGGAGGCCGAGGCAGGTGGATCATGAGGCCAAGAGATCGAGACCATCCTGGTCAACATGGCAAAACCCTATCTCTACTAAAAATACAAAAATTAGCTGGGCGTGGTGGTGCATGCCTGTGGTCCCAGCTACTTGGGAGGCTGAGGCAGGAGAATTGCTTGAACCCGGGAGGCGGAGGTTGCGGTGAGCTGAGATCGCGCCACTACACTCCAGCCTGGGTAACAAGAGTGAAACTCTGTCTCAAAAAAAAAAAAAAAAGAAAAGAAAAAAGAAAGTCTTCTTTGATGTTCTCTCTGTTTGCATTCGGATGTCCACTTTTTGTTTTCTAGGACATTGGATTTAGTTTGGGGGACACTGAGGTAATGGGGAAATAATAAGCCAATTGCTGCTTCAGTGATACTCCAATTCTGGTCTTCTTCCCAAATATGCCTGCTGCTATTTACTTTTCAACATTCTGAAATTGTTGCTGTATGGATCCTGTCTAGGTTTTGTAGGTGTATTCAGCAGGATAAACAGGATAGAATGTGTTCACGCCATCTTTAGGAAATGGAAACTATGTCAGCTTCACCTAGCTCTTTTCATTGTCTCAGTTTGTTTTGTTTATTTTCTTTGGCTTATATATTTTCTGTGATTTCTCTCCCCTCATTTAGAGTGAAGCTCCATGAGGGCAATGACTGTATCTATCATTTCACTACTATATTCTCATAGTCTGCAAAAGTGTCTGGCACATAATTTTAATTTAATAAATATTTGTTGTGTGACCAAATAAATAAAAACAGGCTGTGACTTGGTCCTTACTGTGTGACATTACAGTGTTGAACAGGTATAGAGAAAGAAGGAGTTTCCAATCATTTGGGCAGTGGATAAGCAGCAAGTGATGGCATAGGGGCAGACGGATAGGAAGGAACAATTTTGAAGGATAGAAATTAATTAGTTTGTCTGAAGCAGCAGGCGCATGTAGTAGAGGTACTGGTAGTATACAATGAGAATAGAAAGATAGATTGAATCTAACCTAGGTAGGGACTTTAACACACAAGCAAGAGTGATTATATTTTATCCTGTGGGCAATAGGGAAGTGCTAAATGTTTTCAAACAGGTAAGTCATATGATAAAAACTGCAGTTTAGAACAATTGCTATTGCAAGAGGGAAGAGAATGAAGGCAAGGGGACTTGTTGGAGACAATGTACATTGGGATGGTGATTTAAGAGCATACATCAAAAAGTTGTAGTAGAAATGGAGATGAAATTAGTAATATATAAACAAAGCCCCTATTGGTTGATTGATACAGTCAGAATGGAGAGTACAATTGAAGAAAAGACCACGACCTTTGTCCAGAAGAAAAGGCAGGTTTCTCCAGAGAATACAAAGAATTTAACAATGTTTTCCTTGTAAAGTAAAATTCCATTTCTAGTCTTTTAAAGGTAGAATGTGACAGAACACTTTTCTATCTCCATTTCTGTTCCTTGGCCTCCCAAGCCTTATTGTTCCAGGGGCTCTGACCTTTCTTTAGTTGCCCGGCGTCCAGGCAAGTTCTCAGCTGTCAAATTTCTATCCAGGTGGCCTCCATAAATATCTCAACAGAATTTATTTTCTTTAATTTTCTTTGGCCTTACTTGAGAATTTGCCGATTGGAAAACTGTTTGGGGCCAGAATGCTCAAAGATGGATAGCCACATCTGCTCGCCATTTGGATTAATTATTACACCTGTGTCATAAAACCTGCATTAAGAAAGAGGTGACAAGGAGACTCATACTACAGCTTAGACAGGACCCTCACTCCTTCCCAGTTTTCCATCCCTGTCAATGGCATGCCACCATCTTACTCTCCTGGCACACCACCTCGGAGTGTTCCAGGTTTCTTCCTCCAACACCCCCATGACTAGTGTGTATTCTTCCAGTTCTTCATCTCAAATACCTTTCAGAGACATCCGTTTCTACCACTTTTTTGTCAGTATTCTAGTCTGAAACTTCTCTAATCACATGACACCTAGAATATTACAAAATTACAAAATCATCCCCCATGCCAGCTGCCTGCCCCTTCTGACTGCCCTTTAGACAGTAGAAAGGGTCTTGTTTCTCAAACATTTTGATCAAATTATACTCCAGTGCTTTGACTGGTAGGAATGTATCTATCATCTTTGATCTATTAATGGACCCTCAGAAATTTACAAAGTTATCTGTTATCTTTACTTAAATCAAATGCAAATGCTTCATGCTGGTCGTTAAGGCTGTCCACCAATGTCTCCCAGTATAGTTGTTCTTATTTATGACTAATCTTTGACCTATAATTACTTTCTACTCTAGCCAAGCAAATCTACTTGCTCTCCTGTGCACAAATGTTTGATTCTTTGACTGGGTGCTTCATACCTTAACTGCACAAAATACCTCTAAATATTCTTTCTTTCTCCCAAGCTGCCCTGAAAAATTCTTTCCAGGAGTCATCCCTGACACAGCCTTCAGATCCTAGAATGTGGGGTCCCTATTAACAAGAGATCTATATCCTAATGGGAAACTGTTAAGAAAGGAAATAGCTTTTGTATCTTTAGCTTAGGCTGATGTTGATGAAAAAGAACTACTTCTTGTCATGTATAAGGCCTTGGCAGAAGTTTTACTATGTTGCAAAAGTAGGTGACATACTTGGGGAAGTGAAGGAAAAGCAGACACTGGCTTAGGCAGTCAGACCTGGAAAATCAACTATAGCAATAAATGAGATGACAGATGTTGCAACCTCATAGCCCTCATACGAAAAAAAAAAAATCATTAATAAGAAATAGGCAGCCTGGATGAAGCAGAGAGGAAGAAAAGGTATTGATGTGCCAAATATAATTTCCCTCTCAATGTATTTAAGTGATTAAAGTACAACCATTAAGGCACAGTTGTAGAGCGTAACCATGAAGCTTCATTTCATTTTGAGGTTGGGAACAGATGACTTAAAAACAAGTTTTATAGGGGGATACAGAAGCTCTGCTTTCCTTTCTCTTTATTGTTTTCAGTAGAATGATTCAGTAGATTTAAATAGGATAGACCTGAATGACTTGACATTCTTATGATAGAGGAGAATGTCTCCTCTATAGATGAGGAGAAAATTACAGTTCTGGTCAATTCTCTATTTTCCGTTGAGCAATCACTTTCTTCCCTTTCCTCTCATATAGTTTCTTCTTTTTTAATTTAACGTCTTGCTCTTCTCACTTTCTCAAACTCCTTCTTCATTCTCTTTTTCTCCTTTCTTGTTTGAACCACATTGCTCTGAAATGTAAAGGGAAAGAAAAATCATTAATCACTCTGCAGGATACTGTCCTTAGATGGCTGTAGTTACTGAGGGAGATCTGTTTAGCATCAGCTGATTTTTCATTTCCGTTCAGTGGGGACAGTGGACTGCTCTGTGTCCCTGAGGCCAGGCAACATGAATGCAGGTATTGAGTGTTCACAAGGAGACAATTAAGTCCAAGTGCTAGGGATGTAATAGCGTTTAAATTAATCTAATACCTAGACTGGAGTCCTTAAGCCCCTCCTTTGCTTTCTCTGGCTTATAAAGATTCAGATTTCTTAGGCTAGACATTGGTCAGTATAACCCTGCATTCTCTGACGGACAGTTTCTTCTCTCATTATTTACTCTACTCCTCAGTTGAAACCTATCTTCCTGAATTATAAAAATTGAAGTCTACAGTTTTCTTTCTTTCTTTCTTTCTTTCTTTCTTTCTTTCTAGCCTATAGCACCCGGTATTCCCAGGCGGTCTCCCATCCAAGTACTAGAAATCTACAGTTTTCAAAAGTCTCCCTCTTATGAGAGACGACTCAGTGTTACATAAAGATCTTCTAATACACTATAGATTATGTGAATTTGACAGCTGTAGAATTATCTAGCCTTGAAATGAAAATTATGTGAGAGACTGATCCTCTTCTCAGAAAAAAATTAGAAAAATCTAGTCAATTTTAAATTTTTTGTGTGTAAGGGTCAAAAGGGGTATCAGCAATATTTAATCAACTCCCTTCATTTTATAGATCATACATAGAAAATAAAAGCAATAAAAATAAGTTCTTATTGAACTGAGATGAGGCACAGTGGAAGAAAAAAGTAACAGACTTTAAATATACATGTGAAGACGTCACTCAGAACATAGTATGAAGAGATAGGGGTAGAAAAATACCAAAGACAAGTTAAAATACAGAGAGTAGAATGAAAAAAGTGAGGTATGCAGCTGAAAAGCATTCAGAAGGAGAGATTACGGAGAATAGGGGAGGGGTAATCTACATATAACTGATAAAAATTTTCCAGAATTGAAGAAATCTGTGTGTTCTCAGCTTGAAGAAGTATAGAGTCAAAGACAAAAAAATTGAATAAATCAACACCTAAGGTTATTGTACTAAAAGTATATTTTACTAGAATACTAGTGTTCTGAAAGAAGATTTTAAGACCATTATGAGGATAAAGAAAAAATAGCCTAACAAAAGACATTTTAATATATAAAAAACAGAGGACTGATTTTTCTCAAAATAGTATACTCTTTTCTCAAAAGACAAAAAGAAAATAATTTACAACCTAGAAATCTGTAAACAGACAAACCACTATTCATGAATCAGAGTGAAATAAAGAATGTTTTGGATGAAGACAATATATTTTTATAACTTACTATCTCTACTGAATAAATTATTAAAAACCTATGTCAGAAATAATTAAATTAAACCATAAGGGTGAAATAAGATGGTAGAAGTAATAAGAAGTAAGAAATTACCAAACTAAGCCATTCCCAGTGTTCTTTGCCTATGAAACCAGTTACTTGGGAAGCTGAGGAGGGAGGATCTGCCAGCCTGGACAACATAGCTGTAAGGTTTATTGCTGATGTAAAATGAGGAAACTGAGGCAAGTATGAGGAAATGAGAAGCTAATTTATTCAGCTTCCCAGCGAGGTTCTGTGGTCCAGGAAGGGGCTAAAGAAGTTATGCCCGGCTGCTTAGGTCATGGGGTTTTATGGGAAGGGAAGGTGACTGATTGGCTATTGGGGAAACAAAGCAAAGGCAATTTTATTGGCTGTCAGGAAGCAGGAAGTGCCTGAAGCTAGTTGCTATTGGTAGGCGGGCGGGACTTTGGGCAAGTGGGTTTTGATTGACTGTTGGGGAAACAAAGTGAAGGCATTCTATTGGCGATTAAGAAGCAAGAAATGCCTGGAGCTAGTGGTTATGGGTAGGCGGGCGGGACCTTGGGCCTTGATTGACTGTTGGGGAAACAAAGTGAAGGCAATTTTATTGGCTATTAAGAAGCAGGAAATGACTGGAGCTAGTGGTCATGGGTAGGTGGGTGGGACCTTAGGTAAGCAGGCCTTCTGGGGGCATACAGAGCAGTCTGCTACTGGACAGGGTCTGATGGAGCTTCTTTAAAAAATTTTCCTGCACGGTTTATTAACAGCGGGCTGGGGGTTAAATGCATAATTTAGTGCTGAATGTAGGCCTGGGCCTGGTATGCGGAGGCGGGTGTGGGGAAGCCGTGCGGCAAGGCCAGATAAGGAGTTTGGGTGATGACGCAGTTATCAGACGCGGAGAGATGGATGAGTCTGCTTAACCCTCTGTGAGGCAGCTGGCCTTACAATAGCAAGATCCAGTCTCTGAAAAACAATTGAAAAAAAATTACTAAAAACTTTTGACAGAAGTTAGAATCAACTGACACAAATAATTATTGTTTTCAAAATTAATTAAACATGGAAGATTAAACTTAGGTTTTCTTATCTCATGGGGTACACATTAAAAATTTAAAGTTAACCATTAAAGAATGAAAATAGATTATATCTGTGTATTCTAAACAAGCAGGTCAAATCAATAAACATAGGAAAGGATAAAAACTATAAAGCAACAAAGAAAAGGTATAATGATAAAAAATACATGAAATAAGATGTTAAAAATGCAATCAAATAAGCTTTTGCTTATGGAAATGATGTAGTTGACACTGTCAGATCAATACTCCTGGTACAAGAACTAGAAAAGATTACTTATAAAAATCAATTTTTAAAAATCAAGGAGACATGAAAGCACTAAAAAGTAGTTGAAATAAAATCCCAAGAGTAATTTCTAGGTGAGATGACGATCACCTACCATGTTCTTTTTTAAGGGAGTAATACCATTTTCAAGTGAGAATGGAAAATATGGCATAATCTCAGCAGAGCAACTCTACTGAGGGAAAAAGAAAACAATGGAACTTTAGGTAGGAATTTAAAGGACTGAAATGCATTGCTACTTTTTCCAACAGTGTTTTTGCTGAGTTCTAGGGATGCAGAGACATATGGGCTGAAAACTTTCAAAAATCAGAGTAAACTCTCCATAACCTTGGAGGACTCAGGAGATAAAATCCCATCAGAGTTGGAAACTCAAAATACTTGCTATATTTTGAAGCTGCATGGGACAGGAAGCTAAAAAGATAAGTTCAAAAACTCTTTTATGACAAGACTGAATCTTACATAGTATTTTAGGACTTGATAGAGCATCAATCAAACGCTTCAGAGGGTCACAAATGAAGAAAAGAAACAAAGCAGAGACAGATTGGTCTTACTAAAACCACAAATTAATAACAGGCTTGAGGTCACCGTATTTTCACCTTACCTACCTAACAAACAAAAGAAGGCATTCTTTTGGGGAGACAAGTATTATCATCTGCAAACTACAGTCTCTATAGTCTTTTACATACAAGATCAAGAGTACAATTAAAAAATGTGAGTCATATTAAGAGGCATGAAAATGTAAACAATAGCTGAGAGAAAAAAGAATGGAAATATATCTACTCGTGATACAGATATTGGAGTTAGCCGAGGATATTAAAACAACTAATATAAATATTTAAAAGAAAATAAAGGAAAAGATGAAAAAAATGTAGACTCTGAACAAAATGAAATTTGAAGACTAATCAAGTAGACATTCTAAAACTAATAATTATAATATCTGAAATTAGAATCTCAGTAGTTGGAATTTTGCAGTATAGTGGACAGAGCAGAGGAAAGGATTGTTGAACTCAAGGATTGATCAATAAACAAAAATTGAAGTACACAGAGAAAATTGGAAAAGAACATAGGAAATATATGAGTCAGTGGGACAGACTACTATGTATATAATTAAGATCACAGGATGAGAAGAGAGACAGAGAGGAGGTAAAAGCAATATTTGAAAAGATAATACTTGAGAATGCTAAAGAGCTGATGAAAGACATCAACTCACAAATTCAAGAATCTATTAAACCCAATGACAGTGAATACATGTAAAAGTACTATAGGCACACTAGAGTCACACACTGAAAACTAAGACAAAGAAGAAGTCTCAAAAGCAGTCAGCAATAGAATTTGGTAGTGGGGGAACAGTTTATAGGATCAACAATGCAATTGGTGATTAATTCTTCAACAGAAACTATAGCCAGAAGACAAAGGAATGACATTAATAAAACAAATAGAAAAAAAAAACAAAATAGAATAAAACATTAATCTAGAGTTAAATATTTAGAGATAGTATCTTCTAAAGATAAAGGCAAAATCGAAATGTTTGCAAATAAACAAAAGCTAAAATAATCAGTTTCCAGCATACCTACACTACAGGAATTTTTTTTTTTCAGGCTAAAGAAATGATTCTAGAAGAAAAAGTAGATTAGCAAAAAGAAATGAAGAGCACCTGGAATGATAAATATATAGATAAATACAAAATAACTTTGACTACATAATGCAGCATTAATAGCATCATCTTCTGGAGTATAAAATATATATAAAAGCAAAAATGTGACCACTCTGGCACAAAGTCCAGGTTTGGGGAGAGAGGACTAGTAGAATTAAACAACTATAGAATTGTAAGCTTCTTGCATTATTCATAAATTACTAAACTTGTAACTGAAGTTGGATTATCATATGATATGCGAAGTATATTATAATCACTTGGGTAACTACTAAAGGAATAATTCAAAACTGTATTGAAGTGGAATCTGTGGGATCAAGTTTTGCCCATGGTCCTCCTCCGAGTCAGGTGTGCTCCCTCCAAGCAAAATGGGTATTCACCCTATGAGATTTTGTTTGGCTGGCCACCCTCAATCATAACTCAAATTAAAGGAGATCTAAGAGAATTAGGAGAATTATCCTTAAGAAAACAAATGCAGGCCTTAGGTATCCCTATGCAAGAGGCACAAGGTTGGAATTGGGAAAGAATATCTATCAGTCTAACAGACTCTGTGCACCCCTTTAAAGCAGGAGATTCAGTCTGAGTTAAGAAATGAAACCCAACCACTTTAGGGCCTACTTGGGATGGACCCCATACTGTAATTTTGTCCACACCAACTGCTGTTAAAGTTGCAGGCATTGTAACATGGATTCATCGTAGCCAGCTGAAACCAGCAGCAGCCCAGGAGAAGTGGACCAGTGAGCAAGATCCTGAGCAACCCACCAGATTGATCTTGCAATGAGACCGAGCTGTCAGCAAAGAAAACAGCCTTGCTCTAGTCACACAACTGGAGGCTGAATAGTCTACGCATGGCCGAAGCTTCAGGAGTCATCAAAAGTGAATGTGGATAGAAATCTTAAGTCTAATTGCTATCTTAGTACTGTTAATTATTCTATTGCCATGCTTCCATCTTTGCCAGACTCTTGGCTCAGAGAGCAATTTATCTTGTCCCTGCTTAGTATAAAGATGCTGTCTTTTACATTGCTGTTGTCATTTCCTGTGTCCATACAAAAAGAGGAGCAACCTGTGGAAAGGTGCCCACATTGCATGCATACCACTTGGACTGGACACTTTAAAATGGTTAAAACTTTACTTACCAGACATACTATGAATGTACAGGAATCCAGTTAGGAATCTGTATTTATAACCAGACAGTCTATTCAGTATGCAACCTGGGAGATAACCAGCTTCATGGGCGTTATGACCCCAAGTCTGTACCTGGGACCCGGTTTGATGTCCGAATTGGGTCAACAGAAGGGGGCCTCCTAAACCAGACTAAAGTCCCTCCTTCTCACAGAGGAGCTGCATCCCTATATTTTGACATTTGTCAGTTGACATCCATAGGCTGCATCTTTTGAAACAACGTCTCTGCTGAAAAGTTCTATACTGACTGCAACTCTTGCACGTCTCCTGGTTGCTCCCGCAAATGCCAGCATTGTACAACATGGCTCAACCAGTGACCATGAGAATCTATCACGGTTGCCAATATACCATGGAATCTGGAATGCAAAGAAAACATTTGCAATCCTATTGTAACTGTTACCATAGTAAGACCCAACCTGCCCATATGGACTGCAGGTCTGATAGCACCAATAGGAACAGTATCAAAAGATTACGTAAATATATATATCATAAAAAAGGAAGCTCAAACCTATCCACCTCAACACCAGTTTCAAGTTTTTAAGTCTTTCTATAAAAGGTATAAGGAGACTAACCAAGAAGTACTTGAACCTCCTCCAATAGCTAGTAACCTATTTACTCAACTAGCCAAAAATATGGCCAGCAACCTGGGGGCTTCCTCATGTTATGTCTGTGGAGGTGTTAATATGGAAGATCAATGGCCATGGGAAGCAAAGGAGTTAACGTCCCAAGAGAACTTCACCTTAATCATCACCTCCCCTGAGCCAACGCTCAAACACTTGAGCATTTGTCTCCTAAACACTTCTATTGTGGGGAGGTATTACATAGCTCACTGGGGAAAATCCTTCCCTAACCCCGTATGATAAACGGCTTGCTTAGGACAATATTACAATAAAACAGTAGGAAAAACTTTATGGGGAAGCAAACATAAGCAAGGTAAGAATACCACCAGGTTGCCACGCTATAACCCATTTTCTCACTTCCCATCTTTAAATCACTGCTGGTACTAGCTTGAAGCACCCAATAACTGGCAGGCACCTCTGGCCTTTATTGGATTTGTGGACAGTGGGCTTATCAGCAGTTACCAACCAATTGGACGGGGGCTTGCATTCTAGGAACAATCAGACCATCCTTCTTACTTGCACTGCAACTAGGAGAAACTTTAGGATATCCTGTTTATGATGAAGTTAAATAGAAACAAGAGAAATGTAAACATTAAAGACATAAAAATACAAGACTGGAAAGACGCTGATTAGCCTCATGAAACAATCATTCAGAGTTATGGGCCAGCTACTTGGGCACCAGATGAGTCATGGGGCTACCGTATCCCTATTTATGTGTTCAACCACATTATAAGAGTGCAAGCAGTACTTGAAATTATTGCTGATGAAACTGAAAATGCCCTAGATCTGTCAGTTCAACAATCCATGAAAATGAGAAATGCTGTTTACCAGAATAGGCTAGCTTTAGACTACCTCCTTGCACAAGAAGGAGTACGTGGAAAATTCAACTTAACTAATTGCTGCCTATAAATTGATGATAATGGAAAAGCTGTCATGGAGATAAATGCAAAAATGTGAAAGTTAGCTCATGTGCCAGTTCAAACTTAAAAATCTGGATGGTCTCCAGACTCCTTCTTTGGAGGCTGGTTCTCATCCTTTGGTAGATTTAAAACTCTAAGGGATTTGTGCTTGTTCTAGGTGTTTATCTAATACTTCCATGCGTCTTGCCCCTTCTGTTTAAAAGTATACAGTCAACCATAGAAACAGTGGTAGCCCAGCATACTACTCCCCAAATAATGGCCTTAACTAAGTATCAATCTGTGCCTCATGAAGAAAACTTACCACCACACAATGAATTACACAGAGGCAATGGTCGCATTGAGCTTATGTAAATCTTGTCTTGAGCTTAAACTAAAACAGGAACCAGAGTGACTGGGAAAAACAGATCAGATTGTTCCAGCAGCACTTCAATAGCCATTACACAAAGGGCTAAGGTGGTGTCTTTCCTCGCAAGCAAGTCATCTGCCAAGGTGATTTAGAGGTGTACTAAGGTGAAGCTCTCAAAGGCCTGCTGCTTAACCTGGGGAAAAACCCACCTAGTCATGATCATCATGACACCCTCCTCAGGAGATGGCTGGTTAGCCAATGATGGGTAAGATTCCTCAAGGAAGGAACAACCTAATACAGGCATAGTCGCAGAAGGCCATCAGGAGCTAAGACAAGGAAAGGCCCTAGCTCCACGCCTGACTGCAGGAACTAGAGCATAACAGCCTCAGAGCATGCCTACTCTATTAGTGATCTCAGAGCGGCTAAGAATAGCACTTTGGCCCAAGGAATTAAAGTGCAACCTACATAAAGAGTAACGAAAACATCTGTCCTACCCTGATACTCTTTCCTGCAGAGTGTTTAGTAACATTTTCAAAAAGCCATTTATAAAGAGTGGTGTGTTCTATTAAAAGTACTACTTGAATATAAAATGAACCAAAGGAGGGAATGAAGAGGGAAGAGAAAATTAATGAAATGACATAATAAGAAATTAAAATAACTCTAGCAAGCAAGAAATTGTGTATTAGGCCCCCCTGGAGCCTAAGTTAAGGAGAAATATTAACTGCCTCTCCTCCCTTCTCAGAATGTTAACCTTATCTATTCTCAACATTCCTTAAGAGTTTTGTAAGTCCCTGTTTTCCTTGTGGAACAGCTGCAAGGCCACCGCACAGATAAGTTGCAAGCATGTTTTTGGAGACGTAAGACATGCCATAAGACATGACAGGGATGATTAACTGCCTTTGTGCCCATTTCTGTAAAACTTACTTCCTGCTTTGTATTTTCGTGCCCTGAAAGCCTAAAAGAAAGTCTGTCTCTTTTGTCTAATGCTCAGCCATTTTGGACATGAGTCCGAGCTGGGCCAGTGTACACTTAAAATAAATCTTTCTGCAACCTCGACAGTCTCTGAATCCCATTACATTTCAACTAAAAAGCTAATACAGAAAGAAAATGAGGTCAGGTGTGGTGGCTCATGCCTGTAACCTCGGCACTTTGGGAGACCATGGCAGGCAGATCACTTGAGATCAGGAATTTGAGACCACCCTGGTCAATATGGTGAAACCTCACCTCTATTGAAAATACAAAAAATGTTAGTTGGGTATGGTGGCTTGCACTTATAGTCCCAGCTACTTGAAAGGTTGAGGAAAGAGAATTGCTTGAATCTGGGAGCGGAGGTTGCTCTGAGCTGAGGTTGCACCACTGCGTTTCAGCCTGGGTGACAGAGAGAGACTCCATCTCAAAAATAAATAAATAAAAAGAAATAAAACATCTGCTTAATTAAAAAACAAGCAGGTGTAGAATAAATGGACAGAAAAAAACGCAAAATATTATATTTAAATCAAACTTTATTATTAATTACACGAAGTAGACCAAATATCTCAATTAAAATACAAAGATTGTCAGATTGGATTTAAGTATTAGAAAGGCAAAGTTTAGCTGATTGTGAAGGATGGAAAGGATATTACTGTAGCTGATGTTGCTAGGAAAGAGAAAGATGGACATTTCATAATTAAGATTTATAGAATAGGAACATATAACAAGCCTAAATTTGTGTGCATCTAATAATATAGCATCACAAATATATAAAGCAAATATTGACACAACTAAAAAAAGAGACAGATTCATAATCAGAGTTAGAATTTACTGCATCTATCTCAATAAATGATAGAAAAAATAAGAAAGAAAAAAATTAGTAAGCACGTAGAAGATTTGAACAACAAAATTAAGTAAATTGACTTAATTTGTGTATATATAAGACCCTCTACTCAAACACATTAGAATACACATTCTTTTCAAGGCACATGGAGCATTTAATAAAATAGGCCACACATTAGTATACACAGTAGATATCAACAAACAAATTTTAAAAAATTGAAAGCATATATACCATTTTATGTAGTATTAAATTAGAACTCATTAAAAGATAAGTAACACATGTATAGATCAAAAAAGAAATCAAAATTAAAATTAGTGTATATTTCAAATGAAATAATAATGAAAATATGACACAAAAATTGCGGATTACAGTTAAAGTAGTACTTAGAGTAAAACTTACATCTTTAAATACATATATTAAAAATAAGAAAGGTTGAAAATCAATAATTTAAACTTCTAACTTAGGAAGCTAGGAAGAGAGAAAATCAACACTTAAAAAGTAGAAAGAAGAAAATAAAAATAAGCATCGAAATAAATGAAATAGAAGGTAAACATACAATAAAAATCAACAAAGCTAATTTTTTTAAAAAGAATTTAATTGTTAAACTCCTAGAAAGACCCACGAAGGGAAAAACAGTAAATGACTAGTACCAGGAATGAACTAGTAAACTATTCTAAATATTTAAGAAAGAATATGAATCTTAAATACGCCTTTTCAGAAGATGGAGAGAAGTAAACACTTCTCAATATTGCATTAGACAAATATATTCTTGGTATCAAAATATAACAAGGACATCACAAGAAAGGAAAGTTAAAAGCCAATATCACTCTTAAGCATAGATACAAAAATCCTAAACATGATATTAACAAATCAAATCCACCAATAGGGAAAAGGCATAATACATTAAGACTAAGACTAAGTGGGATTGGTTTTGCCAGGTTGGGATTGAAAAATCAACCCATGTCATCAACCATATTATCTGGCTTGGCTCTGTGTCCCCACCCAAATCTCATGTTGAATTATGATCTTCAGTGTTGGAGGGCGGGCCTGCTGGAAGGTGATTGGATTATGGAGTTGAATATCCCCCTTGCTGTTCTCATGACAGTGAGTTCTTTACAGCAGTGTGAGACTGGACTAATAAAGATAATTGGTACCAGAGAAGTGGGGCATTGCTATAAAGATACCGGAAAATATGGAAGCAGCTTTGGAACTGGGTAATGGGCAGACATTGGAATAGTTTGGAGGGCTCAGAAAAGACAGAGATGAGGGAGAGTTTGGAATTTCCTAGTGCTGATTGTGATATTGATAGTGAAGTCCAGACTGAGGTGGTCTCACACGGAGATGAACTTATTGGGAACTTAAGCAAAGGTTACTCCTGATCTGTTCAGTGTTGTCAATGAAGTGTTGAAGTCCCTCACTACTCTTATATTGCTCTTTATCTCTTTCATTAAGTCTAGTCTTGTTTTGTTTTATAATTCTGGGTGTTCTCACATTGGATGCATACCTAATTAGGACTGAAATATCTTCCCATTGAATTGATCCCTATATTATGTCATGACTTTCTTTGTCTTGCTTTTTACTGTTATTGGCTTAAAGTCTGTTTTGTCTGATATAAATATAGAACACTCCTGCACAGCTTTGGTTTCTATTTGTGTGAAATATCTTTTTCCATCCCTTTCCCTTGCATCTATATATCTTTACTAGCTAGAATAGGTTTCTTGTAAGCACCATATAGTAGGATCTTGTTTTTTATCCATTCCACCAGCCTATATCTTTTAAGTGGAGGATTTAGTTCATTTACATTCAAGGTTACTATTGTTATGTGAGGTCTTGTTGCCATTATAATGTTAATTGTTTCCTAGTTGCTTTGTAGTCTCAATAATGTAATTGGTTCATAAGACCTGTGATTTTATGCTTTTGTGTATTGTTATGATGGTGAGGATCAGTATTGCCCTTTGGTTTTCATGTTTAAAACTTTGGGCATTTCTTGTAGAGAACCAGTTTGGTGGTGATCAATTTCCTTAGCATTTGCTTATCTGGGAAACACTATTTCTCCTTCATTTATGAAGCTTCATTTAGCAGGATACAACATTCCTGGCTTGCAGGTTTTTTCTTTGAGAAAAGTGAGAATAGGACCTCACTCTCTTCTGCCTTGTAAGATTTCTGCCTAGAATTCTGCTATTAGTCTGATGGGATTTCCTTTACAGGTTATTAGACACTTCTCTCTTTCTACTTTAGTATTTTTTTTCTTATTAACTTTGGACAGTCTGATCAGTCTGATGGCTATATGCGTTGATGAAGTTTATTTTGCAAAGTATCTTCCAGATGTTCTTTGATCTTCTTTTATCTTGAAGTCTATATCTCTAGCAAGACCAGAGAAATGTTCCTGAATTATTCCTTGAAATAGGTTTTCCAAACTTTTTGTTTTTTTCTTCTCCCTTGGGAATACCTATAACTCACAGTTTTGGTCACTTTACATTGTACATTCTTTACATTCTTTTTTCTTTATTTTTGTCTTCAAACTTTAAAATTCTTTCTTCTGCATGGTCTAGTCTATTAATGCTTTCAACTGTGTTTTGTAATTCCTTCAATGAATTTTTCCTTTGCAGAAGTTCCAGAAGAATTTAAATATATCTCTCTCTAGCAAATTTTTATTTTATATTTTGAATTGTTTTGCTGATTTCTTTGCATAGATTTTCAACTTTCTTTTGGATCTTATTGAGCTTTCTTGCAATTCATATTTGAATTCTTTATCCATCATTTCAGAATTTTTATTTTAGTTAAGATCCATTGCTAGAGAGCTAGTGTGACTTTAGGGGTATTGAAATGGCCTGTTTTTTAATATAGCCAGAGTTCTTATGCTGGTGTCTTTTCACGTGGAGAAGCTGTCACTTCTAATTTTTGTATATGTTTTTGTTTGAACAGGACTTTTTCATTTCACCCTTTGAGAGTGTGACTGTGGCAAATGTTGGGAGATTTCTTTGGCTTTGCTTCTGAGTGCTTTTAGGAGGTCAAGGTTCTGTATGAATTCTTTTATAAATAGCCCTAGTGGGGTGATTTTCTCAAATACTGGCTATTTGTAAGTTGCAGTAGCAGTGTACTGGGCATGTGAGCAAGCTCACAGCCTCTTGGAGAAATGGAGAGCTTTTTAGGAAGCTTATCTAATTCCTCAGAGCTGTGCACATCTGTCAGCAGGTGCTGTATTTGGTTGTATAGTTCCACTTCCCATCCAGTAGGTGGTAATTTAGTAGTGCCAGGTGGAGTGGTAGCAGTGGGATTTACGCTTGGCCTTTGTTAATCAGGAGAAATATTCTGATATCTTGGGTGCTGAGTAGGGCTATGGGACTCCCAGGGATCCCCATCTAGTGTTTGACCACTGAGGCAAGTGGAGAGGGCAAAGCTGGGTGTAGCTGAGTCAAGCAAGCCCTTGGCCAGGCTCTCTAATAGCAGGTGCAAGCACGGACCCTGGCAGGGTTTGGCCCTCTAATGGCAGGTGCAAGATCTGAATCTGGAAGCGTTCAGAGTTCCGGTCACTGGAGCAACTTTCCAGGGAGGGATGGAGGTGCTTCTGCCATCCCAAAGAACTCCCATGGAGGACTGGGGGACTTTCCAGAATTCATAGCCAAGCAGGTGGTAGTGGGACTCACCCAGCTCCCATGCCCCCTACCAGATGAGCGTCCCTCCAGTGTCTGGTAGCCAGCAGCAGACCAGAACAGCTAGCCCAGTTACTAGCAGACTGCACTTAGATCATGAAGACGCCCCAGGCTGAAAGAATCCTTGCCTAGAGGCAGAAACTGTGGATCTCAGGCCATACTCTTTCCAGTTTGGTCCATGAAGGGAGGGGTGCCCAGTTCTCACACAACAGTGCAAACCATACCACACTCTATTCTCAGTTTTGACCATGAAAGCATCTCTCTGCTTAATGTCAATTCACATATCTCATCACCATGCCTATGCACAGTGTGCTTGAGTCCTAGGGAAATAGGGCTGGACCAGTAGACTTGTCCTCACACCCCCTGGACGCAAGCACTAGTTGTGATAGGGGCAGGCTGCTCCAGGTCCAGCAGAATACTCAGGCAGTGTGGCTGCACTGCAGCCCTGCTGACAGGAAAGGCAGGGCCCTCTCCATGGGAACAACCAAGTAGGCAGCTTTGGGGATGACCAGGAGGCATGGGGACATGGTCCCAATGTGCCTCAATCTCACAGCAAGCTGCAGCAGCAGGCAGCAGAACCATCCCTGGGATGTTTGGGAGCAACAGGCCTCCCGCCTCCCTCCCTGGGCTTATCCTTTATTTTCTCTTTTAATTCTTACAGTGACAACATAAGGCAGAATCTGTAATTTTTTTCCCATTACAGATGGTAAAACTGAAGCTTAGAGAGCTCAATTAACTTAACCAAGATCATGCAACCAGGAACAGGTAAGATTGGGACTGGAATCCAGGCTTTTAACCATGACTACTTTTAACCAATGCTGCTGGCTCCTTAGTTGGTACAGGAACCTTAGTAATAGTCTTTTAAATCTGAAACGCATTAATCCAGAAATGTTATGTCTATGTATATTATAAATGGGAAAGTGTATGGAAAGATGACAGAAATAGGGGCCAAAATATGTAGAATTTAAAATCTGCCTGGGTATAGCTAAAACCACTCAGAGAAGAAACACTTCAGCACCTGATAATAGATGGGCTTACAATATCCTGTTATACTTTCTTTCATGGAAGGCTGGTCCAGAGCCACCAGACTTTTATGAGGACTGTGACACTTTACCAGTTATGTGACCTTGAGGAAGACAACCTCTCTAGGCCTCGGTTTTCTCCTTGGTAAAATCAGGGGACTGGAGGTAGTTATTTTTAAGTCCCTTTCAGCTGTTTCATCCAGTGACTTCATGATGTTAGAATTTATTCCATTTCTGCCATTTGAACTGTCTCTTTTTAACGCAGGCCTGGCTATATAGTCCTTTGAGCTGTCTAATCTAGTTTTCTGCCCACTACAGTCCAGATCTTCCAGAAACAATATCAGATGTGAACGTAACACTTACTTTTCTCATCTTTTTTTTTTTTTTTTGATACACATGGAATATCTCAGAAAACAAATGCCCTTTAATGTAGGAGTGGTGGGCTGGGCATGGTGGCTCATACCTGTTATCCCAACACTTTGGGAGGCCAAGGTGGGTGGATTGTGAGGTTGAGCTGTTGAGATCATCCTAGCCAACATGGTAAAACTCCATCTCTCCTAAAAAAAATACAAAAAAATAGCCAGGTGTGGTGACCTATACCTGTATTCCCAGCTACTTGGGAGACTGAGGCAGAAGAATAGCTTGAACCTGGAAGGCAGATGTTGCTTTGTGCTAAGATCATGCCACTGCACTCTAGCCTGGTGACAGAGCAAGACTCTGTCTAAAAGAAGAATAATAATAATATAGGAATTGTTGTACACCCATATTATGAAATAGTATATAGGTATTTAACCTAGGAAAATGGAACATTTGTATATAACAAATATATATATATCCAATTTAATCTTTTATACCTTTATTTGTTATAAATATGTAACATACATAGAGAACAATTCATGATGAATTGTTAAATGAAAACTGTATGTTGCAGAATAATACTTATGGTAAAACTGATTTCTTTAAAGAAGGAAGGAAAGAACAGATAAAGATAATGATGAAGAAAGGGAGAGAACAAAAGGCATAGGGAGAAAGGAAGTTAAGAAAGAATTATGTACGTGCGTCTGTGTCGATATGTGTGGGTTTTTGTGACCAAGAACCTGTTAAGTTTTTCTTTATGTGTTTCTTTATAGTTTGACTTTTTACAATACACACATATTTCTTTTGTAGTAAAATAAGACAAAAAAAATCTTATCTTCCAAAAAGATTTAGTTTCATATCCTTTCCACAGAACACTGACTACCCCTCATCTTCCCCTTTCTCTTCTGTTACGTATTCTCCTCTCTTCCCCATAGAGAATCACTGCTTTCATGTATTTATCACCAGCTAAGCAGATTTTTAGTTTTACTTAATAATAGCAAAATAAAATATGCCCCCCACCACTTTTCCAAAAAGCACGCTTTAATTTTATCGTGCTGTTTAATATGCTTTTTCAAAAAGTCCTATTAGAGACTGCCTACTGGCCCCTGACCCTGTTGAAAGCCCTCCTCAGGAGTGAACTCCCACTACAGGAAAGCAATTATCTGGTATTTTATGTTGCCAGCAAGTTATCACTCCTAAAGCACTGGGATCACCTGTATGTTTACATATTTCAAAGGAAAATGTCTCTAACATTTTTAGGAGAATGTGAAACTATCTTTTTTAATGTTTGACCCACAAGGAAGCTCTGGGAATGTTATTACAATCCAAATCAAATCCTTTTGTGGTTCATGGAACAAAAGAGAGATGGGGGGAAAATAGAACAAAAGAAAAGCAGCCCATCATTGTTTTTTTCAACAACGGTTTTGATATGTTAAAATATGCGAGGGGCCGGGTTCGGTGGCTTGCACCTATAATCCCAGCAATTTGGGAGGCCTAAGCGGGTAGATGACCTGATGTCAGGAAGCCGAGACCAGCCTAGCCAACATGAGGAAACTACGTCTCCACTAAATAATGCTAAAAAATTAGCTGGGCGAAGTGGCGCATGCCTATAATCCAAGCTACTCAGGAGGTTGAAACAGGAGACTCACTTGAACCTTGGAGGTGGAGGTTGCAGTGAGCCAAGATTGCACCATTGCACTCCTGGCTAAAAGAGCAAAACTCCATCTCAAAGAAAAAAAAATACGTGTGAGAAAATGAAGGACAATTTGATCACAATGTTAGGATGTTAAAATTAAATGAGGATATAGAAACCATTGAATTCAGTCCCTATGTTTTACAAATAAAAAACATGAACACCAGATAGGAGAAATTATTTGCACAAGTCACGCAATGAGGTGTTAGGAGTGTTGAGATTATGTTCTCCATTTCCCACCTTTCAATAATGAGGTGAACATACTGGGCTTTGGAGGCAGGCAGACCTGATTTCGAATCTTAGACCTCCACTTAATAGTTACGTGATATTTTATTTACTCATGTAAAATAAAAAATGTGATGTTTATCTCATAGGGTTATTGTGAAAATCAAATGAAATAGTTTATATAAATAACTCAGTACAATGTTTAGGGCACAGAAAGTGCACGTAAAACATTAGGTTTCATATCTATTTTAATGTTCCACCCACTCTGTGTCTTTTATTTGCAGTTCAGTGACTGCATATCTTTCTAGTGCATTTTATCTTGCTCTTACATTTATGAGGCAAAACACAGCCATCCCAAATTATCCCTTTATACCATTTAATATGGTTCGGCTCTGTGTCCCCACCCAAATCTCATGCTGAATTATAACTCCCAGTGTTGGGGAAGGGGCCTGGTTGTAGATGATTGGATAATAGGGGTGGATTTCCACCTTGCTGTTCTTGTGAAAATGAGTGCGTTCTTAGGGGGTCTGTTGGTTTAAGTGTGCGGTGCTTTCCCCTTCACTTGCATTCTCCCCTGCAGCCATGTTAAGACATATTTGCTTCCCCTTTGCTCTTCTACCATGATTGTGAGTTTCCTGAGGCCTCCCAGCCATGCTTCCTGTACAGCCTGCGGAACTGTGAGTCTATTAAACCTTTTTTCTTTACAAATTACCCAGTCTCTTTGTAGCAGTGTGAGAATGAACTAATACACATTGTTCTGGTTTTCTTATGTTTTTCATGGCCCGGAAACTTTTATTCAATATAGTACTGGAAGTCCCAGCCAAATAGGCAAGAAAAAAAGTAAAATGATCCAATTGGAAAGGAAGAAGCAAAATTATCTCTATTTGCAGAACACATGATATAGAACACTCTAAAGATTCCACAAGAAGTCCTGTTAGAACCAGTAGATTCAGCAGAGTAGCAGGACACCATATCAACACACAAAAATTAGTTTCATTTCTATACACTAACAATGAACAATCTGAAAAAGAAATTAAAAAAATTTTATTTACAATAGCATCAAAAATATAATACTTAGGAATTAATTAAACTAAGGAGGCAAAAGACTTGTACAATAAAAAGCATAAAATTTTACTAAGAGAAATAAAGACATAAATGAAAACATATCTCATGTTCATTGACTGAAAGACAATGTTGTAATATTGTCAGAATGTCAAGACTGCCCTGTGGGCAGTTTTATATAGAATTAATGCAATACTGGTATAAATATCAGCAACATTTTTTTTTTGCAGAGGTTAAAGTAAATTTATCCCCAAAATTATATAGAAACTTAAGGACCCCCCAAATCAGTATAATTTTGAAAAAAAAAAGTGTAGGACTCTCACTTTCAGATTTCAAAACTTACTACAAAGCTATGGTAATCAAAACAATGTGGCACTGACATAAAAACAGATATATATACCAATTGAATGGAATATACCAATAGAAAGCCCAGACATAAACACTCACATTTATGCTCAAATGATTTTTGGAAAAGGTGTCAAGACCATTCAAGGGGGAAAAGACAGTCTTTTCAACAAATGGTGCAGGGAAAACTGGATATTTACATGTGAAAAACTAATTTTGATGCTTACCTAACATCATATATAAAATTAACTTGAAATGGATGACATACCTAAACATAAGAGCTGAAATATAAAAACATTTAGAAGAAAACATAGGGAAAAAGCTCTATGACTCTTCATTTGGCAATAATTTCTTGGATATGACTTCAAAGGCACATGCAACAATAACAAGTAGACAAACTAGGCTTCATAACAACTAAATACCTTTTTTTTTTTGAGACGGAGTTTTGCTTTTGTTACCCAGGCTGGAGTGCAATGGCGCGATCTCAGCTCACCGCATCCTCCGCCTCCCGGGTTCAGGCAATTCTGCTGCCCCAGCCTCCTGAGTCACTAGGATTACAGGCACGTGCCACCATGCCCAGCTAATGTTTTGTATTTTTAGTAGAGACGGGGTTTCACCATGTTGACCAGGATGGTCTCGATTTCTTGACCTCGTGATCCACCCGCCTTGGCCTCCCACAGTGCTGGGATTACAGGCTTGAGCCACCGCGCCCGGCCAACTAAACACCTTTTTGTAGCAAAGGAAACATTCAACAGAGTAAAAAGGCAATCTATCTATTATAGACTTTGAGAAGCTGTTAGCAAATTATATAACTGTAAGGGGTTAATATTCACAATATATAGATAACCCCTAAAACTCAATCACAAAAAAAATCCAGACCTGATACAAATATGAACAAAGAACTTGGATAGACATATCTCCAAAATAAATATACAAATGGCCAGTAAGCATATGAAAATATCCTCAACATCACTAATTTTAGGGAAGTGCAAATCAAACCAATGAGATATCACCTTACACATTAGGATGAATACTATCACAAAACAAAACAAGTGTTGGTGAGGATGTGGAGAAATTTGAATCCCTGTGTGCTGTTGGAGGAAATGCAAAATTTTACAGTCACTATTGAAAACAGTATGGCAGTTTCTCAAAGACAAAAAAAAAATAGATTTACTGTATGATGTTGCAATTTCACTTCTGGACACATACTCAAAAGAATTGGGAATAGGTTCTCATAGAGATATTTGTACACCTATGCTCTATTGTAGAATTATTCACAATATTTAAGAAGTTGAAGCAACCTACATGTCCATCAGTAGGTGAATGGATAAGAAAATGTTACATACATATAATGGAATATTATTCAGCCTTAAGAAGGAAAGGAATTCTGACACATGCTACAACACGGATGAACCTTGAGGACATTATGCTAAGTGAAATAAGCCAGTCACAAAAAGACGAATACTGTATGATTCCATTTATAAGAGGCAACTAGAGTAATCAAAATCATAGAGGCAGACAGTGGAATGGTGGTTACCAAGACTGAAGGTAGAGGACAGTGGGGAGTTACTGTTTAATGGGTATCAAGTTTTGGTTTTTCAAAATGAAAGGAGCTCTGTAGATGGATGCTGGTGATGGTTGCACACAGTGTTGATGTGTATAACATAATTGAACTAAACACCTAAAAATGGTTACAATAGTACATTTTATGTCATATGTATTTTACCATCATAAAATACTAAGGGCCGCAGATGGAGGGTCCGTCTCCCCACTACTCTAAGTTATACTTCGTCTTACCCTTATGTTTAATTTTGTGACTTTAGTGGACTTTTTTTATATACTCCTTTAAAGAAAGATATCTACCTATGCTCTAGAGAATCCTTCATGTTACCTTTATGGGAATACTGGTTCCCAGAATTACATATATCCCCATAATTGTTGGGTACCATTAGCCTCCAACTATTGAATTTAGTCAGAGGGGAAGAAGGGCCATCAAAAATGATCTTCAAGTGTATCAAGGATAAAGAACTGGAATCGAGAAACTTAAAGGCCTACTTAAAAGAATTTATATTTTCTGATCAACATTGAATGTCAATTAGTTGTTTGTTTCTTCCCCAAATCTCTTGTGTTTTCTGTTCTACAATCAATAAACTAAGACTTAGATTTCTTGATGAATATTACTGACACATCAACTCACTTTCACTTAGAATCCTGTTGTTTAATGGCTATATTTTAGTTAATTAAAAGTAGAAACTCTTTATGTACTTTTAAATTATTCTCAACATTGGACATAGTACCTAGCACATACTCAGTGTTCAATAACCATTTGTCATAGGAGCAAATGTTCTAACAGGACACATGTGATGGGTCCTGTTAATCTTTCTGATTTGGTTGAGGTATTTTAGGTATATATTATCCAATTTTTTAAAATCTACTTGGCAAGGTGAAAGATTTTTAAGGCCATCTACATATATTTCCATTCCACTGTTAAAATCTTTAGACCAATTAAATTTAACAGAGTTTAATTGAGCAAAGAATGTTTGCAAATCAGGCAGCCTCTAGAACCAGAACATGTTCAGAGTGACTCCAGGGGTGCCACATGGTTGGATAACATTTACAGACAGAAAAGAAAAGGGATGTACATGTAATATAATTAAGGTACAGAAATAGATGAGTTGGTTAAAACTGAATGTTTATCTGAACATCGTTTGAACAGTTGGGTTACCTGTGGTTGACTAAACCTGGGCTGCCATGATTGGCTGAGAATCATCTACAAGAGTTAGTTTCAGGCTCTTATACATCAAGTTGGGTTTCAATTCATTATGTTTGGAGAAACTCTTAGTCTGAACTTAAAATAGGTAAGAAGGCTGCTTTAGGCAAAACTTAATATAACACCACCATGAAGAAAAAGATAATAAAATAAACTCTTATAACTCTTTTCCTGAGACTTAGATAGGTATTTGGGGTGCTTAGATGATCGTTTCACCTGTTTTCCAGTTCTGACTAATTTTTTGCATTTTTTATAGATTCAAATCCAAAAGAGAAGAATGCTTTTGCTTCCTTTTTTATTTTTTTATTTTTCATTTTGATTAGTTTCTCAAACAACTGGAAGACTAATGTGGACCACCCAGAGGAACAAGATCTGGAACCTACCAGCAGCTCATGATAGTATAAGGCCAATGATGGACTCTATAGATCTGAATTATTATTCCATCTCTGCCATTACGTGGCCATAATAATGAACAGGTTGTTTAACCTCCCTATATCTGTCTTTATTTACCATGGGTACTGTGAAGCTCAAAACAAATAATGCATTTTTAAAAATTTGCACTTTGAAAAATATAAAACATAATGCAAGTATAAAGCACTGTTGCAAAACAAACTTTTATAAAGTAGAGTCTTACAAATTAAACAAAATCTTATGGGTCCTTATGACCACCCACATTGCCGTCTGCAGAAGAAAGGAGAAGTTCTTTGTTTTGTTTAATTTTGTTGTTGTATTCTTTGGCAAAAGAAACAACACGTCTCACTGCTGGGGCCATAATGGAAGCAACAATTGTAGCAGCAGTCTCTGTTCAGCAATCAACTATATCTATAAAATATCTTACACCACCAGTGACCAATTGTTAAAAACTCACACTAAAAATTTATGTGCTTGGTTTTCCCATACTTACCTCAGATTGTCTGCTAAGCATATGGGATGGAAGAGCTGAGGATTTAAGTAAATAATTTGATGAAGCAGAGCTTTTAGAACAACTGCCCTCTTCTCCCATAATATGAAAGCCATGTTCTTATAATAATCTTCCATGAATTATCTCCCTAGAAAATTAATTTTGTGAAATAATGCTGGGTAGCAGATTTCCTCATTAGCCTTTCTAAGAATATTTGGAATAACAGATTTCTTAGGTTGACCTCTTTGGATTGCAAGATGTAAACGCAACTGAAACCAGGTTGACAAAATCTAATAACTCAGTGGAATTTAATAACTCAGTGATGAAGTTCAGGATTCATTTCGGCACTGGCCTATTCCAGTGACGTGATACTTCCACATAATTAATTTCACACTAGCAACGTGACATCACTGAACATGGAGATGGGAAGAGAGGTGCATACGTAGCTTTGGAAAATTAGGATAAACCAACTCGAGCACATGTCTAGCTATATGCTAGGCATGGTGCTTTGTGGCAAAGATGTGGAGTTAAATAAAACATGGTCCCTTTCCTGATATAGGGAATGAGAAAGGAAGAAACGTGCTCTGTAACATTTATTTCCATATACAGATGCCAGGTACTCAATTCCATTTTCTTTTTGTTATAAGAACTTACCAGATGACAGCTATTCAATTCCATTCTCTACTTGTTATAAGAGCTTAGATTCTGAATCCATACTTCCTGTTCTTAAATGTCAGTTCTACTATTTATTAACTGTTTGATCTTCAGCAAATTACTTAATCTCTCTGTATCAGTTTAATCTAGAGAAAAGGGATAGCAGTAGCATCTCCATCATTGAGTTGTTTTGGGAATGAAATGAGTCCATAGATGTAAAATACTTAGAATAAATCCTCATTCATGGTAAGTTCTTAATAACGATTTGCTATTGATATATTTTTATTGCCATTTTTCTATTTTCATAAAAATATCTGATTTGTGGGTATCAATATCTCCAGTGAAGAAACTGAGAGGTTAAATGACTTGCCCAAAGACATATAATATTTAATATGATTAAGCTGGTATTTGACTCTAGGTCCATATAATTACAAGTCTCATATGGTTTTATGTACATTAATAACACGGGACTATTTATCATATGCATATTCTGAACCACCTACAATACTAGGAGCTTTAAATATATTTTCTAATGTATTCTTTACAACAGTACAATGCACCAAAATTTTCTATTTCTACTTTACATATAAGATAACAGGGAATCAGAGAGGTTAAATAAGTCCTGTGGCCATAGAGTGAGCTGGTATTTAAACCAAGTCTGCCAGATTTATATAAATGTGTTCCTAGTTACTCTGCTAAATGACTTAACAACTATTGTAACCATTATAATACATATTAGTAATGGAATGAGGAGAGAGAGAGATTTGATTTTGGTTTTTCTTATAGCAGGGGCAGAGAATCCTTCTCTGGATCTTGTTAGATAAATTTTAACAGACTCATGGGGCGGACTATGCATTTCTTGTAAAGTAAATAGTCTGAACAAAAGCATAGAGGCTTGAGAGCATGTGTATGCTTGGTGAATGGCAGCAGACCAGAGAGGTATTATGGGATGAACAGGTGAAGATGAAAAAGTTGGCCTTGAGTGTTGAGCATTTTTCAAGCACATGCTAAGGAATTTGGACTTAATTCTGTGGTACTAACAAGCCATTGACATTTTTTGAGAAAAGGAATTAAATAAACTAGCTTGTGTTTAGAGAAACAAGGATTGTAGCCATATGTAAGGATAGACTGGAGCTGAGGGAGACTGGAGGCAGAAAGATGAGTTAGATGTTATTCCAATAGTTTATGCGAAAGATAACGTAAGCTGGAATTAGGGAGGGGTTGGAGAGCAACAGATGACTCTGGGAAATACTTAGAAAGTATCGTTAGCAGTATTATCTCTGCTAATTAAAAAATAACTCAGCATACAAAGTAATACCATTTTAATTCAACAGACCTGCATTGGCCAACTACTAGACGACTTTCAGAAGTCTGTATTGACTAACTACTAGAAGTTTTTCAAAACTTACTATTTGCCATGTGCCACCAGAAGCCTTTTACGCGCATTGTCTAAATTAATCCTCAAAACAATCCTGTGCAGTAGTTACTGTTACAGCTAGTGCTCGACTTAATGACCACAATTGGGACTGGTGGACCGGTTGTAACACGATTTGGTCGTAAGTTGAGTAGGCTATATGTACAGTTGAAGTGGTGCTCGCGGAGATGGTAGCCGGAAGCTGGTCCGCACTGTCGTATGCCCAGCTGGACAATGTTTGCGCCACCAGACGTGGAGCAGTCGTGGCTAGCAATTGTGGTCGTGAAGTAGAATGGTCGTAAGTTGCGTAGGTCGTAGGTTGATCAATACCTGTATTTCTCTAATTTGCAGATGAGAACAAGAAAGATCAGAGAGGCAAAATAATTTGCTCAGTTACACAGAGGGTGACAAAGCTTGCACTATCTTCTTAGTAACTTACATTATACACAAATCGTCACATTGGCTTAGGCCAGAACATTCGTCTCCGGTGTAGACAGTGCAGGAGTTTCTTAGGTGGTCTTTGCACTTCTTTTCCTTCCTACCTATCTCTTCTTTATGAATCAGCCGGAATAATATTTTTGAAAACATAAACGAAAGTCACTCCTCTGCTCAAAATTTTTGCATGGTTTTCTGCTGTCCTTGGACTGTAATCCCAAGTCCTTTCCTAGGGTGCTAGCCTTGTATTGGTCTTGACCACTGCTCCTGCCCACTTCATGCCACTTGCCGTATGGCCATCACAGTCGAACAATATCCACTTTCTCATAGGCCCTGGAATATTCTAAGGGCCTGTGAATGCTGTTTCCTCTACCTGCGCTCATCCTCCCATTCTTTAACAACTCAGTTCTCACATATACGTGTTCGATATCAAGTTGTGTGTGTTTACTTGTTTGCTGTTTGAAGCACTAGACTGAGCCATACAGGAATCTGAGGTAAAAGGAAAAATCAGTAACATTGATCCAGAGTTTATAGAATATTTTGATTTTTGGAATTTTTGCATTAATTTTTATACAAAAAAATACTGTGTTAAAACTTTATTTATCTTGGTTACTAAGTTTATTTTGGTGTCCCCTTAAAATTCTCACCAAAGACAAGTGCCTCGCTCACCTTACCCTTCTTCCAGTACTGGTCATTGTCTGTCTCACTAAACTGTAAGTAAGCTTCAGGGGTGCAGGGACCATGCCTGTTTTGTTTACTACCCTATTCACTGTGTGCAACAGACTGATTGTCATGGAGAAAGCAACAAATGAAATTTGTGGAATCATTGAAAAATGATTTAGAGATTTCACCAGGAATGGTCAAATGTATTATCTCATTTTATCATTATAGTAACTCTGTGATTTGGGTATTCTCTCCTGTTTGTAGATGAAGATAGTGATGCTTAAAGACATTAAGTAACTTGGACAAGAAATATATACAATTAATTAGTATACAGCAGGGACCGAATTTGAATCCGAGTCTCAAACTTTACATCCAGGTATTTTCTACTTCACCGGCTCCTGGAAGTTCATTTAAACAAAGGCAGAATAGACATTAATCAGGGTTGCGGAAAGAAGTTCTGGATTATACAGGAAGCTGGGTGAGTTGATTTACAAGTTCTCTTTAAATACTTAATATTTTTAAATTCTGTGATGACCACCTTATAATAAGCTGACTAAAACTTGGTGAAATCAGTTTCTTAATTTGCAAAAATGGGAATAATAGTATGCATCAAACTGACTTGTTTAGAGCATTAAATAGAAAGGTCTGTGTAAGTTACGGGTAGCAAATGTTAGTATTAATTGTAATAATAACAATAATCAACTTAATAAGAATGAGAGCGCTGCAGTCTGGGAGCAAAATAACTTCTCTTTCACTCTGTTTCCATGGAAAGTACCATTTCTTCAGTCGGAAGAAGTTAGACTTACTGTCTCACTTCTGTACTTGACTTCCTGATGGGAGGTAGGCCACTCAATCCTGTTTCGAAGTTGAGAATCTTAAGGCTCTGAGAGACACTTCCAGGACCTCCTAGGTTTTGCCTAATGCTCCTACCTTTTTTATTTTTCACGTGGAAGTAATTCTAATAGACTCCAACCTGGTTCTTTCTGTTCCTTCTTTTCCAGTCACCCAGATGGCCTGACACTTGAGAGGGACAGGGAATAAGCACCATCTTACAAAGAAATTCTTTCCAGTAAAAGCAGCGTTACCTAGAAAACACGTGGCAGAGGCAGTGGGAATAGAAGGAGAAGAATGATGTTTTATCTCCTGACAGTAAAGTTACAATGAATGTTTCATGAAAAAGGATATGGTTTCAATCAGCTGAGGTTGCGTGTGGGAACCTCCTGGCTCCTCTCCTTCACCTTTTCTTATACCAGAATCTTATTGCAAAAAGTCTGAACCATGCCACTGATAGAATTTTATTCAGTGAAGTATTCACCCTTGGGGTCAACTTTATAATCTCAAGTGTGATGTGGATCTCATAGCAAGCACCCAATAAACACAGGTTGAGTGACTGATAAAACGTAAGTCTATAACAGACAACTTTACACACATGCTCACAAATTTCCAGTCCTCTGGTGTGAGACATGTGTTTAGGGTCCCCTTTCATATTTTTGTCTTTCACTTTTCTGGTTCATTTGTTATGTCCCCTTATACTTTTTACATATACTCTCATGTGTGCACAACCAAACACACACACACCCCTCAGGATCAAAAAGAGGTGGAGATACAATAAATCAATTTGCTTACATTAAAAGCAAACTGAAGACTAACAACATTCTTAGCAAAATTTCTCATTCTGCCACTAGTTCATTTGCTTTGAAAATGCAAACAAGGCTTAACTGAGTTTGCTTCATTATGTGGACAAGTTAATATTCTGCATCATTTTGAGGATGAGTTGGTAAGGCATAGCTGCCTCTTCAAACCTGAGTGAAGCACACCAAGGAACAAGTTCTGAGACTGCGAAATACATAGAGGGAAAATGGGGTGAAAATATATATAGGCTGGGCATCTCTTCTCTGAAATGCTTGGGACCAGAAGTGTTTTAAATTTTGGATTTTGGAATATTTGCCTTATACTTACCAGTTGAGCACCCCAAATTTGAAATCCTAAATCCAAAACGCTCCAATGAGCATTTTCTTTGAGCACTAGGTCGGTGCTCAAAAAGTTATGGATTTGGGAGGATTTTGGATTTTGAGTTTTTGAATTTGGGATGTTCAATATATTTAAAAGGGGTGGCAAGATAGGTCCAAGACAGAATGGCACAGCATAGAAAGAGAAATGGAAAGACAGGGTATTACTTATTCAGCTCCCACAGCTAAAGGCAGTGTGATATGATAGGCAAGCCAGGAAACCCACCATATATTTTATATCACAGTGAATACAGGTATCTAGTAGTCATAGGATGCAGTGGAGGGTATTTAAAATAACATAAAAGACTGTACTATCATATGGGCAATCAGGAAAGGAGGACTCCAGTGTGTGCATAGCTAGGGAGTCCAGGAAGACAGCAACTTGGAGATCCACTTGTGAATAAGTAAATGTGTCCCAAGTTGTGAATACCAGGCACTTGAAATGGGCTGACTGGTGAGATCAAGGCATGCCCCAATCTTGCTGGGAAGTACACTGTAGTCAATTACAAAACTGGTCACAAATTACTTTCATCTCATTCCCTCTACTCATTCCCTTTGCATTGTGAAGTTTGCAACTCCTCCCATTTATTCTCCACCCATTCTTTGGACTTATTTTGTCTAATATGTTGCAAGTAGATGCTTGAAAATGACTTGCTATTGGGGCTTGTCTTCTCTCTTGCTGTTGTTAGAAGTCCTGCTGTCATCACCATTTGACAATTTCCAGGCTGGCCTATAGTGTGATGATATATGCATATATATTTTAATCACCCTCATCACTCAAGCTAGCAAACATCAGCCTACCATCAGAAGCAGAACCATCTAACTCAGTGGTCCAAACCTTTTTGACACCAGGGACTGGTTTCCTGGAAGACAATTTTTCCACAGATCCAGTGGTGGGTCGGGGGAGATAATTTTGGTATGAAACTGTTCCACCTCAGATCATCAGGCATTGGTTTGATTCTCATTCTCATAAGGGGGACACACTTAGATTCCTTGCATACGCAGTTCACAACAGGATTCATGCTCCTATGGAAATCGAATGCTGCTGCTGATCTGGCAGGGGTGCAGCTCAGGCAGTAATGCTCACTCACCTGCCACTCACCTCCTGCTGTATGGTATCAACAGATCCAATGAGAAAATGATAATAATAATGTACTAATGGTTAACACTTCTCTGGTGTTTGCTATGAACTAGGCATTATTTTAAGTTCCTATCAGGCCATGGACTGGTACTAGTCAGTGGCCCAGGATTAGGGAACTCTGATCTAACTGACCAGCAATGAGTTGCTTGTGGTACATGAGTGAGCTTGGCTATGACCAGCAGAAGATGCATCCAGCCAAGCAAAGTCCAAATTGTCAACACACAGAATTAAAAACTAAATTAATGCTGTTGTTTTAACCCACTAAGTTTCAAAGTGGTTTTCTTTTTTTAAATGCAGAAAATCAAACACCGCATGTTCTCACTCATAGGCAGGTGTTGAACAATGAGAACACATGGACACAGGGAGAGGAGCACTACACACTGGGGTCTGTTGGGGGGGAATGGGGGAGGGATAGTGGGGGGTGGAGAGTTGGGGAGAGATAGCATGGGGAGAAATGCCAGATATAAGTGAAGGGGAGGAAGGCAGCAAATCACACTGCCATGTGTGTACCTATGCAACAATCTTGCATGTTCTTCACATGTACCCCAAAACCTAAAACGCAATAAAAAAAAGAGATAATAATCTAAAAATATAAAAAATAAAAAATAAATGCATAAAAAATAACTGCTGTATTAAAACAAGCATTTCAGATGGGTCATCAGTCCAGTTCTTTGGGATCAAGAATTCAGGAAACAGAAAACCTCAGTCTTGGGAATAAACCAGGAGGACAGTGGCAAGAAATTGAGTAAACATGAGACATATTCTTATGGATAAGGCAGAAGCAAATCTGTGAAATTTTGGAACCTCATATTAGAACCAGACAGCCTTAAGCGAACATGTTTAATGGCACAATATGGACTCAAATTTGTAAGCACTTCCTGGATCAGTACAGAGTTATTGCTGGGAACATTTTTGAATTTTTCTACCCATATTTTGTGCCTATTCTTCATAGAAGCGATTCCAAATATTTTCCAAACTCTTTCTATCTCAGACCATCCTTTGTTTTTCTCTCTCACCTGATGACCCTCCCTCCCATCTCACAGAGAAAATGGGAACAATCACTTAAAAATTGAGTCAACCTTCTACCACCAAAGGTACAAATAACCGACTGCATCCAGATTTGCTTCTTTCTCCCCAAAATACTGTAACCTCCACATGCCTGAGGTTAATCCTCCTTTCTGTGCTTTAGATCCATCTAGAGGACTTTACCATCTATCTTTTCTTTCTTCTGTGTCTTTGAGGTCCTTTTTTTCCCTCAGTCCTTCTAATCACAGTATAAATATGTCAATCATTTCCATTTTAAAAAGTTTCCCTTACCCCTTTGTTCTTGAGTGATCCTCTTATTTCTGTCCTCTTCACTCTCAAGTTTTGGGGTAAAGTGGTACACACTGCTACAGTGTCTTCACTGCAATTTATCCACCAAATATGTTCAATTTTGCTTCTGCTCTCAACCTCCACGAAATTGCATTCACCTGAAGTGGGAAGCAGAAGGAAGGAATTAGAAGAGAAAGGGCAAATATTTATGATTTAGATAACAGGTAATAATTAGAAAAAATAATAGAAAAATGCACTCGGGAAATACATTGGTCACTACTTGCTAACAAAGTCAAGAAAATTATGTAAACTTTTATGCTTTCTCTATAGCACAAAATCACAAAATAAGAAATTTTAATAATCAGATTTAGAGAAAAATAAAAGACTGCAGTACTCTGTTTGATATTATGCATGCAAATATTTTAAAACTTGATTAAAATAGACAGTTATTTAGATAAGTATAATGATAAGATCTAACTCTAGAAGAAATGGAAAATTTAAACAATGTTCATGGAAGAAATAGAAGTTGTCAATGAGCTACACTTTTCAAAAGTACTCCAGATCCAGAGGTTGATAAGAACATTCTACCAAACATTTAAGGAATTCCTAACTGCTCCTAAATGCAAAATCTGCATGCATTTTTAAAAAGATTACCTAAGAAAAGAAAATTATAAATAAAATCAATATATTCATAACAGTGTAATAATTCTAAGTGAAATGTTAACAAATATAATTTAGCCACTAAAAGGCTAATTGCTGTTAAATAGATGGGTTTTATTCTGGAAATACTGAATGGTCCCATGGGACTAAATCTAATAATATAATTGATTGTATAAACAGATCCAATGAGAAAATGATACTAATAATGGATTAATAGTTAACACTTCTCTGGTGTTTACTATGTACCAGACATTATGTTAAGCACTTTATATATGTTAAGTCACTTATGTCTCACAGCTTTCATATGAAATAAGAAACATTATTTTCTGCAGTTCATAGATAAAGAAACTGTTAATGAAAGGCATTTAAAATTCATCCAGGACGATATACCCTGGTAATTGGCAGAGACATATTCTATAACCTACATAGTGCCTGGTTTCAGACTCTGGGTTGCAAACCCAAAATAATAATATTTTTAAAATTATAAACCATAAGATATATCAAGAAGATAGTAAAGACCTCTTAGCCCAATCATTTTCCAGTCACAAGAGTGGCCCCATTGAGGCCAGCAGAACCCCCCACCTGCATCCAGTCCAAATTGTTGAACCACAGAACTATGAGCAAATAAAATGGCTATTGTTTTAAGCCACTAACTGTTGGAATGCTTTGTTACACCAATGGATAACTCAAACACAGTCTGTGACAAACATGGCATATGAAATCAGTGAAGAAAATATCCATTACTTAATAAATGTATTTGAAGAACTAGTAGTCATCTAGTCATAAATTAATTCAGATTCATACCTTATTCATACTTCATAATAGCATTAATTCCAAATAAATAAAATATTGTATTTTGAAAAATGAAACCATAAAGTACTATAAGAAATCATGGAAAAATTGTATAAATGTGGAAATGAGAAGAAGAGCATTCTAACTATATATTAAACACAGAAATCATAAAAGATTGATAGATTTGACAATGAAAAGGTTTTAAATGTAGCACAGGCAAAGCCTTAATTTGATTAATATATAAAGAACTCATTTCAAGAATTATAAAAAGTGAATAGATTGAACATAAAAATAAAAAAAATTAATATGCCAGTCACAGGAAAGGAAATACAAATAGTTCTCAAACATAAAAAAATGTACATTTTTACTAATAGTATGAAAAATGTCATTTAAAGATTCGCTGCTATACTCTTTTTCAATTCGTTGTCCAAGGGGCAAAGTTTAGTAACACATCAGGCTGGCAAATCTGTGGAAAAATAGGTACTTTCTTACATTGGTTTTAGAAATGCAAATTGATGGCAATATCCCTAAAATTTCTGTTTATATTTTATTTAAAAATTTGTAATTATTTAAATGCATACAGAATTTTATTTCTTAGAAAATGTGTCCCATATAGAAATATTGGCACATGTGTGAAATATATGTTAAAAGTTATTAATTTTAGCATTTTTATTATTGAAAATACTAGAAATAATAGAAAATTTAGAAATTATTAGAAATATCAGAAGACTGATGAAGTATGGCACAGTCTTGAAATGGAATATTTTTGAGCTATCGAAAGGAAACTCTTCATGTACTAATAGAAAGAAAACTCTTCATGTACTAATAAGAACTTATTTATTTATCATATTATATCTTATTTGTATGTATTATTCATTTTTAAATTTAGGGTATTCATACTCATGGCAACAATGGAGGGAGAGACTACATACCTATGTATGCTTGATATGTATAAAAGATTCTGAGCATCCTTGGTATCCTTGGAAGGATACTATTTGTAGAGAAGGGAACTGTGTACCTGGGTATAGAGACACAGGATGAATTTTCAGTGTCTCTATGTGCTTTTTTGCTTTTTGGTTTTTAAACAATGTGAATGTATTTCCTCTGTAAAAATTAATTTTTTAAAAAATGTGGAAGCAAAGAGAAAAAATGAAAACAAAACCAAAATGCTCCTAAGAAAGAGTGACAGAAAGATTGGAAAGATTTGTCTTTCTCCATAACAAGAGTTTTAGAAAGCTTTGTTAAGATAGCATTGTCTTGCTTCAGAAATAAACAAATGGATCAATAGACCAGAATGAAGAGCCCAGAAAAAGCCCAGAAAAAGAAAAATAGACAGTGATACTCAAACTCTAACAGAACAAGCATTACAGATACGTGGTGCTGTGGTCTTGGTTGTCCATGTAGAAAAACCTTGATATATATATAAAATACATTATGTATATAATATATATATTATATATAATGTATATAATATATATTATATATAATGTATTATATATAATATATATAATATATATAACATATATTATATATATTATATATAATGCATTATATATAATATATATATTATATATATTATATATAACATATATTATATATATTATATATAATGCATTATATATAATATATATAATATATATAACATATATTATATATATTATATATAACATATATTATATATATTATATATAACATATATTATATATATTATATATAACATATATTATATATAATATATGTTATATATGTTATATATATTATATATAATACATTATATATAATATATGTTATATATGTTATATATATTATATATAATACATTATATATAATATATATTATATACATTATATATAATATATATATTATATACATAATGTATTTTATATATATATCAAGGTTTTTCTATATAATAATTATATATATATTATATACATAATGTATTTTATATATATATCAAGGTTTTTCTATATAATAATTATATATAAATTATAATAATTTATAATATATTATATATAATATATATTATAATATATATTTTATATAATATATGATAATATATAATATAGTATTATATATAATATATATAACATTATATATAATCCCATTATATAATATATATGTATATAATATATAATGGTAAATAGAGATGCAGTTTCAAGGTTTATATATATATGTATGTGTATATATATATATATATCAAGGTTTTATATACATTTTATATATATATATATACACACATATATATATATATTAATCAGTTCCAGATAGAATAAGAACTTACCTGTGAAAGACAAAAATTAAAATATTTATAAGTAATTGTACAATATTTTTATAACCTTGAGATAGAGGAAGACTCTTTGAAAAGAATAGATATTTCAGATGATTTTTAGGGGAGTGAAAATACTCTGTATACTATAATGATGTACACATGTCATACATTTCACTAAACCCATAGCATGTACACCACCAAGAGTGAACCCTGATGCAAACTCTGGTGTTCAGGTAATTATTACAAGTCAGTGTTGGTTCATCAGTTATAACAAGTGCACCCCTCCGGGGAGGTGGGGAGCAGTGCTGATAATGGGGTAGGTTATGCTTGTATGGGAGCAGAGGATACCAGATAAATATTACACGCACAATCTACAAATCCATAAGAAAAAAACAAAAAAATGATCAAGTGTCACAAATAAACATTCCACTGAAAAGGAAAAACAAATAACACAAATGGCCAATGAATACATGAGAAGATATATCTGTACAGTCAAGAAAACACATAATAAAATTATAGTGGTACACCATGTAAGCTAACCATATTGTCAAAAATTAAATTGAAACTGACTTTTTGGCAAGACTATGGAAAAATGAGAACTCTTATATATGTATTGCCAGTGTAGTTTGGGACCAATATTCTGTGAAATGATTTAACATTATCCAGCAAAGTTAAAGGAGCAAACACTCTAAAACAGTTATTCCACTCCCAGGAGAAACTCACCTATTTTGCAATAGGACAGGTCAGTAAGAATGTTCACAGCAGAATTTTTCCTTATGGCAAAAAACAAAAACAAAAAATCATCCAAAAAGCAATGGCAACTACCCACATATCTGTTTACTGAAGAAATTAAAAACAAACTATAGAATAGTACATAGCAGTGAAAAATATTGCACCACCAAACACACAAAAACATAGATGACTCTCGCAAATAATGTTGAGCTAAAAAATGTTCAGGTTAGAATTTCCTTCTGAAGGGGAGGAAAAAATTGATGTGACTTGGAAAGAGAATAGAAGCAGCTTCCAAAAAATTGTTGACATTTTTTTAAGTTGAGTGATGGTTACATGGTTGTTTTCATTATCATTCCTTAAACTACAAATAGATGTATTATCACAAATTGTTTTTCAATTAAAAATAATAATTAATGGCAGAATAAACCCCTAGGAATTTGAAAAAATTAGAGTTGTGCAATGATCATATACAGGGCTTAGATGAACAAGAAAGCCAGATGGTAAATATTTGTACCCAGAACTAGATAGGATAAAGCAATTAGGTAGCAAATTTTATCATCAGTACATAGCTCTATTCCTGACATAAGAGACATTCAGTAAATGTTTGCCAGATAAATGGATGAATGAAAAGTAGAGATTGAAAACCCTTGGGCTTGGACTTGAAAACCACAGCCTTCATTTTATTACTAATGGGAGATAAGGCTTTAGAGGCATATGGTGGAATGCTTTGAAAATATCCCCTGTGGGATTAAGGCCATTAAAAATGCAGAATAATAAAATACTTATCATTGGAGGGAGTCATATACATAATGAAAACAACTTGTCAATTATTTAGTCTGGTAGCCTTGTAACCCCTACATAGACACACAGCTTAATAATTTTATCCATATAGCAGATCCATTTTAGGAGTATCTTGTGGGAAAATGCAGTCTTCATAAGAAAACACTGAATAATGTATTCCTAGAAATACAGCTGTCTTACACAGCAAGTAGTACTTTATATGTACAGAGTTCCATCTAACACATTGTATCAATTAGTTATAGTATTTCTATCATCATATTCATATTTCATAATTGAGAAAACCAACAAACAGAAAAGCTTACTGTATCACATTGTGTCAAAGGAAATTACAGAAATATTCGGCTGAGCAAAGAGACTGAACTGAGATACTACATTTAAGTGCTAGAATTAAGTGATCTGTGGTTCAAGATACACATGTGTGATCTGCTTAAATTACTTGAAGCTTTAATGTCCAAGTGATTCATTTACTAAAGGTAGGGTGTAAACTACAGGAAATGTGTCTTTGGGGTCTATTACCATGTTGGTTCTGCAGCCATCTTCTGTGTGTTTTTTTTTAATATTTTTCCATAGGTTATTGGGGTACAGATGATATTTTGTTACATGTGTAAATTCTTTACTGGTGATTTGTGAGCTTTGGTGCACACATCACCTGAGCAGTATACACTGCACCCTATTTGTAGCCTTTTACCTCTCACCCCACTCCCATCCTTCCCCCCAAGTCCCCAAATTCCACTGTATCTTCTTATGCCTATGTCCTTATAGCTTAGCTCTCATCATATGTCAGTGAGAACATATGATGTTTGGTTTCTCATTCCTGAGTTACTTCTTTTAGAATAATAGTCTCTAATCTCATCGTCATTGAAAATGCTGTTAATTCATTCCTTTTTATGGCTGAGGAGTATTCCATCATCTGTATATACCACAGTTTCTTTGTCCACTCATTGATTGATGGGCATTTGGGTTGGTTCCACGATTTTGCAATTGTGAACTGTGCTGCTATAAACATGCATGTGCAAGTATCTTTTTGAATAATGACTTCTTTTCCTCTGGGTAGACACCCAGTAGTGGGATTGCTGGATCAAATGGTAATTCTACTTTTAGCTCTTTAAAGAGTCTCCACACTGTTTTCCATAGTGGCTGTACTAGTTTACATTCTCACTAGCAGTGTAGACGTGTTCACTGATCACCATGTCCACGCCAACGTCTACTGTTTTTGATTTTTAGATTATGGACGTTCTTGCAGGAGTAAGGTGACATCACATTGCAGTTTTGATTTGCATTTCTTTGATCTTGAGTGATGATGAACATTTTTTCCTATGTTTGTTGGTCATTGTATGTCTTCTTTTGAGAATTGTCCATTCATGTCCTTAGCCCACCTTTTGATGGGACTGTTTGTTTTTTTCTTACAGATTTGATTTCATTGTAGATTCTGCATATTAGTGCTTTGTCTGTGTGTGTGTGTGTGTGTGTGTGTGTGTGTTTCCAGGCTTTTTGCTTTTCTGTGCTGTTTTCTCTACTTCTACCCACAGATTGTACCCCCTTGGAATCAGGCACCCTGGCAATACCTCATGCAAAACAAAACTATTATTCCTTTTCCTCTGATCCTTCACAAAAATTAAAGGTGACCCGTTTTATCTCTAGTCCTTTAGTAATCAGATAGATAACTTTTTTTTTTAATCTTTGGTAAACAAACTTCATTTCTTTCTTTCTTATTTTTTACTGGTGCTGTCATTTCTCCCAGGAACATCACCACATTAATGTTGCGGGATTTGACAAACTGTCTCTCTCCTACCACTGCTAAAATCTAGTATCCCTTCTCAGTTCTCCTGAAATGCTTTTCCTACCCATCACTGGTATAACTCACATGTCAGACAACCTATTTAAAAAACTAGAATTTCCAGTATGCTAGAATCAGCTATTCTTCCGTAGGGGAAGTACTTGATAGTTGAAAAAGTGTTGGTACTAACTCTTTGGATTCTGGCAACTCTCATTTTGTGTGACATATTTGCTTGTGCTGCCTGAGAATCCACGCTCATGGCCAGACTTTCATGTGGCAGAGGACTTATGATTCAAATATGCCATTATGTCCTCACTGCTATACCCACAACTCCCTAATTGCCCTTCCCCCAGAAAGCCTGAAATGTTACACCATTACAAATTAATTCCTTTAACCTGAAATACTGTCAGACACACTTTAAACATTTTCTTGACATTCTTGGAGGAGGTAGAACCTTTAAGTCATTAAAATGAGAGTACTTATTATTTGATTGCTTTCTCACAGGAAAGTAGCCAAGAAGGTTCCCAAGGAAATATGTACAAGTTAAGGGAAGTTAACCTGAGACCGACCAAGGCTAAGTTTGGAGCACAAGGCACTGTCCAAGGAGGCTACTCTAGTGAAGGTATTGGTGAAGTGGCGGAGGACTCAAGCCTAACTTGGGAAGTAGGAGATAGTTGTCATCTAAAACGCTGCCAAAGATAGGGAAGTACTATGGAATGGCCTCATGGGATGGCCCCAACGTCTGATGTGATCTACATCTGTTAGACCCAACGTCTTTCTGTTGACCTGTTCAACATTCCCTAGGTGTCTGGGAAATATGACAGTGTCCAGAATGTCAAGGGGTATTTATAGTCCAAAGAAGGTTAAAAGATACTTTTTTAAAAAAAGCGTAGTGGTGCAAAATCAAGTTTTAATACCAGGAAAAGGGGATAAAGAATGAGGTATGAAAGGTGACTCTGACATGGTTCATTTTTGAGTTTTTCATTCTTTCAGTTAGCTATTCGTTGAGTAAGTACCTGTACAAATTATTATGCCAGGTAATGAGATGGATCCAAAGAAGAGCAAGACATGTGGGTATCTGATAAAACTTGAATTTCAACAAGTGATGAAGATAGTAGGTAGCATAGAAATTCTAGGAAAAGAAGGTCCTTTGGACACTTGTGTTGAGTGAAATAGACATCTGAGTAGAGCTTCAAAATGTTTGAGATCATGTTATTAAGAAGAGTCAGGAAGGTGATCTGGAAAGGGGAAGGAGGTAGCAAAGCATAAGATGTCTTCAGGAGGCAGAGTAAGCTGATGCAAAGAGGTGATGGTACAGTTTTGGGGAGTCTCTGAGGCTAGGGCCCACTGCCTAGGTCAAATTCCAGCTCTCCCATTGGTGACTTTAGGCAGGATACATAGCTTCATTGTGCCTCAATTTCCTCATTTGAAAAGAAATAATAACAGTATCTACCTCATAAGAATGCTCTAAGAAGAGAAATATTTTAAATGCTTAGTAAAGTGATGGATACATCTATTTGATCATTGTTTTATTATTTAATATTACTTTTGCTAACTTAGTAATTCATATGTTATCAGTAGGAAGTGGAACTCTAAAGGCAAGATTGTTTCTTAGATGTTAGATGACAATATCTGGATTTTATGCTGTAAGGAGCGAGGGAGCTTTTGAAAGCATGTCATAATTGGAGAAACTTACCCTGCAACGGATTGGATATGCTCTAAGTGCTGGATGGAATTGGGGCTTGGAGGCTAGCTGATGCATGAGGTAACATGGTCCTAAACTTCAAAATGACAGCAGAGATGAGAAGGGAGATATAGATTTGAGAGGCATTGTAAAAGAAGGAGGGAGAGTATGTGGCGTCGGTTTGCATCTAGGAAGAAAAGCCAAAGTTGTGTCTGATGCTTTGAGCTTTAGTGACTAAGACTAATATGGTACCAGAATAAATAGCAGAAAAGGAAAGAAAAAAAAATGATTTCAGGAAGAAGAGGGGGCATAATTAGTTCAAAAGATAATGTGAAATTTAAGTGAAATGTAGTCTAGGCAGCTGGAGACGCGGAATGAGAATTCAGGGGAGAGGTTGGCTAGGGATATGTTGTCTTCTGAGTAATGGTAGAGAGCAGGTTGATGGATGACTTCTCTGTAAGTAAAAATGTGAAGGTAAGAGCCTAACCTTACGTCTGAACCTTGGGGATTGTGCAGAGACTTGGTGATTTGGGCTTTAAAAGAATAGCAATATATTATTCTCTTTTGCCATGAGTATGCTGTTACAGAACTATTAGCAATGAGGTATACATCCATGTTTTTCATTCACTACTTCTTTCTTTCATTTGTTCATTTATAAACACTTGTTACAGCATTTAAACTATCTAATGCTCAGTAACTACTTAATAAATGAATGAAATCCATGGTACTATCAAATCCTACAGAAGAGCTTACCTGCCTCCATATCTCCATGCAGACTATCACCTTCGGGGTGAGCATTGCACGGACACTTGTCTGACATCACTGGTCCATGGCACCTTGATCACTCATACCAGGGTAATTTGATAGCCCTTTTGAGGGGCTCCTCCTTTTTTCTAACTTCACAACTAAACACTTTCATTCAACCTTTAAGCACTTTGACTCCATGCCATATTATGTAATCACTGAGCAGTTCTGGAATGTGCAAGGATGCAAGCTGCCTGTAAGAACATGCTCCCCTACTCACGTTCCTTACTCACACTGGCAGGAGTGGTTTCCTGGTGAGGCCGTACTTTGCATTTTAACAATATAAATTAAAAGTTGTAATTGTAATAGCATAAAATCACCAACCAAACTCTGCTAGTTTTCTCTGCTCATTTGCTCACTTCTTTAACATAAAACAGCTAATTGTTCTTAAGTGCCTAAGCCACGCTGAGGCAAAGAGTACGTTGTACCCCTTCTTAACCAGCCCCCCATCCTTCCTCCGTCATCTCCATGGCAACCTCTAAAACAAGCTGTTACAATCCTGACATGGCACCAGGCTGACACCTTGGACTGGGATTTAATTTTGAGTTATGACCACGTTAGGAAAACATATGATGTGGCCGTTTGCTTATAGAGAGAGGGGGGAAAATCATAAAACCCTCTTTTTTTATGAGCTGTCGCTTGATTCGTTCCTGGAGCCCCAAGTAGCAAGCTTCTAAATCAATGCATGCAGCTGTTTTGGCTTCTTGGAGCCCAGCAGGTGTATTGCTCAGCTCAGCTGCCATCTCCCTGCACTCACATAACAAATAATAACGGCTCACACACCGCAGCCATCCATCAGAGTTACTGCTGGGCCCTGAGAGGCTTCCTTCCCTCTTCCCTACAACCCTTTATCCTCCTGCTTTCTTTCTTTTCTTTTGTTTTTCTTCTTTAGCTGTGATTGTACTCCATTATGGATTTTTCGTTACACTTTTGGATGCCTTTAGTTGAATAACCTTTGGCTTTTTTGGCAAGAAGAATGAGAGGGAGCGAGAGAAAACCCACCACAGTGTTTATTTGTGTTTAAAAAAATTAAAACAATACAAGTATTGTGATTGGTGAAATCAATTAGTCTTCCTAAGCAGTAACGGCCCACATCTGGTGTGACTTAAGTTAATGTAAGAGAAAGGGCTGCAGAGGCCCAGAGACCTTGCGTTCTCATTTCAACAAGTGACAGAGAAGGCATAAAAGGCTAATAATATACTTGCTTAGGAGGCAAAAATCTTTGCTGCCTCATGACAACCAAATAAATGTTCCCTCCTAAGACCGACCATCAACTCCAGGGAACTGAAAGGCTGAATGCCAACTTGAGACTCTTCCCATGGGTTGGCAAGACAATTTCCCAGAGAAATGCAGAGATAAGGGCTCGTACTCCTGAGATTTGATGGTGGGGCAGGTGAAGACAGATCTGACAACTTGTAGACTCTCCAGTCAGAGTGGGTCAATTGAAAGAAGGCTAAGGCAATGCCAAGCATGGTGATTAGCGCATAATCGAGGCTTCTGGATGATTCAAACATATGACTCAGACTTTGACCTTTTAGTAGAGTTACTAGATTTAGCAAGTAAAAATTGAGGGCATTCAGTTAAATTTGAATGTCAACTAAAGACTGAGTAATTTTGTATTAGAATAAGTATGTCCTATCCAATATTTCCACATACTTATACTAAAAATTTGTTGGTTATCTAAAATTCAAAGTTTACCGAGTGCCCTGTGTTTTATGTACTTCCTAGGAACTTGTATTTTTTTTTTTTTAAATTTGATGCCTTCTCCAGTGTTCTTCATGTTGTGCTATGGGTCAAAACGAGAAATCGCTATAATGAAAGCATGGCTGCCCTTTTCTGGGAAGTCACTGTTCATGATTCATCATTGTATTTAATATCCTTTGCATAAAGTTATTAAATAAATCACTTTGAAAATTTATTTTCAAGAATAAAGAGACAGAAAAGATTCCTTCATCATAAATGCTCATTTTGCCTGATTCTCAAGGCAAATTAAATTTGCTGCTCTGTTTCAGAAATCATTCTGTCGTAGGTCCATTTTTTTACAAAGTTTTTCTCTGCATAACCCCACGAAAAAAGCATGTACTGGTATATCCCTCTCTTGGAAGCTTATAGTGCTTTTTAGCAAATTAAAGGATGGGGGAATTTAACAGTTAAAAAAAAAAATCCGCTTAGCTTTTTTCCACCCAGAGTTGCTTAATTTGTTTGATTATAGAACAGCCTTTTCAAGAAGTATCTATTTACATCCAGCAGAACTAATTGACTGATTAACTGGTTGACAAATGCTGACTTATGGTTTGATATGTTTATTTTCCCTTCAGTCTACGTGATTTTTATCTTCTATTTAAATGTTAACTGTCTTCTTCTACTTGTATTTTCTTGCAAGCCTTCTCAAGTCTTTTTTGAAAGTATGCAACACAAAAATTCTAAACAAATCAGTAAATAAATGTCCTGAGGTGGCTGACCTGTATCACATATACAGTACACAAAATACTTATGAAGGACCTGTGACTCAGGATATTCAGAGTGTAATGGTCACTGAAGATACTTCTTCTGCTCTTCTCACTCTACAGAATTGCTTGTGTGTGTGAGGGTGCCACTCCCCCAAAACAAGCAACCCCCTTTTTTCTGCCATTGGCTTCTGCCCCACCATAACCCCTCACCTGGGTGCTGCACTTGTAGGGTTCTGCTGCTCCCTGCAATCAGTTTCACCCAGATATAAATTTCTACGCCAGACAAGGCTGATTTAGAAGCAGCACAAAACTTGAGAGTATATTGCATACGTGGTACTTAGGGACCCTTCAGGAATAAAAGGGTTGAGGATCAGGTGAGTTACTATTCTAACGATCCAATTATTAACTAGTCCTCAGGCAAGACCCCTTGATACCTAGCAATCATTCCAGCACAATATAAATCTATTTGTCATAGAGATATCTCATTCCAAGGGAGGAAAGGCCCCCCTATTTATTCCAAGGCTCATGGCAGCTACCAGAAACCTGGACTGACAGGATAGTCCGTGGGCATTTTTATTTTTATTATTTTCTTAAATCAGTTTCCAACAGCTGGTTGCCACTTGCCCCTTGACGTGGACACATAAAAGCAAAGCCTCCAACACTGTGCCAGCCAGGATCAGGGAAGAAACACAGCCCTCATAAATCAAGCCTACACTGTTGTACAGCTTTAGCTCAATGAAGTGCATGTGTATGGGATAAAGGGGAGGAGCTGTGACTGGGAAGAAGAGAGCCTCCCCCCTGCCACCCCTTGCAAACTCCATGGATGTAAGCTAGCACCAGTCCACACAAAACTTCTGTGGTTCCCTCAGTATCTCAGCACTGGTCAAATCACTCATTCAAGATCTCACATTCCTACGGGCAAAGCTTTCTAGTGCTTCATCTTGCTCTTTGTAAAGAAGAGCCTAGTCCCAGTTTGAGCTTCAGGAAGAGTGACCCTCAAGGGAGCAGAGCAGAGGAGGACAGGGCATCGTCTATTACTGACCTGCTGAATTACTAGAGAGAGTGAGGCAGACCGGGGACTTGGTTCTAGAAAGGAGAGGAAAACAGAGGTATTTCCTAAGGAACAGGAAAACAGGAGTAACAGGGGAAGGGTGGAAGGAAAAATGAAAATGACATAAGCACCCACAAAAATGACTGAACTTCATTCAGGTCAAGGGAATAACTTTCCATGGGTCAACTCATGTGACATTCACAGGACATCATAAGCTAAGTACTAATCTCCAGATAAACCCAGGAGGTTCAAGAGGCCAGTACACATGTTAGAAGGACAGAGGTGATTTCAGAAATGGAAGTCCCAAGAGGTGACTCCATTATATGTAGAGGAATGCCAAATACTGATTAACCACCCACATTGCTGGAAGAAATGACCAGACACATGTCAGTAGAGTAGCATCCACTGACAAAGCATTCCAAATTCTTCAGCACAAACATCTATCTCCCAATCCCCACCAACCCCTTGAGCTACTGTTGTTCAGGAAAATGTGGCCCTGATGCCAAAAGGGCCAAATGTTAATGTAGAGGAGGAAATGTTAATTAATGAGTTCAGTTCAGTCTGTAATCTAGTCATCCATTCATGTGCTAGGGAGTCAATTCTACGCCACATGTCTTGTCAGGTTGCTGGCTGAATAAGGTGGGAGTCCCAGACCCAGCATTCTTGCCGCCTCTCAACACTGTTCTAGCACAGATATGCCAGAGGAGGTTGTCAGACTGGATGCCCTCAGAGAGGGGAGGAAGCAGAGGGCATCAGATTCCAAACGGAGATTAGAAATCACATAATTAACACTAGTCACATATTTTTAGTGCTTTAATATAGTAATGTTCCTCTATGGTAGTCAGGGTGAACTTTGTTATCTTCATTCTCCAGCTGAGAAACTGAAGTTCTGAAGCATGAAAATACCAGCCACTAGCCACCCAATCTCTCTCTCTTTTTTTTTTTTTTTTTTTTTTTGAGACGGAGTTTCGCTCTTGTTACCCAGGCTGGAGTGCAATGGCGCGATCTCGGCTCACCGCAACCTCCGCCTCCCGGGTTCAGGCAATTCTCCTGCCCCAGCCTCCTGCACCCAATCTCTTAGTAGCAAGACATAGCCTGACTTCATCACCCAATGCCACCTTACTGAAGGGCTTTTCCTTCCTTAACTGTTTGAGGTCAGTCAAGGATCTCCTATACCAACTTTCATCTCTCCACTGCCTTTGTTCCCACCAATATTTCCTTTTTGTGGTATGACCAATGGGAAATCAGCAGCTAAAGGAATCAGATGTTTGTGCAAAAACATCAAATATCATAACTCTCCCAAGGTAAACGCCCAAACTCAATCACTTTCTGTGACTTGTGAATGATCCTAATAGAAACATGATTTTAAATGGAGGGAAAAAATTAAACCTATAACACATATGTTACAGGAAAGTGGTCCTGATCCAGACCCCAAGAGAGGTTTCTTGGATCGTGCACAAGAAAGGATTCAGGGCGAGTCCATAAAGTGAAAGCAAGTTTTTTGAGAGAGTAAAGGAATAAAAGAATGGCTACTCCACACACAGAGCAGCCTCGAGGGCGGCTGGTTGCCCATATTTATGCTAAACAAGGGGTGGATTATTCATGCTTCCCCTTTTTAAACCACATATGGTAACTTACTGATGTTGCCATGGCATTTGTAAACTGTCATGGCGCTGGTGGAGGGGTAGCAGTGAGGACGACCAGAGGTCACTCTCGTAGTTATGTCGGTTTTGGTGGGTTAGCTGGCTTCTTGACTGCAACCTGTTTTATCAGCAAGGTTATTATCCTCTGCATCTTGTGTCGACCTCCTGTCTCATCCTGTGACTTAGAATGCCTAACTATCTGGGAATGCAGCCCAGCAGGTCTCAGCCTCATTTAACCCAGCTGCTATTCAAGATGGATCTGCTCTGGTTCGAATGCTCTAACACATGTAACCCTTATTCTTTTGTGCCATTTAAAAGGAAACTCTACTGCATCAGCCATAGGCCAGAACATAAAAGTCAGGGTATGGGATGAAATTTAATTATAAATAGTGAATTTGATAACAGAGAAAAAGTAATATCACAAAACTCACTGATGCTAGTTTAAAAAAAATACCCAAGATTCTAATTTTTTAAAAAGGCAGTGTCAAAAATTAATTATCTTTATACACAGTCTCTAATCTTAGAAAAGAGTGAACAACTCTGACAACATAAAATATCTCATATTAACTTAAAGTTTGAAACATTATTGAAAAGAAACATCATTCATTTCTTCTAATTAAAATTGGGCAAGTTATCTATTTTTATAATTAATAAAAATACACTTACATGTTTTCTCATATGTAAAATGTAAATAATAATGTATCACTATCCTTGAAGTCCAGATGAGCGGCAGAGGTTCTGGAAGGGATTTTGATACCCTTGAGAGTATAAGAGAGAGCTTTGCTTTATTTCACATAAAACAAATTTTTCATTATTGTCTATGTTTGATTATGGGAGCTGCTAATTTGACATTCTACTCTATTCTCACCTCTTAAAATCCCAGTAACTAAAAATTTCTGTAAACTGGAGAAAATAATTCAGAGGTCAGTAGGTATTTACAAAATAATGCAAGAAAAAAGAGATTTTTAAATCTACTTCTGTTGTGATTTTTATGACAATGTTCACATCGTGAATTCTTTCCATTTACTTCCTGCTCAGTTTCTTAAACTTCTCACCTCCAATGATCTTGTCTCCCACGCTTTTTTAGCCACTCAAACACATGCTCACCCCTACACCTGGCCATTATCAATAACTGAACACCCAATATATTCTCAATTTCAGTTATACAACTCTTCACCCAGTAGCTTCTAACTCTCCATTTTATTTAATTTAGTACCCTGACTCTTACCAATTTCTTTTTATTTCACTAACACAAAAACAAAACAAAACAAAAGCTTTGGGTTTTTAACTTTTCACTATCTTTGTGTTTAAAACGTATGTCCTTCCTAACCCAGTTAGTTTCTTTTCATTTACTAAAAGTTTTAGTACCTTATTACCTCAGCTCCCTCCTAACCCATTTAAGCCATTGTTATAATCACTGCCTTGTAGAACACCATCAACTCATTTTGTCAACTCTACGTTTTCCATATCTTGCCAGACAAATTCCAACAGTGATTAAATCATGAAATCTGCCTACTCCACACTTGCCTTTATGCAGCTAAATATGTGGAGAAAAGCATATGTCTAAGTTAATAGTCTCATTCTAATTTTATGACATATCATACTAGGAGAACCCTGATGCTACCTTGTAGTCCTACAGAATTTCCTTAGACTCTACTTTTCTACTCTTATAGATGCTATTGTTAGCCTTTTTTTCCTCTCCTATCCCCTCCTTTAAGTTTTACTCTCTGTTGATGACCTTACTCCTGTTTCATTGAGAAAAGAGAAACAATCAAAAGAGATCTATCAAGAAAAAAAAAAAAAGAATGTAGAATTAACAAGTAAATAGGGGAAACAAAATTTTTTAAGTGTTTAAGTGAAACATTAACTATATTATATATAAATGGATTAAATGTCCCAATAAAATGATAAAGGTGGTCAGAATGAAAAAATAAACTAAACTACATGCTATTTGCAAGACATACATTTTAAATACAAAACTGGAAGAAAGTTGAAAGTAAAAAGACCTAAGAAAAAATAGACCTTTGAAACACCCACTAAAAAATAGCTCGTATAGATTTGCTGTTATCAAAGAAAACTTTAAGAAAGAAAGCGCTTCTAAAGATAGATATGTCATAATAAAAAAAGCTTAATACTAAGAATACAGTACAATTCTAATTTGTATGCTCCTAAAATACTCTCAAAACAAATATTGTCAGAAATGAAGAATAAATAGAAGTAAGTCTTTAATGAGAAATGTTTTAACATAACTCTCTGGCAGATAGATCTACTATCTAAAACAGTAAGATATAGAAGATTTTTATAATACAATTAAGGAAATGACTTATTAGATATATAGAGAATATTATGACCAACAATTACAGAATATTTATAAAAATGACATACGCTGGACCTTAATGAAGGTTCAGCAAATACCAAATAAATGAAATGGTTTAGAGTCTACGTTCTAAAGACAGTAGTATTATGTTAGAAATTTCACAACAAAAATATAACTAGAAAATTCCCATGCTTAGAAATTAAGAAATTAAAATTTAGGACAACAATGGGACTAAAAAAAAAAGAATTACAACAAAAATTTTAAAATAAATTGACCCAAATGCTACTACCATACAGCAAAGCTTGGATGCAACTACAACTGTGCTCAGAGCGAAGTTTATGTCTGTAACAAGGGCTAAAAATCATTTTTTCCCTGCATCCATCTTAAAAATTAAAAGAAAAATCAAGAAAAAAATCAAATTAAAAATGGAGACAGGAGGCATTGAAGATATTAAATTAATAAAATAGAAAAATAAACAGACAATAAAGATGATCAATTATACGCTGAAAGTTTTTTTGAAAAGACTAAAAATTTTTAATTACATTAAAACTCTTGTCAAAACTGGACAAAGAGAAGAGATAGAAAGGAAAAATGACCAATAGCAAGAATTCAAAATTAGATATAACTGTAAATCCTATAGACCTTAAAATATAATGAAAGACTATTATGAAAAACTTTATGGCAATACATTTGAAAATGTAAATGCAATAGACATTCATAGATAAATAAACATTCTAAAACAGACACAAGAAAATCGGAGAAGCCTCATATGTATTTAAATAATTGATTCTATAATTTTAAATGTATCTGTCCCTAAAAAAACTTGAGGTCTAATTGGCTTCAGCAATGAATTCCACAAAACAATTAAGCAAAATATACCATCCATCTTATATAAGACTTTCCAAAATGTAGGAAATATGAGGAACAATCACCAACCAGTTTTATGAAGCCATAGTAAATTTGAAACCAAAGCCTGGCATGGATATTACACAATATTAAAATTACAAGCTAACTTCAGTCTTAAACATAGACACAGAAATATTAAACAAAATGTTCATAATTTAAACCCAGTTATATGCATCACAGGATACTATGTCATAGCCAAACTGAGCTTATTCCAGCAATACAAAGTTCGGTTAACACTTCAAAAGCAATCTCTATAAGTCATGATGTTAATAAAAAAGAAAAATCATATGATCATATTTGTAGGAAAAAAAGATGAAATTTAGCATCCAATCTAATCATGACAAAAATATTCAGGTAGGAAAAGAAGTGAACTTCTTTAATGAGGTATATCAACAACAACAGAAAACTAAACAAACATTATTTTATGACAAAAATGTGAAAAGATTTTTTTCTGAGAACGAGGATGGGAAAGAATGTTGACTTGTATTATTTCTGTTCAATGGTTCTAGCCTATGTTATATAGCAAGAAAAATCGTATAGACAGGACTTCTCTCTGATGGGGGGAGAAGCTCTGCAAATCCTGCCTCAAATAAACAATATAACACTGCAAATAATATCAGAAAAATTTACTAAGAGTTCTTGAAATTGACCAAAGGCAACCAATAAACTGAGAAGTGCTTATTCAAGGAAACCTGCTGCACTTTGGGTAGAAACAGTGAAAGTATGTTGTTTACTTACTTGAAGCTACTCCTATGTCCTCTGCAGCTCGGCTGGCAAGAGCAGGGCTGGCCATGAAACCAGCAACTTTTCTGTTGAAGGGAGCTAGCCTTTTTTGGAGATATTCCCTGTAAAACTAGAAAATTTCCCACTGGAAATGAACAGAGAAATCTCACAGTACTGCCAGCCTTAGGTCACAGATTAGATCCTATTGGGATGAATGCCAGGCCAGAGGACCAGTCAGGAACTTGACAGGAAGGTTCTTGAAATAAGAGCAAAACATAAAGGCTTGATAAGGTTTCAATACACCCTGGTTGATTGGTAGATTGTATGTATATCCATGGCAGGCCTAAAAGTTTTTGGAGAAAAAACTATAAGCTGTGGTAGCCTAGAAAATTACCTGAACTTTGTTTCATCCAATGTAACCCCAGACGCATTGACAGAGAGTAGAAACCTTAGTGGCTGGAAATGTTTCAACAGAATCTCTTATGAATCGTTGACTGGTCACCAACCTCTTTAAAAACAGGGATAATCCCCAGGAAGCAAGGCCAAAATTTAAAAATAAGAATTAAATTAACTCAGCAGGAACACCAGCGGCCATACGTTGTAGGGATGACAGATTCCACAGATCAGCAAGGTGCATGAAAACAAAATAACACCCCATTCCCCACATGCACACATATCCAGCAACAATAAGCATACTCAGGGAAAAAATCAGAGCCAAGTTGCTAAATATTCAGCTTTCAAAAAGAAATTGTGAGACATGTAAAGAAATAGAAAAGTGTGGCTCAGATGTTAAAGTACCCAAGAAAATTACCTCTGAATGTATTTAGATATTGGATTTAGAAGACAAAGATTTTGAAACAATTATTATAAATATGTTCAAGGCCTAAAGAAAACATTTGTAAAGAATTAAAGAAAAATATGGTGACAATGACTCAACAAGTAGGGAATAGCAGTAAAGAATTGAGAAGTATTTCAATTCAATTCAACGTATTTCAATTCAAAAATTGAAAAAGGATATTCTAGAGCTGTAAGGCACAATTTGTCATTTATTCTCTTTCTTTAAAAGAAAAAATTACATAAAGCCCTAATTATAACACTGGATTATACTGTTGGGTTTATAACATATATAGATGTAATATGCATTTGTAAAAAATAGCAGGAGAGGTAGAAAATGTAGGTATATTTAAGTAAAATGGCTATATTTTGTTGCAATTAAGTTATTTCTTTATCTGAAACTGAATGTGATGAGGTACATATAATTCTAAGAGCAACCTTTTAGGTAATAACTCAAATAATTAGAAAATTAACAGAGAAATTAAAATGGTACACCAAAAAAATTTTGACATAAACACAGTGAAAGAAGAGCAGAGGAATTTCAAAGTTACAAGACATATTAAAAATGAATAAAAATGGCAGATATATATCCAACATTTCAACAATTACATTAAATAAGTGTAGACTACTTCAATCAAGTTAAACTCCATTTTAAGAAACAAGATTCAACTGTATGTTGATTACCAAAGAAAAACTTTAAATTCAAGACACAGATTGAAAGTGAAAATACAGAAATAGATATATCTATCTTGCACACAGTAATTATGAGAGAGCTAAAGTGGCTATCTAATTTCAGACAAAATAGACATAAAGACAATAAATATGTTTTCAGACAAAGAGGAATATATTATAGTGATAAAAGGATCAATAAATTAGAAAACAATTATAAATATACACAAAACAAATAATAAAGAGTAAAATTTACAAAGAAAAAATGACAGAATTGAAAGAAGAAATAAACAACTCAACAATTAAAATTGGAAATAGCAGTGTCTCACTTTCTATACGTGATGAAACAACTAGAATAAACATTAGCAAAGTTATAGAAGATTTATACAACACTATAACAAATATAACCTAAGTGGCATTTACAGAACATACTACTCAACTACAAAAGAATTCAAATCCTTTTTAGGAACACATAAAACTATTCTTCAGGATAAACCAAATGCTATGAAAGAAAATAAATCTCAATAAATACAAAGGATTAAAATTATTTCAAGCATATCCCTAAACCAAATGCATTTGAATTAAAAACTAATCACAGAAATAAAATTTAAGATATCCCCAAATATTTGGAAATTAAACAACACATTTGTAAATAACCCCAAAATCAAAGAAGAAATCACAGAAAAAATTAGAAAATACTTTGCATTAAATGAAAGCAAAATTACAACATATTAAAATGTATGGGATACAGCTAAAACAGTTCTTAGAGGGAAATCTGTAGCTTTAATCACAACACTAAGAAGGAAAAAATTTTCAAATAAATGTGTTCACCATTTGAAACAAATTAAGAACAAGTTAAATGTAAAATAAGTAGAAAGAAGAAAACAAAGATTAGAGTGGAAATCAATGAACTAGAAAAGAGAAAAACAATATAGAAAACAAATAAACTAAAAGTTATGCCCAGAAAAAGAAAAGTTGAAAAAGAATTTATAAAACTTTGTCTAGACTGTCAAGAACAAAATAAAAGAAGAAAGAAATTACCAAATATGGGAATCAAAGAAGCAATATTACTACCATACCTAATTAAAAGAATCATAAAAGAATATGAACAAGTTTGTGCCAACAAATTAGACAACTTAGATGAAATAAATTCCAAGAAATGTACAAATTACAAAAGTGACCTAAAGTAAAAGAAATTCTGGGGAGAACTATCATAAGGAAATGAATTGAATTAGTAAGTTAAAATCTTGCCAGAATCTAACACCTAGGCTTAGATGGCTTCACTGGTAAATTATTTCAAACATTTAAAAGAAAATTCCAGTTCTACACAAACTTTCTTAGACAATAAAAGAGAGGAAAACACTTCCAAATTCATTTAGTGAAGCCGGTGTTACTCAAAGCCAACTTCGTTACTTTTTTTTTTTAAGTACAGACTAAAATTCTTCTTGAACATAGACACAAATATTCTTTACAAAATATTATACTGAATATAATAACATGAAAAAAAATTCTACAACATGATCAAGTGGGATTTATTTTAGGATGGCATGGTTGTATATAATTTGAAAATCAATATAATTCACTAAATTGTAGGAAAAAAAACAAAACACACATGATAATCTCAGTAGACATGGAAAAAAACCTGTTTGACAAAATTTACTCCTCATTTACCATAGAAGCTCTCAACAAAAATAGCAAGAGAAAAGATCTGCATCAACCAGAATAAAAAGACATCTACAAAAAAATTCCAGCTGGTGTCATACTTAATGGTAAATGCCTGAATATATTCTGTCTAAGATCAGGAACAAAAAAAGATGTCCATTGTCACTATTTATATTCAACATTATATTGGAATTTTTAGCTGATAAAGTAACACACACAGAAAAAGAAAAGCCATTCATATTGGATAGAAACTATCTTTTTATCTAGATTACACGATGATCTGTAGTATCAATTCTGATGGTATCTTCAAAAAAGCTAATAGAAGAGTTAAACAAGGTTGCAGCATATAAGATGAATGTACAAAAAAATTATGTTTCTATATATTATGAGTGAATAACTAGAAAATGAAACTAAGAAAAAAATTTCATTAATAATAATTTCAAAAAATAAAATACTTGGAAATAATTTTAACAAAAGAAGCACAAGATGTACAAAAAGTTATAGATCATTGCTGAAAGAAATTGAAGATCTAAATAAATAGAGAAATATTCCATATTCATGGTTTAGAAGACTCAATATTGGGAAGATAATAACTTTTCTAATATTGAATCTATAGCTTCAATGCAATTCTGATATAAACATCATCAGATTTTATTGTAAAAAATGAAAAGCTGGTCCTAAAATTTATATGGAAATACTAAGGACCCAGAATAGCAAAAACAAGTTTGAAAAAAAGACTAAAGTTTGAAAACTCACACCAGCTGTTTTGCAACACTTATAAATCTCCATTAATCAAGGCAGTGAGCATAGCTGAAAGAATAATAAACATATGTATCAATGGTACAGAATAGAGATTATAGAAATAGACCCATATATCTATGGTCAAATGATTATTTGCAAAGGTACCAAAGAAATTTAATGAAAATAAATAGCCTTTTTCATTATTACTGTGGAATAATTACACATCTATATGCGCAAAAGAAGAAAGGATCTTCAATCATTCATCTTAATGTAAAACCTAAACCTATGAATTTACAAAGAACTAAAACAGATTTACAAGAAAACAATAAACAAACCCATTCAAAAGTGGGTGAAGGATATGAACAGACACTTTACAAAAGAAGACATACATGAGGCCAACAAACATATGAAAAAATTCTCATCATCACTGGTCATTAGAGAAATGGAAATCAAAACTACATTGAGATACCATCTCACGCCAGTTAGAATGGCGATCATTAAAAAATCTGGAGAC
>NW_016107347.1:1253154-1273598 GCF_001604975.1 Cebus imitator | reverse complement strand
GTAATAATGTTCAAAAAATTAACCAGGTGTGGTGATGTGTGCTTGTAATCCCAGCTACTTGGGAGGCTGAGGAGAATCACGTGAATTCAGGAGGTGGAGGTTTCAGTGAGCTGAGACTGTGCCATTGCACTCCAGCCCAGGTGACAGTATCATTCTCAGCAAACTGACACAAGAACAGAAAATCAAACACCACATGTTCTCACTCATAGGCGGGTGTTGAACAATGAGATCACATGGACACAGGGAGGGGAGCATCACACACTGGGGTCTGTTGGGTGGAAATAGAGGAGGGACAGTGGGGGGGGGGAGTTTGGGAGAGATAGCATTTGGAGAAATGCCAGATACAGGTGAAGGGGAGGAAGGCAGCACACCATACATGTATCTATGCAACAATCTTGCATGTTCCTCACATGTACCCCAAAACTTAAAATGCAATTAAAAATAAATAAATAAAATAAAATATTAAAAAAAAAAAAACCTAAACCTATGAAACATCTAGAAGAACAGAGAGGAGAAAATCATTGTGACCTTGTGTCAGGCAAAAACTTATTAGACACAAAAATCATGAATCAGAAGAAAAAAGGCTTCATCAACTAAAAATACATCTGAAAGACTCTGGGAAGAAAAATAATGATTCACAGCATGGAAAAATAATAGCAAAACATACATCTGATAAAGTTATATAAAGGGCTCTCAAAAGTCAATAATAAAATAATTCGTTAAAAATAAGCAAATGGCTGGGCGCTGTGGCTCAAGCCTGTAATCTTAGCTCTTAGGGAGGCACAGGCGGGAGGACAGCTTGAGCCCAGAAGTTCGAGACCTACCTGGGCACTATAGCAAGACCCTGTTCTCCACAAAAAGGAAGAAAACAAAAAGACACACACACAAAAAAAAGCATTAAAAATAAGCAAATGATTTAAATAGATGCTTTACTAAAAAATAGATATAGTTTGTAAATAAACAAATGAAAAGATGATCAACATTATTTATTAGGTAATTTTATATTAAAACCACAATCACATCCCATTACCTCCTATTGAATGCTGACGTGGATATAGGGCATCTGGAAGTTTCATACACCGCTAGGGGACATGCAAAATTGTACAGCCACTTTGGAAAACACTTCAGCAGTTTCTAATAAAGTTAAATATAAACTACTATACAACCTATCAATCTCTCAGCTATTTATTTAATCAAGAGAAATGAAGATACACATTTGTACAAAAACCTGTATGTGAATACCTAAACATCTAGATAGCTATACTGACATTTACCAAAAACTGGGGAAAACAACCAAATGTCCATCAGCAAGTGAATGGATAAATAAACTGTGATGGTTCTATCCACACAATGCAATACTCTTTACATTGAGGGTTTATGATGTAAATTTCTGTATAGGTTTATGTAATTTATTATTTTTTATTGCTTTTTATTTTATTGCCCAGCATTGGACCAGGTGGCAAAGGAGAAACATAAATACAACGTCAACATAAAAATAAATAAATAATAAATATTAGATGTGTGCTCGTTAACACAGCTCTGTTACATACAGCTGTAGTTTACCACAAGGTGGCTATTGTTTTTTATTTTCCTCACATTCCAGCTTGAAATTCCTATAGTGAGGTTTGTGGCTGATACTCATGGATGCCCAGAACCCCTGTAAAGTTGCTTTGTTGTTCTTGCAAAGCATAAGCTCTGGCACCAGATCCTCTGGATTTCTACCGATGTTTCACTAGGCATATCTACTAACGCTGGTAGCACTGACAGTGACTTGATGTTGTGCATTCTCCTCTGATCAAGAGAAAAGGATATGTGTATTCTACTCTTAAATCGAGAAGTAGCATGCTGATCCTTGCACCACGTGTAGCCTATTTCATATATACTTATAGCTCATTTTCCTGGCCATCACATAAGAACCTGGTGCCTAGCCAAACAACCATCAGAGTGACTGAATTGTTCTATGTGAATTCAATACACACTCTAGTGAATGAAGCTTAGTTTTTAGAGAAATCTCATTTTCTTCAGCTCTTTTATGCCTTACAAATAAGTACTAAGCCAAGAACCATTTTCCTCCTCATTACAATGGAACCTTGAATGACCTGCTCCAGTCAGTCCTTGAAACATGCCTAGAAATATGTATTTTTTGAGACTGTTTGTTTTCTGTCACCCAGACTGGAGTGCAGTGGCATGATCACAGTTCACTGAAGCCTTGATTTCCCTGACTCAAGCCATCTTCCCTCCTCAGCCTCCCAAAGTGCTAGGATTACTGGCATGAACCACTGGACCATAGCAGAAATATTTTAATGCTACAAATAACATAGCTTTGGCTCAAATTGAAATCACAGCTACATTAGTTGCAAAGATACTGCAAATTGTTTCTTATAAGTCCTTATCTTCCAATAATAAAATCACACAAATACATATGTAAATAAAATGGTATGTGATTAAATTGAGGCATTATAGAATATAGCAAAAACACAAAGGAATCATGGGTAATTTTTTTTTTTTTGGGTGGGAAACGAGATCAGAAAAAGCTTAACAGAGTGATTGGATGGGAAAGGACAAGAAGGAGATTCCATACATGAGGATCAGATGCGCAATTCATGAAGGTGTAAAACAGGCTGCTTTTAATAAAAATCTCATGTAGTATATTATGATTTAGGAAATTTGAGGCAGGTATAATGAGGAATAAATGCAGTGAGAAAATTAGGAGCGGGATCAGAAAGATCCTTTGAGCAAAATTACTTTAAAACTAGCTTGTATAATTGTGATTGTTTTGTACTTTTCCTTTGCCTCTCTACGTGTTGTAAACTGAATAAATGCATGGAAAAAAACTAGTACTTATAAATGAAACTAGGCAGACGTATTGAGATACACAGACCCAAAGGAAAATCAGCAAATTAGCATTTGCTTCAAGATTTTATTCCTGTTCTAACGCAAGCTGATTTCACAATCTTGATTTTCATCCTCAGGATGTAAATAAATAGAAATAGATTTATCTTAGTGTTGCTATTTGTAGACTCATTTTGGCTTTGTTACTTGTTCATATGTGAATATTTCTTAGAAAGGGACAACAATTGTTATTTGTTTTTGCCACACTCATCCACTTGCTAAGGTTTAGGCCTATTCAATTATTCTTTTCTCTCTAGACTTTCTACATTAGAAGCACACTTGCATATGGCTGGTAATTTTCCATGTATGAAATATTTAAAGCAGGGATTTTCTCTCATCTCTGTTTTATTAAGATGAATGGTAAGTTCAAGTGTATTCAGTTTTTGCTTCTTAAAAATAACATAAAATAGGCCGGGCATAGTGCCACACTCCTATAATCTGAGCATTTTGGGAGGCTAAGGCAGGCAGATTGCTTGAGCCCAGGACAGCCAGACCAGCCTGGGAAACATGGCAAAACCCTCATCTCTACAAGAAAAAAACTACAAAAAATTAGCCAGGCATGGTGGTGTGTACCTGTAGTCTCAGCTACTTGGGAGGCTGAGGCAGGAGAATCTCTTGAGCCTGGGAGGAGGAGGTTGCAGTGAGCCAAGATGGTGCCACTATGTCCCAGCCTGGGTGACAGAGTGAGACTGTGTCTCAAAAAAATAAAAATAAAAAATAAATGGAAAAATCATAATATAAACTAATGCCATGCACATAGCCATGATGTTCGTGTATCATGGGCTATAGTTGACAACAAATCCAATTTTACTCTGAGATTTTCAAACCTGTAGTATTATTTTGTTCCAACAATCAAAACAATTCAATGGCTTCTGATCTCATTCAGAACAAAAATTAAAGTCTCTACAAGCTTCTACAGGATCTAGACCCCAACTAACTCTCTGATTTTGTCTATCACTATTTATTTACTCCCTTCAGCACATTCTGGCCTCTTTGCTCTTCCCAAGGCACACCAAGCATGCTCCCACTTTGCCATTTTTAGTCATGCTGCAAACTCTGCTTAAAGTTCTGTTTCACAAAAAGCCCCAAAGTTTTGCTTCCTCCCTTCTTCAGGTCTCTGTTCATGGGTCCTCTAATCCGTGAGAACTTTCCTGAACACACTGTTTAAAAAACACACCTATCTACCAACATAAAACTTTTGCAATGTCATCCATCTTCTTGACCTTGTCAACCCTCACTCTAGTAACTAAAATTTTGCCTACAGTTCCTTTACCTTGTATTCAGAAATTTATGCCATTGAGATTAATTTACCACCTTCCTTAACAAAAATAATGACAAGGGTAATTTTTTGCCCCTGCCAAAATTTAAATGTTCACTGGACATTGGAAGGCAGGACTTCAAGAAGGAAATGGGTTTGGATGAAGAATGTGGATAGTGAGAGGAAGTTGAAGGCAGTGACATGACTAAATGTCAATATGAAGCAAGCATGATGTTCAGGAGCCATACAGCTAGAGCAATGGGTTTATGTATGATTACAGTGGTGAATAAGGTCACAATATCAATTTGAGGCTCTGCATGAGGCCAAAGTATTTTTATGCTTCAAATGGGTAGAAGTAGAGAATACAGGGACCAGCCCTGTGTGTTTGTTTATGTCTGTGTTCAGTTGCGTATGTGGATATTTAATGTGCAATAAAGATAGTCCACAATATGGACTATCTTGCTTATTAATTCATCCTTCTACTCTGTTTTCTCTTAAAGAACAAAAAAAGTGATGAAGGTTTTAGTTTTACCTTCCTGAAAATTGTGGTAGGCTTATTTTGTTTTATTTCAGCATTCTCGTTATTTGATAAATAAACGTTTACTTCAGCTGTGGGGTTGCTGACGCTCCTCCATATCGGGTGTAAACATTTACGCAGCTGCTGTGAGATTGATTCAGAACCCCTTAGCCTATGTGAAACATAGTGCAGCACTCCTACTCAGAGGATTTTGTTTGCTCTGTATTCTAGAATAAGAACTAGAGTTCATGTATTTGTTTATTTTTAAAATACATTTTTATTAAATCCCCAATTTTTTGTTATGAGTTGGAGCCATTAATGAGAGTAAAATCAACAGAGGCTAGCTATATAAATTCTAATAGGGCCCTTTCCGTCCAGAGGAGAAGTGAAAAAACAAGAATTCGGCTTATTTTGTGGCTTGCAAGTTAGGAAACGAAGGCTTTGTTGACATAGGAAAGGAAGGGAAGCCCCAAGCCAGGGCCTCCCTGAGGGAAATATCTTGTTGCTTCCTGGGGTCTGGCTTCCTGCAGCCGCCAAGTTGTTAACACAAGTGCTGCTGTTCATATCTGTTGGCCCATGTGAGTGTGGGAGATGGGGGAGCAGGGGCTGGAAGGAGATGGTTGGAAGGTGATCAGACGCAGAGGGTGAAGTCTGAGTTTGTCTCTAAGTGTTAATGCAGCTAAGTACTCTCCAGAGTCTCTCATAGCTCATTATGCTTCTAGTTAAGAAACTCTTGTCAAAGAAGAAGAGACTGTGTCCCATGGGCTGCCCCCTTCTCTGTGACAAGGGGTATTAAGAGGCTGTCTCAGCAACTAGATGGGAGCAGAGATGCTTGCATGTAGCCACAGATATGGAAGGAATGAGCTCCCAGGTGGGCTCACATGGTTACTATCATTTCAACTAAGCTACATTATCCAAGGCAGAGAAAGCTAACTTCCTCTCGTCTCTCAATCTCTCTCTCTCTCTCCAAATATATGCCTGTGTGTGTGTGTGCGTGTATATATACACACACAAAAATAACTACTAAATATACACAATGTATGTCATATATGCATGTGTGTGTATATGTAATATACCTATATATGTATATTATATATACATATATATACACACACACATACATATATTTGGATGTGTGTATATATGCATGTGTGTGTGTGTATATATATATACATTTGTAATATATACAATGTATAATGTCATATATATACACATGTATATATATATATATACACACACACACGCATATATATGACATTATATATTGTATATATTTGATAGTTATTTTTGTATCAATAAATCATATAATAGCAAATTAGGCTGGCTGTGAGATTTGTCCCTTTTGTGCTCTCTTAGAAAATGAGGAGGGAATGAGAAGGAACTCAATGGAAAGAAGGAACATGCACACTCAGGTCTGTATGAACTTCCTGGTATGAACTGTCTGAACTGTCTGGTATGAGCTTTCTGGGTAATGGCAGTGGGGAAAAAGCAAACTTATAATAATTTGGATTTGGAGAGCAAAAATTCTGGAACTGTGGAACAAATATTGCTTTCCTGACCTGTAATCTATCACACACAAACAAAAGAAAACAAAAGTAAATCCTAAGTACTCTGACAGTAGGAGGCCACCGTTTCTGGCATGATGCCGGACACCTGGCAGTCTCTGAACAACTGTTAATCTTTCCTTCTCCCCTGTCTTGTACACTATTATGCATAAGTATGTCTCCAAAAATAAGTACATGTAACGCATAATATCAAAATTTATACAACAGATATATTAGATGCTTACTATTTATTTTATAAAAGTATTTTTACTTTCCTTAGAAAATTGATTAATACATTTGAACTATCATCCAATGTACAAGGGTCTGATTTGCACATATTTCAGGAACACACCAGTTACACAAAGTAAGGCAGAACTATAGATGTTTTCCAAATGAGAGTAAATCTAATTTTGGTTAGTTGCGTTAGGTATTACATTTCCTTGGAGAGTAGGTTATTTGAAAGGGCCCCAAGGTGAATTCTTTTGGTAAAGCATAAACTCTTTCTGAATGGTGAAAAATTTGTGAAAAATTTGATGACAAGTCTGCCTGGTCAGAAGTATTTGTCAGGTTTCCCAAGAATGGAGTCCAGGCAAAGTTCAGGGAGCAGCTCAGGAAAAGTAAAGGAAAGAACAGGTTATGGGAGGGAGTGAGCAGATCATTAAGCAAATCTACATGGATTTCTAACCTGAGCTACGAGGTGGATACACAGTTTCCAGACACAGAATAATGCATCCATGTAATGTTTCTTCTTTAGACTTTGACACTGGGTTTTCCTCCATATTCTTTTACCTGTATTTTAGAAACTGAAAATTCAGTGTTGGCTAAATCTGGAGATAACACTACATATGAAGGCAAGATAAATGATACATTAAACTTTGAAAGAAAACGAGGGCATCCACAGGAGCACGTAGATTAAGAAAAAGAGAAGAAAGGAAGCCAAACCTCTGGGAAACACCAACAGTTAAAGCATGGTAAAGGAAAAATGAAGAGAATGTGGTAATGCAGGACACAAGAAAAGAGAGACTTTTAAGGAGACAGTAGTCAACTAGGTTGATCGTGGCAGGTAAATAAAATTACATAAAGTCTAAGGCGTGTCCTTTAGGCTTAGCAATAATGAGATCCTTGGAGACTGTTAGAACACTAGTTTAGTGTGGCAGGGGGATGGACATAGGAATAGGTGACCCATGTCTCTCAAAGCTTAGCTGTTTCAGAGAAGTGTTGATAACCAACTAGTGGCACCTAAAGACTAGATTCTGGGCCTGGGTACAGTTGCTCACACTTTTATCTCAGTAATTTGGAAGCCCAACGCAGAAGGATCATTTGAGGCCAGGAATTCAAGACCAGCCAGGATAACATAGCCAGACCTCATCACTACAAAAATTTAAAAAGTTCACTGCGTGTGGTGAACATGTGTGTAGACCTAGATACTCAGAAGCCTGATGTGGGAGGATTGCTTGAGTCCAGGAATTTAAGGATACAGTGACCTGTGATAATGCTGCTGTTTTCCAGCCTGGTGACAGAGCAAGACCCTGTCTCTAAAAAAATAAAGTAAAATAAAATAAACTGGATTTCCTTGGAGAACTTGAAGAGAAAATAGTATGGTCCTGTCTAAGAGACGAGCAATATGCTCAGATGAGTGGGCAAAGATGTTTTGTTGTGGTAAATGCAGAGATAACTATGTATTCTTGACTTAAGCATATCAACTTGCCTGCAAAGAAGTGTTCTCGCAAGTAAATTTTAGACATTTCTCATAAAACATTCTGAAACTCTTAATGTTATTCCAAAACCTGGTGATATTATGATAACCTGAGGCTATTTGGAGACAACACTGAGTACTGGTCTGCTCCACAGTTTCTATGCCTTTGATGCTTAGGAACTCCTAAATAAATTCCACATTTATTCAACAAACATTTACTGAAATAAATCACTTATCTTTAGTACTCAGGGAGAAAACCAAGATGAGTAAGACTTGTAACTAAACAACCTGCTAGATAAAATGAAGTAATAGATAACTTCACAGGATAGATTTAAATACAAGGTATAACAAAAACAAGCAAATTCTTAGAAGAATGTAAACAAAACAAAAATTATATCTGATGCAGGGTGTGGGGGCTGATTCCAAAGGTTTCAAATAAAAAAGTATGCTGGCCAGGCGCGGTGGCTCATGCCTGTAATCCCAGCACTTTGGGAGGCCGAGGCGGGTGGATCACGAGGTCAAGAGATCGAGACCATCCTGGTCAACTTGGTGAAACCCCGTCTCTACTAAAAATACAAAACATTAGCTGGGCATGGTGGCACATGCCTGTAATCCCAGCTACTCAGGAGGCTGAGGCAGGAGAATTGCCTGAACCCAGGAGGCGGAGGTTGCGGTGAGCCGAGATCGCACCATTACACCCCAGCCTGGGTAACAAGAGCGAAACTCCGTCTCAAAAAAAAAAAAAAAAGTATGCTAAGATGCCCTTGAAGCTTCCTCGCCTCTCACTATTCTCACACATCTTATTTCTCAACTCTTTAAATATTTACAGCTCCCTTTTGAAATCACTTTTCATGCTTTTCATTCACAGAGCCCAATAAACGGCCTGCTATAAATGCAAAAATGAATGAATAAATGTTTCCCAAGTGAATGTGACATCCTATATTGTTTGGTGGGCATTGGTGTGTGGGAATAGAGTTAGATTCACTGTCCTACGACAATGAAGGCAATGGACTGAGTCTAAGGTCAAGATACACGATGCTTCTGATGGATGGGCAGTAACAGTTTGCCCCCGGCCTCCCAGTCATGCTGGGAGAATTTCCAGACAGCACCTCCAAGAGTGAGCATATCCTGTTTCAGCCTGCAAAGGTATCACCATGAATACAAATAGAGCTGACAACAAAAAGGTGATGCAAAACTGCCCAATGTGGCTTGGGAAGTCAGGAAAGTTGATTAACTGTTATTTCCTGATCTATAAATCATCAATTTCAAACCCCTTTGTGTACTTTCCATAAAATATTGGCTGGAGGCCTTTGTTATAAAAGAGCGTCCTTTTTTTTTTTTTTTTACAATGACCTTGTAAATAATAATTAATATGGTAAAATAAAAGAGTATCCTGTTATAAACCATGCAAAAATCAGATCACATATTTAAGTGCTTTGATAGTTAAGAAGCATGCTACACATGTGTCTGCCTATATGTTCTAATATGCACTTTATTAAGATTTCCCATCTCAGAATATTCATTTGCATTAGTTTGCCAATAAAGTTATTATGCATTCTTAGGATAAGGAAGATTTTTCTCTTTCTCAATTGCCTCTCCTTAAGGACTAATAATAAGAATTCCTACAAAAATAAAATAGATTATATACGTAGAATACTTTCAAGTTATAGGATACTCTCATATTTATTATATCATTTAATTTACATAATCAGCGAAGTGGGTATTATTACATCTATTTAAAAGATGAGGAAACTAAGAATCAAAGAAAGTAAGTAAACTTTTCCAGTTCTCACTGCTGATAAATGACAGAAAGAGACTATCTGACAGGAGTTATCAATTTTAGTGGCTTCCTATGATATTATTGTTTATTGAGGATGATTGTTTTACTAAAGGTAAGATTCATGAACAAGTAACATGGACATCTAGGAGCTTGTTAGAAACGCAGAATCTCAAACCCTGTTCCACACTAACTAAATCAGAATCTGTATTATTACAATTAACATATGATCTACATGTACATTCAAGAAAGAATGAAATTGTTTATTTCATTCAATCAATCATTTGTTCAGCATGTTTATTAAGCACATAATTAATATTTACTGAATAACTGATTTGATAAGTATGGTAACAGTTGCAAATTTAGTATAGTAGAAATTACTAACAATTTTGGTACATTTATGTAGATGTCTACTTGCTGAATGATTTTTATTGACTTCAGAAGTCAAGTTAGTCAAACGAGTAGTTGGTTAAAAAACAAGTTGCCCTAATTTCCAGTGAATTGACACGAGCACAATTGGTTAAAAGTTGAAAGTACCATTCTACTATTACTTTAATGATGTATAGGTCTGTTTCACCCACTACAAAAAAGGCTGTTGGACAGAGGCCACAGTTTGTAGCCTTCAGAATGCAACACTAGATTTACCATTGAGCAGATGCTCACAAAGGGTAAAATCAATCATTTATCAATGACTAATTTTGGAGGGTTAGAGCATTATTCTAGGTATTTTTTGCATAATTTTCCTTCCATTTAACTTATTTTAGTAATTAACTCGCTTTCTTGAAAAAAAAATCACTGAATTGATTTTCTCTTGATTTCTGTATTTAGGAGGCAACTAAAAAGTCTGTTGATTGTTGCTGTCACTGATTACCGCTGCCAATTATTTAAGTAACAATTCATTTTTCTGGGACTTTGAAAAGGAAGATTAAAAGAGGTAATTACCCAATGAAATTTATTTAAAAACTGGAAGATATCATGAGGAGCTATTAAATTAGAAATAAAGAAAGGTTTCAGAAGCCTGGGGAAAAAAATAGAATTAAAATATTGCCTCAAGGGGTGTAACTGATTAAGGTTGTGAGCTTAGTGTTCTTTATTAATAACAGTGTTTTTTCGAGGACACTAGATGCTTTTCTTTCCTTTTTTCACTACTTATTTAACTATTTTATCTTACGATCCAGTCATTCTTTCCATTCAGAACTCATGTGACCAAATGCAGTTTTATGACTATTCTTCTTCTTGTGGTTGAGTTTGCATTAAATGTGAAAAATACATTTTAATATTAAAATTTTAATAATAAAATAAATGCCAACTTATTTTATTGTTACTTAAAGCACAATGTACCTTTGCTTTATTCAAATAGATTACAACTAGATAACAACAATAAAGATTAACATTTTAGACAATCTGGTGATTCCAGAGGTCTGGAGGGTCACATGAATTGCTGTATGTCACCCATTGACCCCCAATCTCTCAGTGAGATGGTCTGAGCTTTGAATCAACCATTCAATGAATAATTTTATTGCCATGTATAGACATGGCTGTACTGTTTTGTATGTTTTGTATTCATTTAGAATAGTCTGATGGTAGAAGACTAAAATTCTTAAACTTAATGAACCATTTAAGTGGTCTCCACATTAAAAACTATATAAAAACTCATTTTTCTTCACGCCTCTGAAATTATGAAACCAAGGCTGCAAGATTTATTGTCAACAATATACCTGGTTTCTATGGCCATAGGTGCTATGTTGCATAAAGATGCTGCATACCTCTAAGTAGCTTTCTGTTGATGGCATAATAAAATGTTTTCTGATCAACAGGAGTTGCTGTGTATAACACAGACTTGGAATTCCATGAGAAAGACCAGAAAAGTTGTGGGATGATGTGCATGAAATGCACACTTTTATGGGCCTAAAATCTGATTTTTGTCTCTGTCACTGACTTCCTGTTTGACTCAGAGAAAAATTATCAAATCGTAAGGTGGAAAGGTCATCTAAATTATCAGGTAGATATAGATGCATTTTGTATCCTGCTAACTTCCAAAATAATTTGGTAGAATCATGGATTAAATGCCAAAATATAGGACATAAAAAGAAAACAGATACTAAAATAACATTTTGAAAGATCTTTAATCCACTGGTACTGTAAATGGTTTTGATATTGGGGCATTACCTTTGGCTTTACTTTTTTTTAAAGGGGTGAAAGAAAACAAAACTAGAAATTCATCAATTCAATAGTCTTTTAAGGTCTCAACCCAAGTTTTCTGATAAACTGGGGTACTTATTTATTCTAGAGGAGTCAATCTTTTTGTTTAATTGACAGACAGCGTTGTATATTTTATCACATATAACATTATCTTTTGATGTTTTTCCATACATTGTGGAATGGCTAAATCTAATTCACAGATGCCTTACCTTACATCATTATCATTTTTGGGGGTAAGCGTGCTTAACATTCACTCTCTTTTCATTTTTTAAGAATACAATTTATTGTCATTAACTATAGTAACCTTGCTATACAATAGGTCTCTTGAAATTTATTTCTCTTATGTAACTATAAGCATGTGTCCTTTGGTCAACACTCCCCTGTAACCACCAAGCCTCTGGTAACCATCATTCTCTACTTCTATGAGATTAACTGCTTCAGATTCCACATGTGAGTGAGATCATGCAGTGTTTGTCTTACCGTGCCTTGCTTATTTCACTTAACATAATGTCCTCCAGGTATATGATATTGTCATGAAAGGCAGGACTGCATTCTTTTTTATGGATGAGTGCAATCCATTGTGTGTATGTACCACACTTTTAAAATCCATTCATTGGGTGTTAGATACTTGGGCGGGCTATTGTGAATATTGCTGCAATAAGCCTAGGAGTAGATATTTTTCAACATATTAATTTTATTTCCTTTAGATATATACCCATTAGTGGGATTGTTGGGTCATATGGTAGTTCTATTTTTAATTTTTAAAGGAATCTCCATATTGTTTTCCATAATGACTATCCTAATTTACATTTCCCACAACAATTAATTAATTAATATGGTCCAATAAAAGAGTCTGTCCTATGACAATGAATGCAAAGCACTGTATTTAGAGTCAGAATACATGATGCTTCTGATGAATGGGCAGTAACGGTTTGCATCTGGCCTTCCAGTCAAAAGGGCTTTCTTTTCTCTACAACCTCACCAACACTTGCTATTGTTTGTCTTTTTGGTAACAGCCATTATAACTGGAGTAAGGTGATATCTCATGGTGATTTTGAATTGCATTTCTCTGAAGACTAATGACATAGAGCATTTTTTATTATCTATTAGCCATCTGTGTGTCTTCTTTGGAAAAGTGTTTATTCATATTTTTTGCTTATTTTAAAATCAGGTTATTTGTTTTTTTTGCTATTATTTGTGTTCCTTAGATATTTTGGATATTAACCTCTTGTCAGATGTATAATTTGCAAATATAGTCTCTTATTTTGTAGGTTGTCTATTCACTCTGTTGATTGTTTCCTTTGCTGTTCAGAGACAGTTTGATGTAATAGCATTTGTCTGTTTTTGCATTTGCTGCCTGTGCTTTTGAGGTCTTCAAAAAATTACTGTCCATATCAATGTTATAAAGCATTTACCCAATGTTTTCTTCCAGAAATTTTATAGTTTTGAGTTTTATAGTTATTAGTTTTGAGTTTTATAGTTATTATAAAAGTTTTATAGTTATATAGTTTTATAGTTTCAAGCCTTGCATTTAAGTCATTAATCCATTTTGAGTTGCTTTTTAATATGATGAGAGATAAGAGTCTAATTTCATTCTTCTGTATGTGCATATCCAGTTTTCCCAAAACCATTTATTGAAGAGGCTGTCCTTTCCCCAATGTATGTTCTTGACATCTTTGTAAAAAATGAATTGGATATAAATGCATGGATTTATATTTGGGCTCTCTGGTGTGTTCCATTGGTCTATGTATCTGTTTTTATGCATAGAATTGTGCTTTTTGGATACTATATTAGATAGTATAATGCTGTTTGGTTACTATAATTTTGTAGTATACTTAAAAACAATTCTTCTTTGACAAGTCATGATGGATGTAGTATACTTTTACATAAGGCAATATGATGCCTCTAGCTTTGTTATTTTTGTTTAAGACTGCTTTCAGTACTATGGGTCTTTTGTGGTTCCCTACATGTTTTAGGACTTTTTTTCTATTTCTGTGAAGAATGTCATGGTGATTTTGATAGAAATTGTGTTAAATCTGTAAATTGCCTTCGGTAGTATGAACATTTTAACTATATTAATTCTTCCAGTCTCTGAACACAGGATATTATTGCATTTATTTGTGCCTTTTTCAATTTCTTTGAACAATGTTTTATAGTTTTAATTTTATTTCTAGATATTTTATTTTTTGAAGCTATTGCAAATGGAATTTTCTTAAAATTTTTCAGATAATTTTCTGATTTTTGTATGTTGATTCTAAATCCAGTAGCTTTACTGAATTTATTAGTTCTAGCAGGTTTTCATGATTTTTTAGGGTTTCCTACATATAAAATCATGTCATCTGCAAACAGGGACAATTTAACATTCTCCTTTGCAAGCTTTTCGTTTGTTTGCCTAATTGCTCTGGGTAGGTCTTTTGGTACTATCCTGAATAGAGGTAAAAATGGGCCTCATTATCTTATCTCAGATCTTAGAGAAAGGCTTTCAAATTTTCTCTGTTGGGGTATAAAGTTAACCATGGGTTTATCATATATGGTCTTTATTGCTTTTAGGACTGTTCCTTCTATAACCAGTTTTCTCAGGGCTTTTATAATGGAGGGATGTTCAATTTCATTCAATGCTTTTTCATCACCTATTGAAGGGATTATGTGTTTTATTTTTTATTTTGGTCTGGTGATGTGAAGTATCACAATTTTTGATTGGTATATGTTGAACCATCCTTGCATTCCTGAAATGAATGCCATTTAATCACGGCAAATGATGTTTTTTATGTGTTGTTTAATTGGTTTGTAGTATTTTATTGAAAATTTTTGCATTTATGTTTGTCTATGATATTAGCCTGTAGTGGTTTTTTGTTGTTGTTGTTCTTGTGTCTGGTTTCAGCATTACAGTAATGCTGGTCTTCCTATAACTTATTTGAAAGTATTCTCTACTCTCCTGATATATTGGGATAGTTTGAGAAGAATTGATATTCAGGAGTGAAACCATCTAGTCCTGGGCTTTTCATTGATCAGAGACTTTCTATTACTGCTTTAATCTTATTACTCATTATTTATCTGTTCAGGTTTTGTATTTCTTCATGTATTAGTCTTGGTAGGTTGTGTGTGTCCAGGAATTTATTCATTTCTTCTAGGTTTTCTAATTTGTTTGAGTATAGCTGTTTATGAGTCCTGTGATTTTTTGCATTGGTGATATTAGTTGTAATCTCTCCTTTTTCATCTCTGAGTTGATTTATTTTGGAATTCTCTGTTTCTCTTAGGCTAGCTAAAGGATTTGTAAAAAATTTTATCTTCTCAAAATATCAACTTTTCATTTTGTTGACCTCAAATGTTATTGTTTATTTCTTCCCTGAGATGCTATTTTGTTTATTTCTGCTCTGAGCTTTTCTATTTCTCTTTTTCTCATAATTTTGAGTTTAGTTGGTTTTTGTTTCTCTAGTTCCTTGAGGTTCAATGCTAAGTTGTTTATTAAAATCTTTCTTTTTTTGATGTAGGTATACATTGTTATAAACTTCCCTCTTAGAATTGCTTTTACTATGTTGAATAGGAGTGGTGAGAGAGGGCATCCTTGTCTTATGCCAGTTTTCCACGGGAATCCTTCTAGTTTTTGCCCATTCAGTATGATATTGGCTGTGGGTCTGTCATAAATAGCTCTTATTATTTTGAGCTACAATCCATTGACACCTAGTTTATTGAGAGTGTTTAGCATAAAGGGCTGTTAAAAATGTTCTTTTGCAAAGATCGGGGACCCCCTAGGTTGCTCAGGCTGGTCTCGAACTACGAGGCTCAAGCCATCCTCCCGCCTCAATTCTCACACCTCGGGCCTCCCAAAGTGCTGGGATTACAGATGTGAGCCACCATACCCAGCCAAAGGATTATTAATTGTTCTATTACAAAGACACATGTGCACGTATGTTCACTGTGACACTGTTCACAATAGCAAAGACTTGGAAGCAACCCAAATGCCCGTCAATGATAGACTGGATAAAGAAAATGTTGCACATATACACCATGGAATACCATGTAGCCATAAAAATGGATGAGTTTATGTCCTTAGCAGGGATGTGGATGAAACTGGAAACCATCATCCTCAGCAAACTGACAGAAGAACAGTAAACCAAACACTGAATGTTCTTACACGTAAGTGGGTGTTGAACAATGAGAATACTCATTCACAGGGAAGGAAATATCACACACCAGGGCCTGGGAGCTGGGGACTAGGGGATGAATAGCAGGGGACGGAGGGATTGGGGAAGGATAGCATTAGGAGAAATACCTAGTGTAGATGATGGGGCAATGGATACAGCAAATCACCACCATGGCACATGTATACCTATGTAACAAACCTACACAATCTACACATGTATCCCAGAACATAAAGTATAATATTATAGAAAAAGAACTGCTTTTCGTGTTTTTCATAAATTTTGGCATATTTTATGTCCATTTTTATTTGTTTCAAGAAACTTTTGAATATCCTTATTTACTTCTTCATTGATTCATTGGTTGCTCAAGAGCATGTTGTTTAATTTCCACATATTTGTAAAATTTCCAGTACTTGTCCTGGTATTGATTTTTAGTTATATATCATTGTTTCCAAAAGATGGATGACACAATTTTTTTCTTCTAAAATGTTCGAAGACTTGCTTTGCAGTTTAATATAATCTATCCTGGAGAAGGTTTCATGTGCAATTGAGAAGACTGGGTGTTCTGCAGCTGTTGGATTGAATATTACATAAATGTCTGCTAGGTTCATTTGGTCTAATATTTTGAGAGAGGATCCAAGATGGCCGATTAGGAACAGCTCAGGATTGCAGCTCCCAGTGAAAGCGCAGAGGGTGAGTGGACGCCGCATTTCCAGATGGATTTTTATTGCCCACAGACCAGGAGATTCCCAGGCAGAGGAGACCCACGGGTCGCCAATGCGGCTGGCATGGCTGTTCTGGCCGGCGCGACTGTTTTGGCTGGTGCAGCTGCTTTGCCGGCGCCCTGGCGTGGTGGTTCTCCATACAAAATACACTGGTCCAGGTGCCCTTTTAGCTGGTAATTCATCTGATTTAAAAGGGGACTGAAACAGGGAGCCAGGACAGGAGATTCCCGGGCAAAAAAAACCACCATGAATCTCAGCACCACTGTTTCAGCCAGTGCAGTGAGTCGCCGCACAGGAAATCACACAGATCCTGGCACCTTTTCAACAGGTGGCTGGAATACCTGGGAGAGAGTCGACCATTCAACTAAAAAAAAAAGGCTCTGAGTCAGGGGCCCAGGTGATCAGGCTTGGCTGGTTCCACCCCCCCCCACACACACACAAAAGCAAAAAAAAACAAACAAAAAACAGCAATTGGAAACGCTCTGGGTTGAGAGTTTCACAGCAAGCACAGCTGAACCCAGGATGGTCCAGCTCTGTGGGGGAGAGTCGTCCACCATTACAGAGGCACTCCACCACTACAGAGGTAGTCCACTGTTGCTGAGGCAACCCCTCATTGCCGAGGCAACCTGACAATGCAGAGAGAGTCCGCCATTACAGAGGTGGGCCACCACATCCTGATACCAAAACCTGGCAGAGACTCAACAAAAAAGAAAACTTCAGGCCAATATCCATGATGAACATAGATACAAAAATCTTCAATAAAATACTGGCAAGCCGATTGCAACAGCACATCAAAAAGCTTATCCACCATGATCAAGTAGGCTTCATCCCAGGGATACAAGGCTGGTTCAACATACGCAAGTCTATAAACGTAATTCACCACATAAACAGAACCAAAGACAAAAACCACATGATTATCTCAATTGATGCAGAGAAGGCCTTTGACAAAATTCAACAGCCCTTTATGCTAAAAACCCTCAATAAACTAGGTATTGACGGAATGTATCTCAAAATAATAAAAGCTATTTATGACAAAACAACAGCCAATATCATACTGAATGGGCAAAAACTGGAAGCATTTCCTTTGAAATTTGGACAAAGATGTCCTCTCTCACCACTCTTATTCAATATAGTACTGGAAGTTCTAGCCAGAGCAATCAGGCAAGAAAAAGAAATAAAGTGTATTCAAATAGGAAAGGAGGAAGTCAAATTGTCTCTATTTGCAGACAACATGATTGTATATCTAGAAGACCCCATTGTCTAAGCCCAAAATCTCCTGAAACTGATAAGCAACTTCAGCAAAGTCACAGAAAACAAAATCAATGTGCAAAAATCACAAACATTCCTATACACCAATAACAGACTTAAAGAGAGACAAATCAAGAATGAACTGCCATTCACAGTTGCTACAAAGAGAATAAAATACCTAGGAATACAACTATCAAGGAACGTAAAGGACTGCTTCAAGGAGAACTACAAGCCACTGCTCAACGAAATAAGAGAGGACACAAACAGATGGAGAAACAGTCCATGTTTATGGTTAGGAAGAATCAATATAGTGAAAATGGCCATACTGCCCAAAGTAATTTCAGATTCATTGCTATCTCCATCAAGCTACCAATGACCTTCTTCACAGAACTGGAAAAAACCACCTTAAACTTCACATGGAACCAAAAGAGAGCCTGCATAGCCAAGTCAATTGTAAGCAAAAAGAACAAAGCGGGAGACATCACACTACCAGACTTCAAACTATACTACGATGTTACAAAATTATTCCCTGTTTAATAAATGATGTTGGGAAAACTGGCTAGCCATGTGCAGAAAGCAGAAACTGGACCCCTTCCTGACACCTTACACTAAAATTAACTCCAGATGGATTAAAGACTTAAACATAATACCTAACACCATAAAAACCCTAGAAGAAAATCTAGGCAAAGCCATTCAGGACATAGGCATAGGCAAGGACTTCATGACCAAAACAAAGCATTGACAACAAAAGCCAAAATAGACAAATGGGACCTAATCCAACTCCACAGCTGCTGCGTGGCAAAAGAAACAGTCATTAGAGTGAATCAGCAACCAAAAGAATGGGAAAAAATTTTTGCTGTCTACCCATCTGACAAAGGGCTGATATCCAGAATTTATAAAGAGCTAAAACGGATTTAAAAGAAAAAAAATAGGTGGATCCAAGATGGCCATTTAGGAAGAGCTCAGGATTGCAGGTCCCAGCGAAAGCACAGAGGGTGAGTGGATGCCGCATTTTTATTGCCCACAGACTAGGAAATTCCCAGACGGAGGAGCTCCACTGGTCACCAGCGTGGCTGTTTCGGTCAGCACGGCTGTGTCGGTCGGCGCTGCTTTGCCCCATGCGGCTGCTTTGTCAGCGCCCCAGTGCAGTGGTCCTCCATAGAAAATACACTGGTCCAGGTCCCCTTTTGGTTGGCGATTGGAGCCAGGGGAAGTCACCTATTCATCTGCTTAAAAAGGGGGCTGAACAGGGAACCAGGACAGTAGATTCCAGGGCAAAAAAAGTGCCATGAATCTCAGTGCTCCTGTTTAAGCCAGCGCAGTGAGTCACCACATGGGAAAACACAGAGATCCTGGTGCCTCTTCTACAGGTGACTGGAACACCAACTTAACAACAACAAAAAAAAGGCTCTGAGGCAGGGAGCCAGGCAATCAGGCTCAGGTGGTCCCACCCGCACAAAAGAACAGCAATCAAACTCTCTGGATTGAGAGTTTCACAGCAAGCGCAGCTGAATCCGGGACGGTCCAGCTCTGTGGGGAGGGGCATCTGCCATTATCCAGGCACTGCAACACTACGGAGGTAGTCAGCCAATGCTGAGGCAGCCCACTGTTGCTAAGGCAACCCGCCATTGCTGAGGCAGCCCACCGTTGCCAAGGCAACCTGCTACTACAGAGAGGCTCCGCCTTACCAGAAGCAGGCCACCATTGCCGAGGCAGTTCTAACTATATCCATATAAACAGGACTGCAGGGAAGTTCACTCAGCAGCTGGGCGGAGCCCACAGCAGCTCAGCAAAGCCTCTACAGGCAGACAGTGACTAGGCTGCCTCCTTGCTGGGCAGGGCAGCGCTGAAGGAGAAAAAAAAGAAGGCAGCAGCATAACAGAAACTCATAAATAAAGCCCTAAATCCCTGGGAATGAGCAACTGGGAACAAAAAGCGGTTTATAAATTCTGCTGCAGCAGGCCTAAACGTACCTGCCCAGCAGCTCTGAATGAAAAACAGAGCTCAGAGCTCAGCATTTGAGCTCCTATAAAGAAGAGACCGTCTCCTCAAGCAGCTCCCCGACCCCTGTATATCCAAAGAGCCACCTCATAAAGGAAAGATCAGACTGACACTTGGAGGGTATCCTTCTGGGACAAAGATAGCAGAAGAAGAAAACTGGTAAAAATCCTTACTGTTCTGCAGCTTCTGCAGGTGATCCCCAGGCAAGCAGGACCTGGAGTGTACCTCAGCAGACCTACAGCAGAGGGGCCAGACTGTCAGAAGGAAAACCAAGAAACAGAAATAACCTCATCATCAACAAACAGAACGTCCACTCAGATATCCAATCTGAAAGCCAGCAACTACAAAGATGACAAGTGGATAAATCCATAAAGATGGGAAGAAACCAGCGCAAAAAGGATGAAAACACCTGAAACCAGGACACCTCTCCTCCTACAAGGGA
>NW_016107347.1:1202407-1249292 GCF_001604975.1 Cebus imitator | reverse complement strand
AAACAGTCATTAGAGTGTATCGGCAACCAACAGAATGGGAAAAAATTTTTGCAGTTTACCCTTCTGACAAACGGCTGATATTCAGAATTCACAAAGAACTAAAACAGATTTACAAGAAAAAAACAAACAAGCCCATTCAAAAGTGGGCAAAGGATATGAACAGGCAGTTTACAAAAGAAGACATACCTGAGGTCAACAAACATGAAAAAATGCTGATTATCACTGGTCATTACAGAAATGGAAATCAAAACTACATTGCGATACCATCTCACGCCAGTCAGAATGGTGATCCTTAAAAAATCTGGAGACAACAGATGCTAGAGAGGATGTGGAGAAATAGGAACACTTTTACACTGTTGGTGGGAGTGTAAATTAGTTCAACCATTGTGGAAGACAGTGTGGCGATTTCTCAAGGACCTAGAAATAGAAATTCCATTTGACCCAGCAATCCCATTACTGGGTATATATCCAAAGGATTATAAATTGTTCTACTCTAGGGACACATGCAAATAAATGTTCATTGCAGCACTGTTTACGATAGCAAAGACCTGTAACTGACCCAAATGCCCATCGATGATAGACTGGACAGGGAAAATGTGGCACATATACACCATGGAATATTATGCAGCCATCAAAAACGATGAGTTCGTGTCCTTTGTAGGGACTTGGATTAACCTGGAAACCATCATTCTCAGCAAACTGACACAAGAGCAGAAAATCAAACACCGCATGTTCTCACTCATAGGTGGGTGTTGAACAATGAGAACACCAGGACACAGGGAGGGAAATTTCTAGCCTCAGCCACAATCTGGGCCATTACCAGCTTTTCTTCAAAACCCAAATCAATGTCAGAATCTTACTTCTGTCCTGTGAATTTAGTTTTGGGGCCCTTATTTTCCTTTCCTCCAGTAACTCTCAATTAGGTTATTCCTCATGGTAACATTGACAAGGAAGATTTTTTTAAGTCTGTGTGAATGTGTCCACTTTCTTTTCAGGAATAAGCCTTATGTGCCAAAGAATACTGAGACAGGGTGTTTCTTGAAAACCTAAGAGACCACACAAACTATATTTTAGGACAGCAAGTGCCTAAATATTTTTACATTTTGTTTATTTATTCAGAAAACATTTATGAATGCCTATAATCTTCCAGGCACTGTTTCAGACTCCAGGGAAACAGCAGTAAATAAATCTGAACAATTCCCTGCACTCATGGGTTTTACAATGTAGTGGAACAGAATAATGAATAAACATCAAGATATTTGATTGCTGTTGGTGGTAGATGTGAAAATAATGCAATTGACTGTAGAATGAGATGGGTTATTTTAAATAGAGCTGCCACAGAAGTGACAACTTAACATTGAATAAAGTGAAGAAAGAAGCCACGTGGAAGCTGAAGGAAGAAAATTATAGAAAAATAGCACATGCAGGGCCCGGTGGTCAGAGTATGCTTGGCAAGCTCAAATAACAGCAAGGAGGTCAATGTGTTTGGAGTAGAGTGAGCAAGGGGATGTTGCAGATGAAGTCAGAATGATAGATGGGGGCAAAAATTGTAGAGCCTTGGAGGTTATGGCAGGGACTTTAAATTTAACTCTACATGAAATAAGAAAGCCTTTAAAAGGTTTTGAGGAGAAAACAGACACAATCTGATTTATATTTTAGAAAAAAAACCCTGACCGTTATAGGATCTTCAAAAATAATTTGATAATATGTGGAGAGTGAAATGTGGGGAATGGGTGGGGCATAGAAGAGAGGACACAGGGAGAATAGTAGAAGTAGTTGAGAAAATAAAGGACTGACAATTGACCTTAGATTTAACATGATGGAGATTATTAGTGACCTTGATGAGAACAGTTTTATTAGACTGGTGGGACAAAACTTCTTTGTATAGCCCATGGCCCACTGCTTCTTTTATGAACTAGTTTTGAGAGTCTTGTGGGATTCATTCATTCAGCACGGCATTGTTTTAACTAGGCAATAACTATGTACCAAGGACTGTGCTTCTTACTACAGATAAAATAAATTAACGAAGCATTGAGTTTTTTACTCATCACCAAATAGAAAACACAGATAAGCAAAATAATAAATTATAACCTGAATTAGTTTCTTCTTGTGTTGCTATAAAGAAATACCTGAGACTGGGTAATTTAAAAAGAAAAGGGGTTTAACTGGTGCATGGTTCTGCAGGCTGTAAAGAGATCACTGTGCTAGCATTTGCTTGGTTTCTAATAAGGCCTCAGGGAGGTTACCATCATGGTGGAAGGTGAAGGGGGAGACAGCACATCACATGGCAATGAGGGAGGCAAAGAGAGAGAGAGAAGTGGAGGTCCCAGACTATTTTAAACAATCAGATCTCTCATGAGCTAACTAAGCAAGAATTAATTCATCACCAAAGGGATGGCACTAAGAAATTCCTGAGGGATCCGTTCCAGATCCAGTATCTTTCACTAGCCCCCACCTCTAACATTGGGAAGGACATCTGAACACGTATTTGAAGAAGACAATTATCTAAACCATATCATAACCCAATATAGTAAACAGATTATTCTTTTGCTGGAATAAAACATATTCAATATGTGCTCAATCACCTTTCTTCATGAGTGTTTAAGCCATCTTGAAACTGACAGAAGCCTAAGGAACACATCAAAACATGTTTTTCTTTTTCTCCCTTAAGTTGTATGTTTCTACAAAGAGAACCTAAATCATTAAATGGGTTTTACACACAAAAGTCTCAAATGATGCAGAGTTGTATTTTTTGTTTATTTGTTTTACAATTATTGGCTACTATCTCATCCCATTCACATAAGATTTATATAGGGTGGCATGGTTGTTTCCATTTTGTGGAACAGAAGAAAAGGCAAAGTAAAGGATAAAAATGAGATATTGCTGTGTGGTAGAAAGGACCCTTACAAATTTAGGGCAGGGTCTTTGTGTCATTAAACAACACAAGAGCCCAGTAAACCAAGGAAAAGGGCATATTTGAGTGACTATACCATGCCAATTAAAAAAAAAAACCCAACTGCATTTATCTAAATGTTTTATGTGTTCAAGGGAGAGAGAGAGAGAGTGTGTGTGTGTGTGTGTGTGTGGTGTGTGTGTGTGTGTGTGTGTGTGTTTGGTGTGTATACGTGTTTGTGTGGGCATGCAATTTAATAAGTGCAGCTGTGTTTATTCAACTATGTAGCATTGCACATATACGTACAGCACACACGTGGCTAGAGATTATTCATACTTTCATTCTTAAAAATGGTGTAAGTAGAAAAACAAACCATGAAAACCAAGTCATACTAGCTTACATGCATATAAATTCAGAGAGATACTTAAAGGAAATTTACAGCTGAAATCACTACTGTGTAACCCGAAACTATTGATTCAACTGAAAAACTGGATGTAGTCCATTTAGAAGTACTTAGGATAGTCACAAACATGATTAAAGGTATTGGAAAATCAGATTTATGTGAAACTGTTAAAGCAGCAAGATTACCTAACAAGGAAAAGAGAAAAATTAGTGATAACTTACTTTTTGAAATGCACAAATGTATATTATAAGGATGATAACCTACATTTTCTAACAACAGAAGAACACACAGAAGTAGATACAGAAAATGTTGTCTTATTAAGGAGGTTGGTCAAATACTGAACTATGCTACAGAAGTAGAGTGTGAAAAGTCATTTACTTCATCAGATGTTTTTATCATGTGGCCAATCAAGAATATACTGAAATTCTTTCTAGAAACTTACTGTCTTTTCTCAAAGCTCTTACTTCCTATCATGGCCCTCTAGTGAAGCATGGTAAGCACAGGTTCTCACGACTGCTGTTAGAGTAGGAAGTGACAGCAGAGAATTAGAGAACTGACAACTCCAACCGTTGTCTAGGATGTTAAGTAACTGGAATTCTGATACACTGCTGGTAGGAGTAGAAAATGGCACAAATGGTTTGAAAAACTGTTTACGTTGTCATAAGATTGCGCATGCACCTACCCTGTGGCCCACCACTTCCACTCTTAAGCATTTATCTGTGAGAAACAAAATCAAATGCCCACAAAAAAGACTTGTTCAAAAATGTTTATAAAGCCTTCATTCATAGAGGATAGGAACTGGCAACAACCCAAATGCCTACCAATAGGTGAATACATAAACTAATTGTGACATACTCATAGAGTAGAATATTACTCGGCAGTAAAAAAGAACAGACTACTGAAACACACAACAACATGGATGAATCTCAAAAGCATTTTTAAGTGAAGGAGACCAGAAACAAAATAGTAGATACTGTATAATTATATTTATATTAAATTCAGGAATAGGTAAACAATCTGGTGATGGAAATCAGAATAACGAGTGCCTATTAGACAAAGGTGGGAGTTGATGGGTCAGGAACAGAAGAAAACTTTTAGGATGATTAAGGTTATAAACACAAGAGTATGCATTTGTTAAACCTCATCAAAATGTGCACCTAAAATTTGTGCATTTCAGTTAATGTAGATTTTACTTAATTAAAATAATGAAATGATCAAACCCTCCAATAGCTTATTGTCTCACTTGGAATTAAATAAATTTTTTTGCATGTCTTCTAAGGGCCAGTGTGATCTAAGCCTTCACTTTCTCTTAGATTTTATTTCCAATCAGTCTTTCCCTTGCATGCTCCTTTCCAACTTCAAAAGTCTCTTCTTGATTCCTGGTTGGCATGCTCCTAACTCAAAACCTTATGCTGCTCTTCCTTCTTCTAGAGCCCTGCTCTTCTGTAGATCTGTATAACAATCTCCCTTACTTACTTCAGATCTTTTTTTAAATGTCACCTCATTCGAATGTTCCTGAAACATTCTTTCTAAAATATCAACACCTGTCCCCAACACACACACGCACACACAGACACACACACAGACAGACACACACATTTCATCACTATCCTTTCTTCCTTTCATAGTACATATCAGTTTCAGACATTATAAAATATTAATTTTATATATTTACATATCGTATATCTTATTGTCTTTTTTCTCCCTAGAATGAGGAATTCTGCAACCAAAACCTTTGTGTTATTCACTGATGTATCCCCTAGTGCCTAGAAAAATGTCTGTGCATAGATATTCAAATATTGTTGGATGACTGAATAGTTAAGTGGAAGTTAGGTAACTGAAGTGATAGTATAGGGAGATGCAAACATCTGATGGGAAAAAAAGTAAATGTTCCACCTATTTATTGTTGCATAACAAACCCTCCCAAAACTAACAGCTAAAAGCAAAAAAAAAATTTGTTCATAAATCTGCAATTTGGGTAGCACACAACAGGAACAGCCAGTCTCTGTTCTATTCAGTGTCAGCTCTGGTGCCTTGACTGGAGGAATAAGGATGCCCTTTCAAGATGATTCACGCCTGTGTCAGGCTTAGCTGTGCTGTGGGCCTCAGTCCCTCACAGGGGCCTCTCTACGAATTGCTTCCTCATGGCATTCTGGCTAGGGTCCAAGAACAAGTATCCCAGCAGACAGGAAGTTGAAGCATCACTTCCACATTATCATATCATGTAGGCAGTTGCAGAACCCAATTCGGTGGAAGGGAATGTAAACACAACCACCTAATGAGATGAAAGCCAAATCATTTTAGGGTCATTTTTTACAGTCACCACACAAAATACATCTTTTAGCTATGTTTTACTACCGTAGGATTTATAATCCTGCAATTTGTTTTATTGCAGAAGTTTTCAAAAGTCATGTGAGAGGAAGTCACTTAATATTAAATTTAAACAATGATATAATCATTATCTAATAATACTAATATTAAAATTCTGATTATGTATGAGGTACTACATCAATATGTTCCATATGCGATATCACTCTTTTTTTTCTTTTTCATTTATTTTTACCTTACTTTTGAGACAGTCTGACTCTGTCACCCAGGCTGGAGTGCAATGGTGCAATCTCAGCTCACTATAACCTTAGCCTCCCAGATTCAAGTGATTCTGTCTCAGCCTCCAGAGTAGCTGGGATTACAGGTGTGCACCACAATGCCTGGCTATTTTTTGTACTTTTAATAGAGATGGGGTTTCACCATGTTGGCCAATCTGATCTTTAACTCTTGACCTCAAGTGATCCACCCACCTCCGCCTCCCAAAGTGCCAGGATTACAGGTGTGAACCACCATGTCCAGGATCTTTTCTTCAAAATTTAACATTTATATGGCACTTACCTATATACCAGGCACTTTTCTTGGTACATTAAGGATATAACCTAATTTAATTTTTGCAACAATCTCATAAATTACATGGTATTATTATTTCCACTGTATAAATCGGAAAACCTAGCATGAAGAGATTAAACACTTGCACAGTCACATAGCCAATGAGGATGAGGTCCGGATTTGAACCTGTAGTCTGACCCTAGACTCTGCACTTTTAACCACTGTGTTGTGCCATCACTTTATTATTCCACCCAGCAATCCTATAAAGTAAGCACTATTGTTATCTCAATTGACAGAAGAAAAAGCTGAGGTTTAGAGCCGTTGCATTATCTATTCAAAGTCCGTCTACCTACATCCCAATACTGCGTTAGTATTTTTAATTTTTTGATACAGGGTCTCACTCTGTTTCCCAGGCTGCAGGGCAGCGGCATGATCTTGGCTCACTGCAACCTCCACCTCCTGGGTTCAAGCCGTCCTAAATAGCTGGGACTATAGACACATACCACCACACCCAGCTAATTTTTGTATTTTGTATTTTTAGTAAAGATGGGTTTTCACCATATTGCCCAGGCTTGTCTCAAACTCCTGAGCTCAAGCAATCCGACTGCCTTGGCCTCCCAAAGTGCTGGGATTATAGGTGTAAGCCACCACACCCTACCTGTGTCAGTATTTTATATATTGTTTCGAATCCTTACCGCAACATTGCAAGATAGATGTGTGGAAACTGAGAATCAGATGTTAACTCTTTCTACCTCACATAGCTAGCAGGAACTGGAGCTGGGATTCAAGCTCAGATGTATGTGGCTGCAAAACCAGGCTTCTTTATCCTGCATTGCTCTCATCTTCAGGTGCAGGGAAGTAAGCGAGGAATGGAGAAGTTGATACCATTGATAGAAGAGAGGATCCCTCTCTGCCCTGTGACTCTGGTTAAATCTGAGGGTGCTGAAGCAGAAACGTCCAGAGATGACAAGATATCTACACATGATTAGGAAAGATTCTGTATCTACTGTTAAATCATGAATATGAGCTCCATTTTTTTATTTTCCTTAGAAAAATTATTTTTCTTTTCTTTCTAGGGAATGATCTGTTTTTCATTGCAGCCACCATCTTCAGCCCAGCTGATAGAGGAGGAAGGTGAAATGATGAAAATCAACATCTACCCAGAGACTTCTTGTGGTTTAGTCAATTAATTGTTGGCTCTGGGGAGAGGGGGAGTGGAAGAATAGTGAAGAGGAAAGGAAGGAATGAAAAAAAAAGAAATCAACTAATCTCCCAAACCTGTCAGGGTTCTTCTCAACTATTCCTATGAAGATGTCCCCTGTGGCCCATTTAAAGCCATTTACCAAACCTTTTTCAGGTTTCTTTGATTTTAACATCTGCTTTCCTCTTTCTTCCCTGCTTAGTCCTATGCTTCCAGGATGCATGGCAGTTAGCCTTTGATCTTGGTGCCTCTTGTTAGCTGTATGTTGTAAGTTATCCCCGTCCTCAAGCTAATTCTTGGCAATGATGAAATCTACATCCTTCCTTCTTCACTCTCTTTATCACAGCCTCCCATCAAGTTTGACATGAGTCAGACCAGCTTTCCCCACAGAGATTCACAGAACTCACTAATACTTTAATAGGAACAGGAGCTTCGGCCCATACAGAGTCCCAAAGATTTATGTTAATCCAGTAAACTAATCATCTTAAAAGACATAGAGGCCCCCCCGAAATCAGGTTATCAGTAAAAAGTAAGTGTCGTATAAATTTCAAGCATAATCAGATTAGGTAAGACAATTCTCTGCGTAATTTGCATCATCACCATAATTGTCATTACTTGATGTATCACAACTTCAAATTAGGCATGGTACTGATTTAAGTGTGGGAAGTGCTGAAAAATAGACTAACAAGCTAATTTTGGGAAGGCTAACTTGGTTAGTAAGAAGACTGAATTATAGAAGCCTTTAAAAGAACACAAGTGTATTCTTTTTCATAAGACTTATCAGATTATTATAATTACACAATTATCTATTTTCCTAGGGATATTTGCAAAATGAATAGATGGTGATAATTTACAATAAACTTTTAAGTGTAATTGAACATGTCTTCAAAATATTTTCTCAATTTTAATATTTTCAGGTGACATTTCCATCACATAACATTTGTCTTCAAACTGTTCTTTGATTACAATGAGAACAAACTATTCTTTAATGGTAGACCATTTCTTGGGCAAGTAGCCATAAATTTTGAATAATGAAGGTTTTATTCTATTACTCTTCTACCCTTTAGCAAAACCCAAGTAATATGTAAAATATTTGTTCTAGTGAATGGGAATTACTTCCTATATTTTAAAATTATTCATTATTATAAGATTTCCAAAGGAAATCAGGTACCATTTCTGTTAACTCTTAATATCCAAGTGATTTTTTTATTCTGTGCCTTTTCTATAGCTGACATGCATTCCAATTACATTTTAATCATGGATTCTACTCTATGGCGTGTTTCTGGTAACTATTCTCTACCTCCTATCTGGTAGGGAAGCTTATGGAAATATGCAATGTTAATATAAGACTGAATTAAAAGCTAATTTTTGGCATCTTACTTTTGAATTATTTGATATTCAGGGATTACCCTTTCTAGATAATTAAGAGTAAACCTCATTAACCCATTGCTCCAGAAAAGGGTCAAAGAAATCTGCTATTTTTATAAAATTTATTAGTAACTGAAGAAAGTGAAACGCACACACACACACACACACGCACACACATGCACACGCACACACACAATCTTGAATGAAAAAGGAGGAAAGAGGAGATACTGTGGTTTTGGCCAAAATACTCAAAGTATAAAATGACCATGGAACTTTGAAGATTGGCTTTAGATTCCTGGTTTTAAAACCATTTTGTGGCCTAAAAATTGAACACTGTTCCAAGAACTGAGCAGAATCTAAGGACTGGAAGGAAACTGAGGCAAGAAGAGTCAGGAAGACATTCAAAGGCATAGGTTCTGCTATGGTCTGAATGTTTGTGTTCCTCTAAATTCATATGCTGAAATTCTCACCCCCAAGGCAATTGTATTAGGAGGCAGGGCATTTGGGAGCTATTAGGTGATGGGAGAAAAGCCCTCATGATTAGGATTAGTGCCCTTATCAAAGCAACCTGAGAGAGCTGCCTTGCCCTTTTCACCATGTGAAGGCACAGCACAAAGGCAACATTTATGTACCAGAAAGCCAGCGCTCGACAGACACAGAATCTACTTGTGCCTTGATCTGGAGGACTTCCCAGCCTCTGGATCCATGAGAAGTAAGTTTCTGTTGTTTATAAGCTACCCAGCCTATGGAATTTTCTTACAGCAGCCAGAATGTACTAAGACAGGTTCTTAATTTAATTTTGGAGGCAGGTGAAGAAGGACGAAGTTGGCAGAAAGAAGGAAGAATATCCTAGGCGGTGGTGATTAGAAGTTGCTCAGAGTAGACTTCCTCCTTACTGGCAGGTATTTTCAGAACTTCTTTGAAGGAAAGAAGTACCCTTGTAGAACCTGGAGTAGGCTGTCCTCACATAGCCCAGACAGAGGAACAACTTTGCAGACCCATCACATGCTGCTGATGGTGAAGGGCGAAGGTCCTGGAATGCCTGTCTTTAAGCCTCGTCCTTCTTCGTGACTTCCCAGAGAGAACTGTCAGTGAGGTGTTCCGGGCCATGAAAAATGATCCTCTTCCCAGAGACTAGATTATTTCACTTAGAAAAATCAAGCATCTTTTCTTCCTGAAAGCATTTGTCAACGGGACAGGACCTGTGGCTCTCAAGGATGTCTCTGTCTCCTTCAGTGCCTGGCCCCTGGAGATCTGAGATTCAACTGCTGGGCATTATTGCAGACTCTACTCTTCCCTAATGCACATGTCCCCAGCAGTGTGTGGTCTCTTAGAGCTACAATCTATGCACACTATTCGCTGTAAGAAAGGAGCTCTCTGAGACAAATATTTTCAACCTCTCCTGCCTACCTCCAATGAATGAATAAACCTAGCAGCTGGTGTTTACACAGTATTTACCTTCTAGAGATCTCAGAGCAATTTTCAGTGGCAGACTCTAATCCTTCCCCAGCTTCTGGGTAGCAATAAGTATTAATATTGTTCCCCTGAATACGTAAGAGAAGATTGAATGAAGAAACTTGTAATGGCTTATTGAATATCACCAGTCGTTAGATGGTTCATTCATTCCATTGATTTTTCCAATTATACCCTTATTGTTGTACAGTAAGATATTTTAACATATATTAACTCATTTTTTTCCCAAATTTGCTTGATAATAAAAATAACCTCAGGCTCTTGTTAAACAAACAACTTCTATGACCTCTGTCCTGAACATTTCTCATTCAGTGGGTCTGAGATGGGACCTAGGAATTTATAGGTCTAACAAGTAAGCCAGGGGATTTCTCCCCATTTTTGTGAAGTGTAGCATTCTCTGTGATTAGTATCATTAGGAAACTTTGGGAAACAATTTATTTCATTTAATTTTTACAGTAATCCTGTGGGGTATTATCATGCATACAATATAAGAGGCCCACATATGAAATCCCAGTTAATTCAATTCTAACTTTCAAACACAAGAGGTGGCAGCCGACTAATTTCTTATATTTCCTAGGTTTTCTCAACCACACTTTCTCACTTAAACAAGCAAAGCTAAAGTTATTCATCTGAGGTATGAACTATATACATAATTTTTGTCTAGATCCATGCCATAAACCATAGACATCGTTCAAAATAAACGTTTTTTTTCCCAAAAACTTGATATCTTATCTGCAAGTTTAAGCTCATCTTTTTAGCTCCCCCTTGGACTTTGCCTTATTTTTATTCAATTCATTATTGTTATTGCTGTTTTCTTCTCTCTAACTTTCTGTGTCTCTCTCTGTCCCTCCTCTATCTCCCTCCCTCCCTACTTGACATGGTTTGGCTCTGTGTCCTCACCCAAATCTCACTTTGAATTGTAATAATCTTCACATATAAAGGGTGGGACCAGGTGGAGATAGTGAGTTAGTTCTCAGAAGATCTGATGGTTTTATAAGGGGCTTATACCCCTTTGCTTGGCACTTCCCCTTTCTGCTGCCATGTGAAGAAAGACATGTTTACTTTCCTTTCTTCCATAATTGTAAGTTTTCTGAGGCCTCCCAGCCACGTGGAACTGAGTCAATTAAACCTCTCCTTTGTAAACTACCCAGTGTTGGGCAGTTTTTATAACAGTGTGAGAATGCTATCCTTAACCCCCCTCTCCCCGCCTCTTTCCCTGCTTCTCTTTCTCTATGCTTTTTTTTTTTCTGAGATACTTCTAAGTCTGTGGGGTTTTTTTCTCTCAAAATTGTTTTGTGACCACTGATAGGGCTGCACAATTCCAACCCACAGCCCTAAAGTTCTGTTTCTGAGGAGTACGGAAGAATTTCTGACAACCGTAAGAGGGAGCATCAGCTTTCACATGATCCTATGGAGGCCAGAGTCAGGAGCTCCTCTCTTTTATGGTTTCCATGGCTCTTCTCACATGCAAACTATCAGGCTAGGGAGTAGACCCAGATCAAGCAACATTTTAAATCTGAATGAATGGTGAAACAATTCAACTGTTCAGGTGATCCATAATAATTTACTTTCTGGTGTTACATAAATACAGTAGTGTGCTGGTTCTCTGGGAAAGAGAAAGAAAGAAGGAGAAGGAAGGGAGATAGAAAGAGAGAATCTTATACAAGATCAATACAAGAAAGCCCTGATTTGTAGCATGTACATGTTCAGTAGGGTAAATCCTCTTAAGATGGTCAATTTCAAGCTACCAAAGATTGAACAACCAGCTAAAAAGATTCTTAATATTAGCAATCAGCTTTTATAAGCTGATGCGAGCCAGCTGCAGCATGGCACTGTGTAAATCCAACCCCAGAAAAAATTAATTCACTTTCCCCAGATCTTCTAATGCTTTCTAGTAGGCACTTTATATACAGGTACCCAAAGGCTAGATTATTATATGCCAGACATGCTCTCTGCTATCCCGGCACCATGCCTTCCTCATAATGGTCTATTTTCTAGCCCTTTTCCCTCATCTCTTAAAGACATATCTCAAATGTTTCCTGTTTCCTGGATCTTCATAGTTCCTGGCCTATAGCCCTCTTATAACATTTATGACTTTTAATCTTGTATTAGAGCAATTTTTTATACTTTTACCCCATATATTTACTTAATAAAAGCTCTGTTTGTATTGCCCCTGTATTGTCACAGCACTGAGTTCAATGCTTGGAGAAGAGCAGGCATTCAAAGCCATTTTACCAACCACTGATTATATGCTTTCAATATAGCAAGTATTAGTCTAGACTCTAGAACTCCAATCTGATTTAGGGAACTGGAAACCTTAAAATAGGGGTCTGTGGTGAAACTCTGGTTTCAGATGGTTAATGGAAGTTGACTGTCAACCCAAGAAATTTGGAACAAGTTGATGACTACATTAAGCAGATAGCTTTCACACAGACCTATTGGAATAATCTGTTAATGGTCAGCAATTTTTTCTATAAAGAACCAGATAATAAATATTTTCAGCTTTCAGTCCTTTAAGTCTCTGTCAAAGTTATTCAACTCTTGGCAATGTACTGCAAAAGCAGCCATAGACTATACATAAACAAAATGACCATGGCTGTATACCAATAAAACTTTATTTATAAACACAGATAACAAGCCAGATTTGGCCCACAAGCAGTAATTTGCCAACCCTTGGCCTAGATACTTTAAAGCACTTATTTCCAAACTCTCATGTAAATGATTTTGTCTGTTTTCCTTTTAGTCATAATGTTTCTCTTTGCTGGTTTAACTTATATGCTTCTAACTTAGTCCATAATGCCTTCTTATCAATAAATTTTGCATAAATCTAGGCTTATTAAATACAATTACCACTCTATAATTTAGCTCAACCAGGTCATTGCTAATGCAGCATTCTGTAAAACAGTATAAAGATATGTTACACTGATCTTGCCAATAATAATACTCCTTATAGACAATATATAAATGAAGTTAAACACCCATGTAATACAAGGTGATACAGATATTACTGGGATGCAACAATGACTGTTGTTGAGACAATATATTTACAGTTCTATTAAGATTGTATATATCGCTTATGAAGTATTTGAGCTCTTTTTCCTATGAGGAAATTAGCATCTTCAGTGTCAACTCAGGACCAAAACTGCTTGTTCTGTAATGCTAATAGTTAGACTATTTCTAGTTTATGATTCATCAGTACCCTCAATGTACTATAAATCTGTACAGATACAACCTTTCCCATGAAAATAAATAGTAACTGGTGAAACAAAGTGTAAGGGTAATGATCCCATTCATAGAAGCTAGAAAACTTGAGATGGTCATCAAAAGTGAATTCCCTACTATGGCTCTTGTGCTGGATACTCAAGTGACCTTTTAAAATTATTTCACCCAAGGAATTATGGAAAATAAAATAGCCTTAGATTTTCCCTGGGCCAATTAGAAGAAATTGATACTATTTCAAAATTTATGTTGTACCTGAATTAACAGCATGGCTTAAATGGAGTAATTTATATCAAAACTAAAATAAAAGACTATCTATGAAATACTCAAGGACTCAGTGGAATTTGTTTTGTGGTCAAGTCTTGGAAATCTTGGTTTATTATTTGAGAGTGTGTATCAGTTTCTTCTAATAATATTATTTTTATATTTTTAATGAAATTTTTTGGCATGTATTTTCCAGAGCCTAAAATATTATCATGCAGCCATCATCCCAAACAATGACTGACCAATAGAAACAAAGAAGAGGATGAAGCCATGCTGATTAATGCTTGAGTGAGGTTTAGATATGTGTAAACAAAACTGCATCTGAAAGGACAGTCAACAAATATGATGAAAATATGGGTAGTCCTTGATGCCTTTCCTGAAACTTTAGTTGAGGAAAGACCTAAAAGAATGACTGAAAAAAAATTTTTCACTTCCTACATGCCTACAAGAAGACTAATTGTTCTAAAGCCAGGGTAACAAACGGTGACCAGAATAAGTTTTAAACCTACTTAATCAATGAGTCAGAGTTCCACAGTCATGAAACCAGCAGAATTAGTTTTAAACATATTTAAAATGTTTAACCAAATTAAATTAATTGTTTACTTAAATCAAAGACAACTTGTTTAATGAACACATTTCTTTTTTTTTCCCCCATTTATTTTATTGCATTTTAGGTTTTGGGGTACATGTGAAGAACATGAAAGATTATTTCTATAAGCCAACCAATTAATGACAACCCCTTGCTTTTGAAGGTCAGCCAGTCAGAAATGAACTCATTTCATAAACATGCTTCTGAGTGCCGTATAATCAACAAAAGTCTTCTTCAAATAACCACATTGCTACAATCGACAACTAACTAGTCACAACTCTGAAATTCTCCCAATCTTTGAACTCTATGCTTCTTACAAATCAATTGTCTTCCTGCCTAGAAAAACTGTGACCAAGCAGCCTAGGTATCCTTTACTTAAGCAAGCAATAAACTCAGCATGTTTTATTTATTTGTCTCATCATTTTGGCTGATGGTTTCACTCTTTGAGAAGATGGAGAAATGGAACAAGACAGAAAGGGTATTGCAGGTGCTAGAAATAGCATGGGCAAAGACATGGAGGCACAAAAGTACTTGGTGAGTTCAGGAACGTAGAACCCTTGTAGTCACTTCTTGGAGTTGGAAATGTCAATTCAAAGACAGACTTTTAACTTCACAAGCCAATATAAGAAGTTTATGTTTTATCTGCTGGGCATGCAAATATTATAATTAAATATAAGTTATAGGAGCTAAATATCCAATGTTAAGATCAGTGGTTGAAGTGTCTGTGACATAGTCAATAATTATAGAATTATGATAATCTACCTCTATAATAATTAGAGAAGTATATCCTACTGCTTTTATGATCTACTAAATAAGAGAGGTAAAAAAAAAGTAGAAAAAAGATGAGAGAGGGAGTGGCCAAGATGGCCAACTAGAAGGAGCTAACATTCATGGCTCTTGTGGAGAAGAACGAAAGGGAAAAGTAAATACAACACCTCCAACTGAAACATCCAGGTACTTACACTGGGACTAATCAAGGAAACAAATTGGCCCACAGAAAATGAAGAAAAGCAAGACAGGACAGTGGCCCACTGGAGAGCAATACAGAGCCAGAGGGACCTCCTCAGGCCAGAGAAGCAGTGAGCAAATGTGCAACCCTGGAAAACCACATTTCTCCCATGGATCTTTGAAACCCTTAGGTCAAGAGATGTCCTTGTGAACTCACTTCACCAGGGCCTTTGGTCTGACAGACAGAGATATGTAGACTTTCAGCAGAGCAGCCACTCAGGCATGCTGGAGACCCTGGAGACTTAAATACCCAGGCTTTCCAAGCAAAAAAGCTGCATTTCCAGCAAAGTGAAAGGTTAGACTCTTGTACATACCCCTAGAAAAGAGGTTGAATCCAGGGGGCTGAGCAGCAACACCCTGCAAGCCCCACTGCCACAGCATGTCACAAGATAAGACTCACTGGCTTGGAATTCCAGGTAGCAAATGTTAGGGGCATTACAACTCCCTAAGAAGGTGCTTCCAGGGGGAGGATTGGGTCACCATCTTCCCTGTTATGGTGCCTTAGCTGTTACAGCCTTCAGGCTTTAGAGGATCCAAGCCAACCAAGGGTGGAAGGGATGCTCCAGTAAAACATAGGACCTCCACCAAAACATGGCCAGACTGCTGCTTTAAGTAAGTGCCAAATTCTGTTCCTCCTCACTGGGCAGAACCTCCCATCTAGAGCTTCCGGCCACCTCTGCCCATGTTCTCCAGCCATCAGAGAGTTGAATTCTTCCTAGGACAGCACTCCCAGAGGGAGGCGTGGGCCACCATCTTTGCTGTTTGGGCTATATAGCCTTTCCAGCCTCCAGGATTCAGAGTAACTGAGGTGACCAAGGACTGATGTGGACCCCCAGCACAGCACAGCTGCTCTACCAAAACATGGCCTGACTGCTTGTTTAAGAGGGTCTCCTATTCCTCCTCACTGGATGGGATGTCCCAACTGGGATTTCCAGCCACTTCCTACAGGCAACAGACCCATAACACCCTGGGATGAAGATCCCATAGGAAGGGACAAGTTGCCATCTTTACTGTTTTGCAGGCTTCACTGGTTATACCTCCAGGTACTAGAAAATTTAAGGTGACGAGGGACTGGAGCAGGCCCCAAGCATACCAGAGCAGCCCTACAGAAAAGTGGCCAGACTGTTACATGTATGTCCATTCCCATATCTCCTTACTGGGCAGGTCCTCCAGGCCTGGGCCTTCAGCCACTCCCCTCCAGAGCTATTAAGCCAGTAGCAACTTGGTAACTTCTTGGACAGAGCCTCCAGGAGCAACTGAAAGCCTCTCTGCCACTACCTCTGCAGTGAGACTGCCACCTCAGAATAATGAAGGAGCAAAGACCCCTAAGTGCCTTATCCAAACTTCCAACAAGTGGCAGCCAACTAAATCAGAGGAGCTAGTTCATCTCCCACTGTCCCAGACACCCCTCACTGTTCATCACCAGACAGGAAACCCCTGGCTTGGGCCTGCAGCACAGACCCTCCATCCTGGACTGATTGCATTGAGTGATTGCTACCTGCATCTCTCTGGGATGGAGCCCCCAGGAGATAAACAAATGACCCTTGGCCAAAACCACTACTAAGATCCCTTCCTTTGCTGCCTCCAAGCTGGGGAAGGAACATTAAATACTAAGATTTCCCCAGAGCTGCAGCAGGAGCCCAGGAGTGCCAAGTTATGATCTACAGCCAACACTCAAGGGGAAGATGAACCCATACTTTCAGAACATTGACAGGAAAAATGGCTGCAACTGTGAGGAAATAGGAGAACCACACAACTGAGCAAGGGTTTATCAACGAATAAGCCGAAGTGCCACCTGCTGGATCATACTGTAAAGCTTTAACACCAAAAACACCTCACTAACATACCCCCTGCTGAAACCAGGGACAAGAAGGCAGTTTCAAATAAGGACCCTGCACAAACCCTAGGCCTGGTTAAAAAAAAAAAAGCATCCAGAAAAGAAATCTATTGGCTATCAATCTACCTGCAGTTAAAGCAGTTAAAGGAACAGCCACTTGTAGAGATGAGAAAGAATCAATACAAGAATTTCAGTATCTCAAATGGTCACAGTGCCATATGCCCTCCAAACAACCACACTAGTTCTCTGATAAGAGTTCTTAATCAGACTGAACTAGCCAGGATGGCAAAAATATAATTCAGAATATGAACAGGAACAAAGATCATTGACATTTAGGAGGATGACAAAACCCAATATAAGAAAAATAAGAATCACGATAAAGTGATTCAGGAGCTGAAGAATAAAATAACTGGTATAAAAAAGAACCTAATGGGTCTGGCAGAGCTGCATAACACAATACACGAATTTTACAATGCAATCATAAGTATTAACAGCAGAATAAACCAAGCTGAGGGAAAAAAATCTCAGAATTTGAAGGCTGGTTCTCTGAAATAAGACAGTCAGAGAAAAATAAAGAAAAAAGAATAAAAATGAATGAACAAAACCTCTGAGAAATATGAGATTACGTAAAGAGACCAAATCTACAAATCGTTGGCATCCCTGAAAGGTAGGGAAGAGAAAGCAAACAACTTGGAAAACATATTTCAGGATATCATCCATGAAAACTTCCCCAAACTTGCTAGAAAAGCCAACAGTCAGAATCAGAAAATACAGAAAACTTGTACAGGATTCTATGCTGGTCATCCCCAAGACACATACTCATCGGATTTTCCAAGGTCAGAATGAAAAAAAGAATGTTAAAGGCATCTTGGGAGAAAGGGCAGGTTGCCTACAAAGAGAACCCCATTAGACTAACAATGGACCACTCAGCTAAAACTATGCAAGCTAGAAGAGATTGAGGGCCTATATTCAACATTTTTAAAGAAAAAATTACCTTCAACCACAAATTTTATATCCAGCCAAACTAAGCGTCCTAAGTAAAGGAGAAATAATACCCATTTCAGGTAAGCAAATGTTGAGGGAATTCATTACCATCAGACCTGCCTTACAACAAATCTTGAAAGGAGCACTAAATATAGAAAGGGAAGACTGCTACCAGCTAATATAAAAACACACAGACCAGACCAATGTCACTGTACGGTAACCACACAAGCCAACAAAACAACCAACTAATCGCACAATGACAGAATGTAAATGTGCTAAATGCCTGACTTAAAAGGCACAGTGTGGTAAGCTGGATTTAAAAAAAAGCAAGACCCAATGGTATGCTGTTTCCAAGAAACCCATCTCACACGTAATGATGCTCATAGGCTCAAATTAAGGGGATGGAGGAAAATCTACCAAGCTAATAGAAAACAAAACAAAGCAAGGGTTGCAATCCAAATTTCAGACAAAACAGATTACAAAATTTGGCAGAAATACACACGCAAAAATAAAACTTCAGGCCAATATCCTTGATGAATATGAGTGCAAATGTCTTCAACAAAATACTTGTAAACGGAATCTGCAGCATATCAAAAAGCTTATCCATTATGATCAAGAAGGCTTCATCCTCAGAATGCAAGGTTGGTTCAAGACATGCAAATCAATAAATGTGATTTATAACATAAACTAAAGTCAAAAAGCACTATTATCTCAATAGATGCAGAAAAGGCTTTTGATAAAATTCAATATCCCTTTGTGTTAAAAATGCTCAATAAATTAGGCACTGAAGAAACATGCCACAAAATAATAAGAATCATTTATGATAAACCTACAGCCAACATTATACTGAATGGGCAAAAGTCAGAACCATTTTTTATGAAAACTGGCAAAAGGCAAGAATACCCTCTCTCACCACTTCTATTCAATATAGTATTGGAAGTTCTAGCCAGAGCAATTAGGCAAAAGGAAGAAATAAAAGGGGAATAGAAAGAGAGGAAGTCAAACTATCCTTGTTTGCAGATGACATAATTCTATATCTAGAAAAATCCCATAGTCTCACTCTAAAACTCCTCCAGCTGATAAACAACTTCAGTGAAGTTGCAGAATACAAAACCATTGTACGAATATCACTAGCATTTCTATACACCAATGACAGCCAAACTGAGAGCAAAATCAGAAAGGCAATCCCATTCAAAATCACCATAAGAATTATAAAAGACCTAGGAATATAGCTAACAAGGGATGTGAAAGATCTCTACAATAAGAATAACAAAACACTGCTCAGAGAAATCAGAGAAGACACAAATAATTGGAAAACATGCCAGACTCACGGACAGAAAGAATCAATATTACTAAAATGGCTACACTGCCCAAAGCAAATTACAGATTCAGTGTTATTCCTAACAAACTACTAATGACATTCCTTACAGAACTAGAAAATTATGTTAAAATTCATATGGAATCAAAAAAGAGCCCAAACAGCCAAGGCAATCTTAAGCCAAAAGAACAAAGCTGAAGGCATCACATTACCCAACTTTAAACTATACTACAAGGCTACAGTTACCAAAACAGCATGAGGCTGGTACAAAAATGGGCACATAGACCAATGCAACGTAATAGAGCACTCAGAAATAAGGTCTTACATCTACAACTGTTTGCTATTTGACAAAGCTGACAAAAACAAGCAATGGGAAAAAGACTCCCTATTCAAAAAATGATCCTGGGATAACTGATTACCCATATGCAGAAGACTGAAGCTGGATCCCTTTCTACTACTGTACACAGAAAGCAAATCAACATAGATTAAAGACTTAAATACAAAACCCCAAACTATAAAAACCCCAGAAGACAACTTGGTGATACCATTTTGGACGCAGGAACAGGCAAAGATTGTATGACAAAGACACCAAAAGTAGTAGCAGCAGAAGCAAAAATTGACAAGTGGGATCTAGTTAAACTTACAAGCTTCTGCACAGCAGAAGAAACTATCGACAGAGAAAACTAACAACCTACGGAATGGGAGAAAATATTTGCAAACTATGCATCTGATAAAAGTCTAATACACAGCATCTATAAGGAACTTAAACAAATTTACGAGAGAAAAACAAACAACCCCATTAAAAAGTAGGCAAAGAGCATAAACAGACATTTCTCAAAAGAAAGCACACATGCAACCGACAGCATATGAAGAAAAGTTCACATCATTGATCATTAGAGAAATGAAAATCAAAACCACAATGAGATACTATCTCACACCAGTCAGAATGGCCATTATTTTTAAAAGGTAAAAATAACAGATGCTGACAAGGTAGCAGAGAAAGGGGAAGACTTATACCTATTGGTGGGAGTATAAATGAGTTCAACCATTGTGGACAGCAATTTTTTAAAGACCTGAAAGTAGAACTACCATTTGACTCAGCAATCTCATTTCTGGGTATATACCCAGAGGAATATAAATTATTCTACCATAATGACACATGCATGTGAATGTTCGTTGCAGCACTATTCACAGCAGGAAATACATGGAATTAACCTAAATGCCCATGAATGACAGATTGGATAAAGAAAATGTTGTACATATACATCATGGAATATTATGCAGTCATAAAAAAGAATGAGATCATGTCTTTTGTGGGAACATGGATGGAGCTGAAAGCTATTACTCTTAGTAAACTAATGCAGGAAGAGAAAAGCAAATATTGCATACTTTCACTTATCAATGAAAGCTAAATGATAAAAATTTATGAGCACAAAGAAGGAAACAACAGACACAGGGGTCAACTTGATCAGGAAGGGTGGGAGGAAAGAGAGAACTGGAAAAAATAACTATTAGGGGCCGGGTGTGGTGGCTCCTGCCTGTAATCCCAGCACTTTTGTAGGCAGAGGTGGGTGGATCACCTGAGGTAGGGAGTTCGAGACCAGCCTGGCCAATATGGCAAACCCTGTCTCTTCTAAAAAAAAATATGCGCACACACACACACACACACACACACACACACACCTAGCTGGATGTTAGCTGATGTGGTTGTGGTAAGCACCTGTAATCCCAGCTACTCGGGAGACTGAGGCATGAGAATGGCTTGAACCCAACCCAGGAGGTAGAGGTTGCAGTGACTGAGATTGTGCCACTGCACTCTAGCCTGGGCCACACAGCAAGACTCTGTCTCAAAAAAACAAAATCAATAAAATAAAATAACTATTGGGTGCTGAGCTTCATACCTGGGTGATGAAATAATATGTACTATAACCCCCTATGATACATGTTTACCTATGTAACAAATCTTTACATGTAGCCCCAAACCTACAAGTCTAAAAAATGAACACAGAAAATAAGAAAAAAAAATGAGATTTTAGACTTGAGTGATTCATTTGACCTTAATAAGGAAGAAATAAATGAATAAATAAATTTCCATAAAATCAGGTTGCTACCAAGTATTGCCAATGGAAGAGGTATAAGCAAATATCAAATTATTGTAAAGTTGTTGCCTGTTCAGCATCCCACTTATCTATAATTCTTCTATTTCTAGATCATCACCTTGGACTCCCACCCACATCAAGAAGGCCAACCTAACACAAGTCATAGCAGTATAGGTCTCTTCAGTGCTTGTTTCCTTCTGCTCATTCTGGATTTCTTTCATGCATTACCCAGAAGCTCTCCCATACTTTCTCAGCAGGTCACTCTTCAACTGTGGTGACATTGCCCCAGAGCTATGAGCCAAGGAAAACAATTTGGGTTCTGGGCTGTGTCGTTTTCTTATATCCCAGAGAAACAGGCCTGTCTGATGAAATTGTTAGTGAATGAGGAAGAAAACTCTTACTTAGAGAAGGGAAATTTTGTACTTGGGCTTTAATAGTATTTAATAGTATTCCGTCCATCCCCAACATACACACATACACACACACAAACACTGCATTTACATTACCATGGTGGCCAAACTGATACGATGGCTAGCAATATAATCCTGCTTATTTGTAGAACACTTCCACCTATTTGAGACATCATTGCTATCCAGGAACTTAACAGACAAATGGGTATGAGATAGTAAATATGAATGACATTTATTATTTTACTGACTCAGGTACCAGCTGGTATCGGCAGAAAGCTCAATAATAATAATAATAATTCATTGAATGATATTACTTCCCATTACAATGAAATGCTTTATACGTATTTTCTTTAATATAGATACCTCTTTTATCTCCATTTACAGATAAGGAAATGGAATATGGGTGATATAACAAGTATATACAACTAGTTACAACTAGAATAATGTAGATTTGTCCACTTTGGAGCTCAGGCTTTCATTCACTGCATTATATTATTTTACCAGTAAAAAGCTAAAAGTTAATATTAAAGCTGTACATAGCACAAGACTCATTTAAATATCCTTCCTGATTTTCAAGCACCAAACTGACCCCTCCCAGCTCACTACCAAGTTGTGATACTTTTTTATTTTCATTATACCCAAACATTTTATTACATAATGAGGAAAGTTACAATCTATCCATGGAACTCTTCTTACTTTACCCAGACACAGGTATAACAAACCTTCCATGTTGATTCTGAAGCCAGATCGACTGAATTTGACTCCTCATTTGCCACTTACTGTGTGACTTTAGGCAGATTGCATGACCTCTTTGTGTTTCAGTCTCTCCCCGTCTACGAAATGAGGTTAATAATAACACCTACTCACAAAAGCCCATATCAATGTCCACTCACCAGCAGCAGTTGCAATCATTAATTATTGGTCCTCTTCTGAGGTGAACGACAGGAGGTAAACACACTGGCTTTTTTGGATGTAATCAATTTCATCAGCCTCTGAGGTCATCATCTCAGAAACTACTTCTTACCACCCCACTACCCTCTTTTGTGACTTCCCTTTTTCTTCAAATATGTGCCTTTCTAACTGTATTATATCAAGATGAAAATGTCAGTTGAGGGGAGAGTTCTACATACAGCATTTAGCCAAAGTCTTCTCTGCCCAAAGAGTGATTTTGAGCCCAAATAACACTGAAAAATTGTGATCTGGGTGTTCTGATCAGTGCTCCCTTCCCTGGTATAATTTCTCCTGGGACTTTAATTTTGCCTTCAAGTCCTACCAACATGTAGCATGTTGTTAATAGTCAGAAAATAAATACATCATTTTGGATAGACAACTGTTCAGAAATGCAAAAGGAATACCAAGTAAAGGGTGTCCTGGGAGAGATGTTTGCATGAAAGCTGAGTTTGAATTTTCCCTTCTGGGATGAGTAACGTCTGAGAGTGTAGCTGGGAGTGTGAGCTGGGGAGGAGTGGTCTGGCCTTGGCTCTCCCCTGGTCATGCTGGGTGGCCTTGGCTATTTTAATGGCCCCGCAGCCCAATTTCCTCATCAGCAAATGAAGGTAGACTATCATCTTTCACTCCCAGAAGCTGTGAAGTGAATTAAGACAAAAGCAGAATCTTTGGGGTCCCTTAGTAAGAAAGAAGAGCTGAGCGAGTTGAAGGTTCAGCCAAGCAGGCTGGGTAGCTGAAGCATTTACATTGCTACATGTTTAAGCAGCAACTTCTGAGACTTGATTTCAATTAAATGCTTTTGGAGAATCTAGACTCACCCACTGGGATGCTTTTGAGCTGTAGAACACCAAGGAATTTAGCTGTAAAGCTTTTACTTTGGCGTTTGCTTAGCTTTGAGCACAGCATTATATATAGACCTGCTGTTTTATTTTCATAGTTAAGAGTTTAGGGCCTAGGTGTCTGAACAAGTTCTGTCTTTCCTGGAATTTAAAAAGTCTGAAAAACAAAATCAAGTCTCTCCTTGCCTGCTTTTCTTGGTCTGCAGTTAAACAACAACAACAACAAAAATCAAGGAGACTTAGACCTTAAATTACGTGGTAGACACAGGCACTTTAAATTATATAACTGGCCATTTCTTTACCTTGCTTTGGCAGCATGCTCAGGAACATTTTGTATTGAATATTTCAGAAGATTCTTTGGCAGAATTGTTCCCATTGCCTCATATTCCATGGAAGCCCTTTGAGACTGAGATTCCTGCGAGATTTCACCAGGCAAGGCCTGCATAGTACACAGTTGACTTCCTTCATACTTCATCTGGGGGTATCATTCCAGCCCATCCACTCTTAACGGCTTAAATCCAAATGCAGAATGGCTTTTGGGGATTTCAATGCATTCTGAAATGATTCATTCACCCCTTTTTTCCCCATAGTATTTCCCCCTGCCTATCCTTCCTATACTTCTCATTCTGTCTTTTCTTCTCCTCTCTCTCTCTAAAGTCACCAGATGTAGAACTCCAAGCTTACTCTCTTTAAGTATATCATTTGCTTATTGGAAAGAATGTTGGACATAGAGTAGTAAAAGACTTAAGTTCCAAGTCCAGTTTTACCACATAGTAGCATCATGACCTTAAGCAAGACCCTTTATTTCTTCAGGCTCTAACTCCCACACCTGCAGAATGGAGATACAATAATGCAACAGTTTTATTGTGAGCTTTTAAAATAATATATGCAAAAACATCTTGATTCCATATTAACCACGCCCTTGAATAAATCTCAAACTTGCAAAGTCTCAGAATCCTCATGTGTAAAATGAAAATAATTGTAGCTCCCTTGCCTTCTTCATGATTAAGTATGGATACGATGAGATAAGATGTGTTAACGTAGGTTCCAAATTGGAAGCCACGGAACAATGTAAAGTGTCACTTTCCCACTGGGCAGAGGATGATGGCTGAGTCCTGGCATATCTGTTGCCACTGGAGGATGGAATCAGATGTCGGTACTGCCCACTTGCTCTGGTTCTTTTCTCCCTCTGGATAGAATGCTATGTTGAAAGACTCTCCTCCTCTGTCTGACATGATTTCTTTCCATACTGCAAGCTGTTCTCCAAAATGAATAATGACAATGCTATGTCTTCGATGAGGCAGAACACTAACACTAAATTGTATCATCACCTCTCTTGGGCCATAAAGTAGCATGTGGTGGGCCCAGGACCCCAGTTAGAGAAGGGCCACCCTGGTGAGCTGAACTGATCCAGCCTGTTGAATCCATTGCTCAGATCCCTTGGCAGCCATTAAATATTATTACTTTCTCTCCTTTTGCTGGAATTGTGCTTCCTCCTGTCTGCATATGAAACATAGGTGAATTGGGAGAAAGCTGGGAAGACAAAGGGCTCAAAGACAAAAGCAAACGATGATAATGGTAACAACTCACACTGGTAGAGTAATCTGCAATTTATAAAGACCTTTATATTATTATGTAGAATGCTTACTGTGGAAACTCACACAGATTAACATCCTAAAGCTCAGTCCCTCATGTACAAAATGGTGAATAACCATAAAGCCCTACTTCACAGGGTTGTGAGTATTGAAAAATAATGCATGTAAATAGTTCGAAAATGTGTTTGACATCAAATAAAGGAACTCTCCTTTATTTAGGAGATGGGGTCTCACTCTGTAGTCCAGTCTGCTAAGAGGAAATCTCATCTAACCTAATGTAATCGGAGGAGAAACCTTCCCATCACCTTTGCCATTTTTCTATTGACTATAAGCAACTTAGGTTGTGTTTACATTCAAAGGAAGGGGATTATATAAGAGCATGCCTCACTAGGAGGTTGGGGGGGTCACCTTAGGGTATATTTACCACAGGAAAGAAAGGTAGGTGAGGATATATGTCATTCATTTGTCATGAACAGTTCCTGGGAAGATTTTTTTTTTTTTTCAAAGAGCTGTTCTGATGAGCAACTCATGATAGCCACTGCAGGCAGCCCAACGCTTCCAGTTACATGGTTATTAAGATGCTGAAAAATTACTTTCTTTTTGGCCTAATGACCCCTAGTGACATTACCTTTATTATACAATAGGATGTTTTTTTTAATATCCATGTCAAGGAATTGCCCTAACGATGTGTTTCAGAGGACACCTATCTTCCAGCATGTAATTCTGTTAAGATGCAAATTTGTAACACAGGATAATAAATTCTGAAGTAACAGTGCTACTTGAGATGTAGAGAGACTCCATATAATATGAAATAAAGATGAGAAATCCAGGAGTCCGGCTGAGACTATGTAGACAGCTACCTCTGTATCTAAACCAACCCATCACCTGGCTACAGCTCAGTGTTGCATCCATAAGATGATGCCCTTGAAGTACATTGCTTGTTTTCAAATGATGCTTTCCAAACTGCAAAGTGTTATAGAGGTGCTTCAGGATTTCAGCAAAAGAAAAGGTGTTTTCTACCAAACAATAAAGATTTCTGTTTCCTGAGGAACACACTGGTTTATCACTTTTATTTGCCTCTTCAACATTTCGGAATGTCTGTATAAGAATTCTGTGGAAAAGGGTTCAATTCTTCAAAATAAGTGTGAAAATGTAAAAGCTAACTAATCTGCAGGGCCTTGCTCTGACCTTCTTTGGATCCATGAGAGACAACGTGCTGCAAAGAGTTAAAACTAGGGCTCTGGAGTTAGAATGTTCTTGGGTTGAATTCTATCTCCGCTACTGTGTGGCCTTGAGCGAGCGACTTAATTTTCCCAAGACTCATTTCCTCGTGAAAGTAGTAAGAGAATCCCCCACGTAGGGTGAAGGTAAAGAGTCTTCTTGATCATTAGGGTTAATTTTCTGAGACATATTCCCCAAGGCCTGACTCCTTGAAAAGGTCAATGGACTCCAGCAACACACAGCCAAACACCTAAGGCGATCAATCCTGACAGAACATTGAGGAGCAAATCAAGCACCAGTTTGCAAAGGGTTAAAAGCTGCAGCCCCAAGTCCTTAGCCTCAGTCCCCACGATGCCATGGATGGGCTTGTGCTTCTACAACCATGAGTGCTGAGGTGATAAATGATGCCACCTGCACACCAAGTCATATAGTTGTGGTTAAGCAGCTTGGATTCCTCGTGACATTAGGGCAGGGTGTCTCAGGCTCACACTTTCGACACCTTGAACTGGACAATTATTTGTTGAGGGGATTTCCCTGTGCGTCATAAGATGCTCAGCAACATTTCTGACCTCTAACTACTAGATACCAGTTGCAACCATCTCTCCCTAGCAGGACAATCAAAAATATCTCTAGACATGGTCAAACGTCCTCCCGAAACTCAAAATCGCCCTTGGTTAAAAATCACAGCATGAAGTGAACTCCGAAACAAAAGTGCTGAGCTGATGCAATAAGGCTGCAGCCAAGTGCTGCACATCAGGCTGTTCTGGGGTTCCTAACTCTGATTATACCTCGAGACAGGCTGTCCTTCCCCAGTCACACACAGTTTAAAAGCCCCACAACCAAGTCAAAGATTCTGTGGTAGGCAGGACAATGGTCTCCCAAAGATACCAGTGCCAATGTTACCTTGTAAGGAGAATGAGTCTTTGCAAATGTGATTCCATTCAATTAATGATTTTTGAGATGGGAGTTTTTTCTTAGATTATCTGGGTGGGATCTAAATGGAACCACGGGTGTCTTTATAGAAGAAATGTGAGATTTGAGAGAAGAAAAGACACAAACTCAAAGGAGGAAAAGACAGTGTGACCACGGAGACAGAGATTGGTGTCATACAGCCAGAGGAATCTGGGCAGTCCCCAGAGGCAGACAGAGGCAGGCAACAGATTCCCCCTACAGCCTCTGAGCAGGGTGCTGCCCTCCTGACAATATAATTTTGGCCGGTGATACTGATTTCAGTTGCCCTGTCTCCAGAATTATTGTTTGAAGCCACCATATTTGTGGTAATTTGTTATAGTTGCCACAGGAAGTTCATTCAGATCCTATCCCTGCACCTGACCCTAGTCCTGCTGTATCCCTGTATGCCATCCCTGCTCCTGTCTCTGTGAGATTTTCATAGTAAATTCAGCCCGAGGGTGTATGCAGTCTGGCTATTCATCTTGGTTTGCATGACGCATTCATGAACAAACACTCCTAAGTAACTTTTATACGTCAGTCAATGTTCAAGGCCCTCAGGACACAGTGGTGAATGCTAGTGGCCTTATTTCAGGCTGGGGGTGAAAGTTGCTAGAAGGAAGAAGGAGGTTTGATTTGCATTTCTCTGATGACCAGTGACGATGAGCATTTTTTCATATGTTTGTTGGCCTCATGTATGTCTTCTTTTGTAAAGTATCTGTTCATGTCCTTTGCCCACTTTTGAATGGGCTTGTTTGCCATCATTCTTAGCAAACTGACAGAGCAGAAGATCAAACACTGCATGTTCTCACTCATAGGCGGGTGTTGAATAATGAGAACACATGGACACAGGGAGGGGAGCACTACACACTGGGGTCTGTTGGGGGGAAATAGGGGAGGGACGGTGGGGGGTGGGGAGTTGGGGAGAGATAGCAAGGGGAGAGATGCCCGATGTAGGTGATGGGGAGGAAGGCAGCAAATCACACTGCCATGTGTGTACCTATGCAACAATGTTGCATGTTCTTCACATGTACCCCAAAACCTAAAATGCAACAAAATAAATGGAAAAAAAAAGAAGGAAGGAGGAGGAAGAATAATAGAGAAAATGAATAAACAAAATTAAGTAAATAATGAATAGAATAACAATTTGGAAACAAACTCTCACCTGTTGACAAAACACGGCCATGAGTTGGGGAAAGCATGCCTTTTCAGTAGGTGGTGCTGGTCAGTTGGATATGCATAAAGGGGAGGGGGAAGGAATTTTAACCTGTCTCACATGATGCTCCTAAACCAATTTTCTTAATGGATTGCTGATCTAAACGTGAAATGCAAAACAGCCAAGCTTTTATAATTAAACAAAACATCTTCATAATTTTGAGGAGGTAAAGGTTTCTTAAACATGTCACAGAATACATTAGACATAAAAGAAAAAAATCCAGTGTACTAGGCTAACTTAATATATTTAAAAAGTCTCAACCTCACTAGTCATCATGAAAAAGCAAATCAAAACCACAGTGATGTACCACAACATGCCTATCATGGCACCATGCTGTCCCTCCAAAGAGAAGGATGTGTAGCGTGGGTGAAATCCATCTAGAGCATGTTTCAAGGTGTTCTCGGGCACAGGGAGAGGGAGCTCAGGCCTCATTCCTTTTTTAGCTCTGCTCCTACCTGATTGCAACATTATCTGCACTGTAGAGGGCACTGAAGATTAAGTGGCCAATAAAACAGACATGAAATTTAATGAACACTTACAGAGCTTAGCGAAAACTCAATAGTCAACAAATAAACACAATCCTAAATACACAATTACAAATGGTATATGCTATGATGGAAAATAACAGTGTCTGTGAGACAGAATAATACGGGAGAAAAGGAGCCAATTTAAGCTAGGAAGATAATTGGCATGTGCCGTAGAGGAAGTGCTATCTAAGCTGATAGATAAAGAGAAGACTAGAGAGAAAAGCCCTCCTGGTGGAAGTAAGCATAAGGCAGTAGCATGGGCTTAGAATAGCAGAAACAGGGGCAGTGAGGATGTCAGTGGTGAGTCAGGTGACAAGTGAGAGAAGCTCTAAGGTGACAAGCTGTAAGGTAGAGCGAGTGTGAGGGGGTGAGGGAGTCCTACAGGTCTGCAGATTACTTATGACTCGATTTTATGATAAGTGTACTGGAAACCATTATAGGGGTTTAGGCAGGGGAATAATATCATTTGGTTTAGATTTTGTTTTAAGAAAATGATTCTTCTGGCTTCTATGTGGAGGATGAATGGAAGGGAGCAAGAATGGAAACCCAGAGACTAATTAGGACGCTGTACCCACTGTTCAAGTGGGAGATGAGAGAGGCTTGGGTTAGGAGGGGGACTCTGGAGATGGAAGGAAGTGGATGAGTCAAGTTATATTTTGGTGATAGAACCAATCAGTTCTATAGATTGAGTATATGCCTCATATAAGAAGAGATTCATGTTTTCTAGTTCACAGAAGAGAATCAGCTAATGGGTATGATTTCTTCCAATCGTGCATAGAATTTGTGGTCGTTCAAACACAGCACAGAAACTTCCCCTGAAAGAATTTCCGACTCCTCTCCTTCTTGGGAAAATGTTAGGCTCAAGCTCCACCTCTGTGGTTGTTAGATACAGTTGTTTTTTCTCTCTTTTCAAATCTACTGAAACAATTTCAGAAACAATATCTGAAACATGCTTGTATTAAAAGCATATAGTTACATCTAACCTAAATTCTTTAAGTTGTAAGGGTTTAGTTTCCTGTTAGAAAATGGCTTCCTTTTTCCCAGCAGGAGGCAGTGTGCTATTTTGGCAAAAATCTGGAAACCTCACTTCTCACCTTTTCCTCTGAGGCCTCTGTGCTGAGAATCTGCTTTATCTGCCATGCATGGGACTGCAGGAGGAAAAGGCCATCTTCCTTAGGCTGCTTCTGAGGAGGCTATTAAAAAGACAGCTTTACAGGACGTTTATAGTGCTCCTGATCCTAGAGGGCAGGCCTGCAGGGCTTGGCAGGGTAGAGTGTGTGTGTGTGTTCTGGATGAGGCTGCTGTCTTCAAATCCAGATGGCCCATGATGTCACTGGAAAAAACCCTGAAATGTGCTACAAGAAAGAACTTTTTTATGACTCTCTGTGTAATGTTACCATACACTAGCCTTAAGGTGGGAGAAAAGGGAACTGAAATTTTCCTGCTCCCCACAGCCTGGCCCATCTGTCACTTTGGGCTGCAGGAAAAGGAAGGGCTACAGGAAGCAAAGGGATTAGGTGGGAAGAGAGAAAAAAAAAAAACAAATGGACAAAGGGAGTTGAGAACTAAAACTCCCGTCTTCATACTGCCTCTGTGTCTTGTCAAAGGGTGCTTAGCATACCCGAGGACAGCTCTTTGTCTCTACGTGTGACACTCCTACTAGAATATATTTGAGATCAGTGTCTCTGCTGTTTGAGATCAGAGTCCCTGCCTTACTTACCTCTGTAACCTTGGAACCAAACACATTGTCTATTACATAATGTTAAAAGAATGGAGTTCTACAATGTAGCTACATTATTAGAGGCCATAGAAGCAAGAATCAGGAGAAAGAAACTGTATTTTATTTGATGTTTCATATGTGTTACACATCAAAATAGATTCTTTGGATATATTTTCCTTGTTACTGTTGTTTGAGATACAACTTCCTAACCCCACTTTACAGAGGAAAAACCTGAAGCTTAGAGAAAGTAAATCGTGTGCTGAAGTACCAGCAGCAAACACAGGCAGCATTCAAGGTCAGATCTGATTGACTCCAAAGCAATTCTCACTAGCATAGCATGCCTTTCTCAGAAAATGACCACTCCCATTCTTCCTCGCCTTAGACATAAGGCAGAGAGAAAAAGTAGGCTATATGTGGGAAGAAGTGGACTGAAAATGTGAATCCTAACTCAGTACCCATTATAAATGAATCCACCATAACACAGTATAGTAGACTGTGGATGCTTTTAGGGATACTTAGAGTTGGATTTCTTATAACTTTCTTGCTATTTCTTTAACTTACACTAATTGTGTGAGTTTCTATAACTTTCACTGAACTGAAAGTAAGTTCTAAAGAGCCTAAGTTACTCAAATAGTGGTGTATGTAGTGGGAAATGATAGCTCAGGGAGAACCATGCTCTACTTAGATTAAGGATGAACCACATCAACTCTGGTTCTTCAACTAAAAACCAAATCAGAATAAAAAATAACATAAATGATCAAGAGTGACTCTGTAAATATTTTGTAGTCAAATAGGAAGAAAATGCTCCTGGTTGTTTTCCTTCACCACTGAACCTTACATATGCAGGTGTTTGTGGTAGAACTTTGGGCAAGGTTGAGGAATGAATATAGATTGCTAATCCAAGCAGGTAAGATTTTAGTACCGAATACCATTCAGAGTCTTAAGTTTAGACTCTATACTTATGTCGAAGCCATCTGTTTCACTTCATGTCCAAGAAAACCTGGTCCAGAAGGAAGAGAAACGTACTAGATTTTATAGCAGGTTACTGGCAGAAGTAGCACAGAACCCAGTGATTGTATCCCCCAGTTAAGAGATCTTGTCACTGTCTTAAGAAGACATATAAGGCTCCAGATGGTAGCTCTACCCCAGCCACTCTTAAAAGCAATTTTAAGCCAGTCTGTAAACAGGTCATTAAAATTCCTCTCTGTGCTCAGCGAAGATGCCAAGAATTTTTAACATTGTCCAGGTGACATCAAAAAGTGTAGAAATTTTTGAAAGCAGTATGAGGATATTTTCCTCTTCTAGGGGCATGAGGGGCATGTTACTGAGGACTAACAGTCCTGATGGGGAAATTCTAGCAGACGTTTCCTTAAACACTAACATACCGCATATATATTTTTCATGTGATTATTTATGTAATAAAACTCTTATTATCTGGCACCAAAATTCTTTTTAAAAGGAGAACACTCTCTATTTGGAAAAATACCTTGCTCTATGCTTAGAAATGAAGGTAACCTATTAATGGCCTATGTATCTTTGGGTTCAATATTTAACAGGAAATGATACAATTACTCTGCACTGGATTAAAATAAGAAATTTATTTTCTTTAAGAGATGAAGATGGAAGGTTAAAATATAAACAAAGGAGGGAGAAGAAAATAGGTGTCATGTGGAGGAAAGAAAACAAGGAAAAAAACCTTATGGGAAGCAAGTGTTAACACAAAGGATAATTGAGAACAGAATATTAAGGATGGTGTTTTTGTTATTTTCTTATTTTGTGACTCTTTCTTGTGACTCTACCACTGTCCAAGCTTCCAAACAACATTTTGTACATTCATGAATATTTTGTGTGAGTTGTAATTCCTGGTTTTTGTTTGTCTATTTGTTGGATAAACTAGTAAAAGTTGATATGAATAGAATAGGCAGCAGTTAGAAAAAGAAACCTGATTCTGACTGTACTGTGGCATTCATTTTACACTTACTGAACAGCCTCACTGTTGAAAAAGGAGTAAGCAATACTTCCAACTGATTTTATGAGGCCAACACAATGCCGATATTAAAACTTGACAAAGACATAGCAAAAATTAGCATTACAGGTCAATAGAACACATGAACACAGATGCATAAATTTCTGAGAAAATGAACAAAAGAATTATCAAAAGGATAACATACCCTACCAAGTGGGATTTATTTCAGGAATGCAAGGTGGGTTTATCTTTCAAAAATCAATCTATATATTTATCATGTTAGTTGACCAAAACAAAAAGCATATGATCACCTCAACAAATTAGAAAAAAAATTTGACAAGATTAAATGCCTGTTTATGATTTTTTAAAGTCCCTGAGAGAACTAGTAATGTAAGAGAACTTTAAAAGTCATGACTGACGTCATAATTAATGGAGAAAGATGGTAATGATTATCCCTGAAGGTTAGGAACAAGGCAAGAAGGTCCACATTTAATACTTGCATTTAACATTGTACAGATATCCCTAGCCAGTACAATAAAGCAAGAGAGAAAATACAATAAGTAGAGTTTAAGAAGAAATAAAACTATCATTTTTCACAAAAATTATTATTGTTTATATGAAAAATCCTAAGGACTCTACAAAGAAACTATGAGAATCAATCAATGAATTTAGCATACTTGCAGGATGCAAGATCAATATACAAGATCAATGGTATTTTGTGAAACTAGCAACAAATAATTAGAAAAATGAATTTTAATGTGAACCTATATAAAGCATCCAAAAACATAAAATAGGAATAGCATAATAAAAGATATGGAAATAGTGTGCACAGAAAATTTCAAAGCATTGTGGAGAAAGTAAAGAAGATTAACATATTTGATATTTCATGAAGTCAAATATTTATTTTTAAGGTGTCAGTTGTCCTCAGTTGATTTGCAATACAATCTCAATCAAAATAACAAAAGGTTTTTCTGAAGAAATTGAAACTGATTCTGAAATTTATGCAAAGAAATAGCCAGAAGAATCTTTCAAAGTAAAAAAGCTTGGAGTTTTATACTACCTGATTTCAAAATTTTCTATAAGCTACCACATACACAAAATTAATGGAATGTGAATTCCAGTCATAAAAGCTAAAATCATAAAACATTAAGATAAATATGGGAGAGCGTCTTTGTTATCATTGGGCAAGCAAAGATTTCTTAGATAGGCCATACCAAGAACAATATATAAGAAACAATTGTAAATTGGAGCTGCTTAAAATAAAAACTTCTTTGCAAAATCAGCAAGATGGCAGGACAGAAGTAGAAGTTTCTAGCCCCCACCTACCCCCTTACCAATTTGACAATCATCCACAGTTGAAGATATCCACAATAGCTCCAGAATATAACCCACACAGTACATCACTGAGAGAGATCGCTCAGCCTAAGAATTCTCCCATGAGGGAAAAGTAAGAGTAAAGTTATTGTCCAGCTTTGCAACTTTGCTGCAATCTTAGGCGTAAGGCCAGGAAAATGAGAATGAAGTGACTATTCAACTTTGCCATGATCCCAGACACTGGGCGCACTCAATTGTGGGCACTGGCACCAGGCCTGCTAGCCATGAATCCTGGCATGAGGTCCACTTGGCAGCAGGCAGGCTTGTCCAGAATCCTTAACTGAGATGACTGGTGAAGAGCTTTCCATACTTAAGTTAGTCTGTAAAGACTGGAAAGGATGATGGCGTGGTCAAATAAACAGATCCCAATGCAAGTCCCCAAGGATCATGAAGAATCAGAGAAACATGACATGACAAAAGACACAAAATAAAGCTCTGGAAACTGCCCTAAAGAAATAGAGATCTACAAACTACCCATCAAATAATACAAAATAGTCACCTTAAAGAAGCTTACTAAGCTGCAAGGAAATCAATAACAAAATAAAATCAGAAAAAAATTTTGCATAAACAAAATTAGAAATTCAAAACAATAGACAACATTAAAAAGAAACAAATTCTGAAGCTGAAGAAAACAATGAATTAACTGAAAAAAATCAATAAAGAGCTTCAATAGCAGAGTCAATCAAAATGAAAAAACAATGTGCTCAAAGACAGTTCATTTGCAGTTACACAGTCAGAAAAACAAAAATAACTAAAAAAATGAAAGGTGAGTGAAGAAACCATTTGGGAATTATGGAACACCATCAAGTGAGGTTATGGGACACCATCAAGTAAGCTAGCATATGTATTATAATAGTACCAGAAAGAAAAGAGTAAGAGAAGGGAAAATAGCTTATAAGCTAATTTAAAGATATAGTGACTCAAAAATTTCCAAATCTATAGAGAGAAATAAAAATCCAAATAGATGAAGCCCAAAACCACAAGTAGATTAAACCTAAAGGGCCTTTACCAAGATATTACAATTAAATTCTCAAAAGTCAAATACAAAAACAGAACTTAGAACACGCAAGAGAAAATGACTTGTTGCACACAGGAGGATCTCCAAAAGACTCAATAAATGGATATCTCAGCAGAAAACTGGCATGCCAGAAAGGAGTGAGATGATATAGTTAAAGCTTGAAGAAAAAGACAAAAAAAAAAAGACCTTGTCAACCAAGATTTCTATAACCAACAAATAAAGCTAAAAGATTTCATCACCTTTAGACCTGACTTACAAGAAATTATGAAGGGAATTCTTCAAGTTGAAAACAAACGGTCCTAAATAGCAACATAAACACATGTAAAAGTATAAATCTCACTGGTAAAAAATATAGACAAAGAATTATATAATAATGTAATGATGGTGTGTAAAAACGTTTAACCCTAGCAAAAAAGTTGAAAAACAAAAGTAGTAAGAAAAAAATACAACCAAAAATATTGGTTAATTAATATAAAATATAAATAAGAAGTAAATTCTGATATTGAGAACATAATGTAGAGGAGGTGGAGGGGGTAAATGTGTAGAGTTTTTGTGTGCAAGCAAGGTTAAACTGTTACTACATCAAAATAGAGTCTTATAACAATAGGAAGTTTTATACAAGGCTAACTTTGTAGTGGCCACAAGGAACAAAACATGGTTGATACAAAAAAGCGAAAATAATCAAAGTAGATTTTGACAAAAATTTATCAAATATTAAATGAAGACAGCAGGAGAAGAAGAGATGAACAAAAGAGCTACAAAGGACACAGTAAGCAATTAAGAAAATAGCAAAGGTTAGTCATTACTTATAAACAATTACTTTAGCTATAAATGTTAAATGGATCAAAATAATAATCAAAAGACATAGATAGGCTGAATGGATAAAAACAAGATCCAACTATATTCTATCTACAAGAGACTCCCTTTAGATTTATCGACTTACATAGATGAAAGTGAAAAAGATATGCTATACAAATAGAAACCAAATAAAGGGCTATGTATACATAACCAAAATAGACTTTAACTCAAAAATTGTTACACAAGACAAAGAAGGTCATTATATAATAGAGAAAGGGAAAGGAAGACGTAATAGTTATAAATTATCAAATCAAAAGGAAGACGTAATGGTTATAAACATATATGCATTTTCCCCCAGGTAGGTTAAGCTCTAAAAAGACCTCAACAGGTGAGGCTCTGATGAAAGTTTCCCCAGAGGACAGGTCTTGTTAAGAAAACAGAATACTCTGTTATATTTCAAAATTGGTCCTCCTATACCACTCTGGCAGGAATCACAAGGGAATTTTTCTTTAAAATTCACTGTGAGGGCCTGGTAGAGACATTGTAAGTAAAACTCACAAAAGTATGGGAACCCCTGCTATGACTAGGTCCTCCTGGAGTTTCTAACTTTCAGAGTTGTCCACACTGAACCTCCAGCAATTTGTCCATTACAGGTTAGATTTGTCTTCCCCAGCATTGGTTGTCATAGAGGGTTCTGCTTTGGTAAGTTACAATTCTGTTTCTGCTTATCTGTCTCTCCAATTTTGGGAACAATATGCCCTGTGACCTCACTTTTCTGACAGATGTTCATTCATTGGTCTTACACCACATCCAAAGCACTGGGCTGAGATTTCAGTTACCTTTTCTCTTGTGTACTTTCTGCCACTCCTATTATCCCCAAACTTCACACATTAAATCGTTTTAAAGTTTTATTTTTCAGGTCTTCTTTTTAGGAATAATTTTATTAACTGATTTCTGTTGGTAGCCTGTGGATTTTATTAATTTACAGATAAAGTTTTTCACTGTGTAAAAAGCACCTGGTAAAGTTGGAATTTGCAAGATTTTTTTCCCCTTTTATTTAAAATTTTACAGAATTACCGTTAGGCAAAAATTGATCAGGTTGTTTTGCTGCAAAGGTAAACTTGGCTTATGATTGAAAAATTAGAACAGTTACTCAAACAGCAGGATAGTAGCTACTGGAAATATAAATACAATTACCAAAGGGTTCTTTCTTTCTGTTCCTCTACCTGCTGGCTCATTTCAAACAGGTTCTTTTAAAAGTCATGCAAAGCATAATTACTTTTGCCTTCTCCTTGGCTTTTATGGGCAAAAATAAATGAGGCTGATGCATTCGGGCAAGCAAACACAATTTAAGGTCACTAAAAATATATTATGTTAATATTACCTTTTCTTTAGCTTAAGTTTAATGCTTATAGTAAGAAGAGAGTTTGGTATAAACTCTAGGGAGTCAGCCTGTCATGTCCATAGGTTCTGCATCCATTAGTTCAACCAATTACAGATCAAAAATATTTTTTAAAAATTAAAAAAAACACACAAAACCAAAATACAAATAAGAAACAACATAGTATAGTAGCTATTATATTACATTATCATTGTATTAGGTATTTTAAGCAATCTAGAGATTATTTAAAGTACACAAGAAGATGTGTGCTGATTATAAGGGTTTATATTTATAGAGTTTATATAAACGACATAAGCATCCATGAATTTGGATATTCTGAGGACTCTTGAAATCAATCCCCTGGGATACTAACTATATTGGAAGTTCTCTGTAAACTTACATTTAATAATCCCTATTCCTGTTATCTAACTCTATAATTGTTACATAATTTATTTTGCTACAAAATCCATACTTTGTGTAGGGCTCAGTAGAAATAGTTAATCTTTGCTCCTGTTGTTGCCACTGGACTGGCTCTTAGGGTGGAGAACTGAGACATCTCATGGCTCTCTCACCACACATCTGGTGGCTGATTTTGGCTGTTAACTGGGAGTCTCAGTTTCTATCCACATGAGCCTTTCCATGTGGTGTCTTTATTTCTGTTTTGTAGAGATGAGGTTGCACAATGCCCAAGCTGGTCTTGAACTCCTGGCCTCAAGCTATCCTCCTGCCTCTGCCTCCAAAAGTGCTAGTATTATAGGCGTGAGCCACCATCCCCAGCCCATATGTCTCTATATATCTATGTGTGAGCAAGTTTGTGCTGCCTCTAGATTCATTGGCTTGTTTGAAGGTTGAGCATCCAAAGAGAGAAAAAGCCAAGACAGAAGAAACATTGCCGTGTGCACCCTGATGTTAGAAGTCATGCAACATTACTTCTGCCACATACTTGATTAAGGCAGTTACAAAGGCCCACTCAGGTTTAAGGGGAAGGAATATGAACCTTACTTCCCAGTAAAGGAGTGTCAATGCCACATTACATAAAAGCTATAGGTTGCAGATACATATATATATTTAATAAAGACTATATATATAGTCTTAAATATATATTATATATATTTAATAAATATGTATAATATAAATAATATATAATAAATATATATAATAGATAATATAAATTATATATAATAAAGACTATAAATATAGTCTTTATTAAATATATATAATAGATAAGCAGATATATATATTTATATATTTATTTATTTAATAAAGAATACCATTGAAAAATACAGTCTTCCACTGACCCACGTGGAAAATTCCTCTGTGGCTAAACTTATAAGGACGCTGATTTGCAACTACTGTGGTGCACATCAAAACATGGAGACAAATACCCTCTTAATTGCTCACTGCCAATCATTCCGTTCCTTGCCTTCAGAATCAAATGGATTAAGAGAGGGTGATGCATTCACTTTCCTTTTCCCATCCTAGAATGGGTGCTTTGCTCAGAGGAGAAAATACTGCCTGTGTCCCACCAGGCCTTCCCCAACACCATGCTTTTTCTCTCCAGCAGAAAGGCCGATGCCCAGACGAAAGAAGTGCGCCATGATATAGCAACCTGGTTGCACCCTAAGCTGTGTCCCCAGGGTTCATACCTCCATAAGTGGAGAAGAGAATTTCACCTCAAGAAGAGCCTATCTTGAATTTAACAAAGCAAAAGAAATATTTATTCCAAATGGTAGTTTAAACTACATTGTGGTTTTTTTTCCCAATTTTTCTCTCTTAGGTATCTGAGCCGGGCTGGTAAACCAAGATACCAAGAAGTTCTGTGGTTCATACAATCTTTCAAGGCAGCTTTAATTTAAAACAGCATTCTTTGTTCAAAGTAGTTTAAAATACTATCTTTTCAGACTTGCAATTTAGCTTGGTCACTGGTTTTCCCATTTGAAGCTTCCTATAAAAGTGAATTTGGGAATCAAGATATCATTTATTTTCTTGAAACAAATGAGAAGAATTTGCTGAGCCTAGCAGTCTGAATCCAACTCTATTTCTGGGACCTATACCCAACTTCCAAATCGTTCTGTTCAACTTGGCTGTAAGTTCAAAACCAACCAGAATGCCAGGGAATTTTAATTCGCTTCAGACAAAATGGGACTTTTTTTAAGAAAATAAGGCTACAAATAAGAGCCAATGGTTCTTACAAGGTAGCATGCTTGAGAAGTTAATTATAAATTAAACAAACATCATGTGTGTTCAACTTTCTATTCACCCTAAATACCTTAAGATAAATAAGTGCTTAGAAATTAAAAAGTGGGGGTGGGGAAGAACTTTGGCTGGATGATGTAGAAGGGACAAGACAAAAATTCTTCACAAAAGACTGATGTACAATTGTTCTAAGCACAAAAGGGAATCCCCTTTCCCAGCTCTATTTTTCCTGCCACCAAATACTTACTGAAAAAAAAATTGCCATTGCACTTGCTCTCCCACTACAGACTTCAGACCCTGGATGCCTTTATTTACCTTTTAAAGTATGGGATCTGTTCAGTATCACGAGACATCCAATAATTCTGACTTTTCTTCCATTAGATGCCAATTTTCAATGAAGATATGAGTGAGCTAGCAAGCAACTCCTCCCTTCTCCAGAGCAGAGATGAACTGGATGAACTAAAGGGTGTATCACGTTTGTGTGATGGCATCACAGGACGGGCACCCAGTCATCATGATTCTGCCACTGGAGCTCTTCTGGGGTATTCCAAGTGAATGGGATAGACTGCATGCTAAAAGCTCCCGTGCTGTTTACCAGATCATTTGGACACAACTTAATAGTAAAGAATATTGCATAGGAACTTGATGTTCTTGATATGAGCAGCGGCTATATAGTTTATGCAATTCAGTTAAATTGAAACAGGCATGTAGTCATTTTTTCTATCTGGTTCTATAAATTATTTGATTTACATATTTTCTGCAGGCATATAAAAACTATGGTTAAATGAGGATATTTTCTTTCTGTTTAAATTTTTTATATTAGGTCCAGGTATCAATTAGGAATAGTATTTGGTTACTAGTAAAATAGACCAATCTAAAATAACTTAAATAATACAGAAATTACTATCTCCCTTCTGTAAAATAAGTCCAGGAATAGGAAGTCCAAGCTGGTAAGCTTGGTTTCATTTGAGAACCAGGCTCCACTTCTCTCTCAATGATCCAAGAAGCTTGCTTACATATCACTCATTAATTTTAGCAATTTTCTCAAGGCCAAGAATTATTTCTCATTGACTCTTCTAGCCATAGCACCTAGCACATATTGGCTGTAGACAGTATTTGTTGAATGAATAAATGGATAGATGCAAGAATGAATCAATGAATGAATGAACAAATAAATAATAAATAAAGGAGTCTTGTGACAATATAATTACTGCACAATGTAGCAATGCATTTATTGATCAGCACCTCATGAACAGAGGTATGTATTACATACATCAGAGAAAATTTCATAAGGAGAAGTGATATTTAAACTAGATTTTGAAAGATGAACAGGAGTTGAGCAGGAAATGAAGTTATATTTTCATGCTAGGAACATAACACTTGGAGTCAAAAGACTAGCCCATAGTCCTAATTCAACCATTTACTAGGTGTGTAATTTTTGACAAAGTGGAAAAAATTCTCCGAGCCTTATTCTCGTGTATAAAATGGAGTTAATAATTAACTGCCCCGTAGATTCTTGCAAGTTTTCTCTATTGTTTCAACTCTTCTTGTAAATGTATGCCATCTTACTTCATTTCACGTTTATCATAAGCTGTTGTTTATAAGGGTGTACATTCTTAAGAATTTGTTATTAAAAATTTTCATTTTCTTATCACCAAATACATGGAATATTTCTTTCATCCTAAGGTAATACTTAGAGTCTATTCTTTATTTTGTCACTTGTTAATTCAATCCATTTATTTATTTCCAGACAATATTCTAGTCCCTGAGGATTCCACAGTGAGCAAGACAGGTGCTGGGAACCTGATTCTTACATTTTGGTTAATAAGACAGACAATAAAAAAGGAAATATAACCTGAGAGAACTTTTCCGAAGGTCATAAGCGACAGAGGACAGACATTTTAGTTTGGAGTATTATGGAAAACCTGTCTGAGGAGTTAATATTTGAGCTGAGATGTGAAGAACCCATGACCCAGCCATAAAAGAGCTGGGGAATAAACATTCCCCAGGCAGAGGGAAGAGCAGCTGCAGTGACTGAAAGCTTGAAAAATTTGAGAAACAGAGGGAGGACATACAATTAAGATAATGCTAGCTATTACAATAAATTCTAAGATCTCTTCTCCGTGACTTAACAGAATAAAACTTTATTTTTTATTCACTTAAAATATAACTGATGGCTGAGGGTTTTTTTTTCCTTTTATATTGTATATATTTAAGATATACAACTTGATGTTTTGATATGCTTATCTTGACATGCATATAAGTAGTGAAGGGACTACAGTCAAGCAAATCCCTATAACTATCACCTTACATAGTTACCGTGTTTGTGTGTGTGTGTGTGTGTGTGTGTGTGTGTGTGTGTGTGTAAGAGGAAGGTAAGACTTACAGTTAGGCAGAATGAATAAGTATAGAGATCTAATGTACATCACGAGGGCTACAGTTAACAGCATTGGAATGTATACTGGTAATTTGCCATAAGAGTAGATGGCTAAGGTTTTCAACAGCATCAGCATCCAGCTCACAGATGAAGAAAAGACTGTGCATGGAGGGCCTTGATGGTCTACGCTTAGATGTAGTGCCTTCCTCCTCTATTCTCATTTCACTGGCAGGTGGAGTCAGTGGCCACACCTAACAGCAAGGGGTAAAGAAAAACATTGTCCTGGGATTTCAGCCTAACTGAGCATTCAGAGAACCAGTTTGTTGAAGTACTAGGCAACTTGTGACACGAGAGGCCAGTGTGGCTGGATTTTAATCAGGGAGGGAGGAAGAAAGGGGAGAAGAAGGGTCAGTAAGGTAAAGGAGAAAGTGTAGGTGAAATAGAAAAAAAAGAGGAAGGAGGGAGGGAAGGAGAGTGAGAGCAGAAGAGAATAATTGGATAAGTATGCAGTAGAAAAATCAGGCAAGGCCTTTTAGTCTGTTGTAAGCATGAAAACGAGGTAGTCAGCTTTACCTTTTAAAAATACCTCTCTTCTGTGTAGTGAATTTGAGAGGGGTAAAAGTGGAAAGTTAAATGACTGCTAGGAAAGTTCAAAAGATAACTGCAATTTGCTGAAGGATATTGACAAAGGAGGAGGAGAGGGGTGATTGGATTTGACATATATTTTGGAGGTAAAGCCCACAAGCATAAAGATGATTGTTGTGAATAAATGAATAATTGTTTTGTGAATAAATGAATGAATGAATGAATGAACCATAATGCCAAACATTTCTCAAACACATCCTGCATCAGACTCTGTGGTAGGAGCTTTTACATGAATTAGATAATTTAATCCTTACAACAATATTATAAAGTGGGTACTATTAATGTCTTCATTTTTCAGATAAGGAAATTCAAGTTCAGATAGTTAAAATCACTTGCTCATGGTTATATAAATAATTTGAGGCCAGAATTTTTTTCTAAGGCTGTGTAGTATTTCATTGTGTATAGATACCATATTTTATTTATCTGTTCATTCATTAATGGACACTAAGGCGGATTCCATATTATGGTTATTGTGGATAATGCTAAAATGAACATTGGAGTAAAGATTTCTCTTTGAATTACTGATTTCAATTCCTCTGGATATATACCCAGAAGTATAATTGTTGGGTTATATGGTAATTCTATTTTTTACTTTTTAAAGAAATGTCCTGTTTTCTAAAATGACTGCATTAATTTACATCCCCAGCAACAGGCAATCCTGTCATTTGTGACAACATGGGTGAACCTGAAGGCCGTTATACTAAGAAAAATAAGTCAGGAACAGAAAAACAAATATTGTATGATCCCAGTTAAATATGAAATCTGAAAAAGTCAAACTCATGCAAGCAGAAAGCAGAATGGTGTTTATCAGAGGCTGGGATGGGGGATCGGAAAGGGGGAGATATTGGATGAAAGGTACAGTTTCAGTTAGGTGGGAGGAATAAATTTTAGTGATCTAGTGCACAGCATGGTGGCCATAGTTAATAATAATGTATATTTCAAAATTGCTATAAGAATGCATTTTAAACATTCTCACCATAAATAAATGACAAGTAGGTGTGAACCCAAGAGTATCTGAGGCAGGTCTTAGTCAATTTATGAAGTATTTTTACCAAGATTAAGGAAGCACCTGTGACATAGCCTTAGGAGGTCCTGAGGACAAGTGCTTGGCCAAGGTAGTCAGGGTAGGGGTGGTTTTATACATTTTAAGAAGACATAATATATCAATCAATACATGTAAGATTTACATTGATTCAATCTAGAAGGGCAGGACAACTTAAAGGGGGACTTCCAGGAGACAGAGGTAGATTTAAACATTTTCTGATTAGCAAGTGGTTGAAAGAGTCATTATTCATAAAAGGGAATGTCTGAGTTATGACAAAGGGTGATGGAGGCCAAGATTTTATCATATAAATGAAGCCTCCAAGTATCAGACTTAAGGTCTGTGTTGATACCACTGAAGTGGTATGACGAGGCATGTTTGACCCCTCCTTCCATCATGGCCTGAACTAGTTTTTTAGGTTAACTCTGGAATGCCCTTGGCTGAGACAAGGGTCCATTCAGATGGTTGGGGGGGTCTTAGACTTATTTTTGGTTTACATAGATGAGGCGTTAATTAGTTTGATTTAATCTTTCTACAATGTATATGTATATGAGAACATCACCTTGTACCCCATAAATACATAAATTATTATTCATTCACTAAAATTGTATTAAAAATAAATAATAGGGCTGGGCGTGGTGGCGCGCGCCTGTAATTCCAGCTACTCGGGAGGCTGAGGCAGGAGAATTGCCTGAACCCAGGAGGCGGAGGTTGTGGTGAGCCGAGACCGTGCCATTGCACTCCAGCCTGGGTAACAAGAGCGAAACTCAGTCTCAAAAATAAATAAATAAATAAATAAATAAATAAATAAATAAATAATTTGATGATAAGCCAGGACTAGAACACAGGCATTCTGATTTCGGGAGCCCTTAGTCTACTGGCCCTAAATAAGCCTCAGTTCTCTCCTAAAGGTAACAAACCTATTAATTATAATCTTCAAATGACTCCAAACTCCCAGGCTACCCTTCCCCCTAGCCCCAGCCACACAGAAAATTTCCAAGACACATAGTCAAATACTACAGGTAAATGCAAAGATATTGAAGGTATTTATTGTGCCCCATTTTTTGGGAGAGTTCACATCTTGTTTCTGAAATCCCTGCCTTGGTAACTCTTGTTAAAGCCAGTTGTAATGTACTTGTAAGATCAATTGCTCAAAGGAGAGTCTGTTCTGAATTAGAAAATAGTTGCTGCTAAGGAGCCCCGGGGGGATGGGGCATTGGGGGAGGGGAGGGCTGCACGTGGGTTCAGCATGGCAGGCCCCTATGCTGATAATGAATGGGGGAAACGTGGCCAGTAAGGCCCACAGAAAGAAAAACACTTAAACCTCTTAATGAAAGGCCATATGAGAAGGTAAGTGTTATAATTCAACTGAAAATAAAAGCCCACGGCAGGTTATCCTTCCTTCCAGGCAGACAGTTTGTGGGATTGCTTTCCTGCCGCTACAGTGGCAGTGATGGATTATCTGGGAAGGTGAAGCAGCTGAGCTGATCTACCCCCTCCCCTTCCACTCCCAAATTCCCCTCGGGCTACAGGGTTTCAGGGCAGCTTTAATCCCTCTTAGCCTCCACTCTCCCACGGATTCCAAGACAAGTCCCAGGAGTTACTTAGGCCTGGATAGCATCCTCCCAAGCTGTTTCCTGAAACCCAAGCCTGAAAGACAGGAGTTGGCCCTCAGGTGCTTGCCAGAAGCCTCTCATTCATTACCCTGCTAGGAAGGATTGTTTGAGGAGTCTGGACCTAAGAAGGAGTGCTTTGATCTGACCTTGGAGGGAGCCTTGGTTGTTCAAGAGTTGGCCTGTTCAAGGAATGCCTGGAGAGAGCTGTTCATTGCATGTGGCTCTCAGCCAGTCTTATTGCAGGATGTAATGTCGAGGACTGATTGGAGTGCACATGGAGGAGTGAGTCTTCAGTCCTAGCCACTTTTTGCCTCGGTTCTACAAATGAAGGCTTTGGTCGATGCTCTTCCTGCTCAATCCTGGTTCCCATCATGAACTTTGCACAGCCATTTTATTTCTATTAGACACTCTTCGGATCCTTCCAAACCTTTTAAGAGCTACAGACATATGCCTAGTTTGGGAATTCTAGGGCTCTTGGAGAAATGTTTTTAGAGAAGGCGGTCATCCTGGAGTCTCTCCAGTCTCTATAGATGGGTAGCCATTATGCTTCCTGTTCAAAGACTGGCCAGAATCTCTAGACTTAAAGCAAACAGAGATAGTCAGAATTACAAATACAATTTATGTGTCTCTTCCTATTCCTTGCTTTTCCCCTCTGAGAATCTTGCATTGAATACTAAATGCAACAAGTAGACGCATAGAAAGAGTGGGAAAAGGCAGAAGGCTCACGCCCCTTGGACCACTCTATAAGGGAGATCTGAGTTATGGATGGTGAACCTGTGTCAAGAGAAGATAATTCTCCACCTTGACCACTCCACCTTTTAGTCCCAGTTGTATTTATTTTGCAGAAAATTCCTTTTTTACTATTCCATGAAAATGTACCCTTTTCTACCATATCAATTTTATGTAATTTGGAATAAGAAATCCTACCCACACAATTGTAACTGTTATGTACTCTAAATCTTAATATTGAAGAAATATATGGGTATGATAAAATGGTATGGGTTTTAGAATGGGACAAACCTGGGTGAAAACTATACCATTTAGAACCAGGGCCTTAAACATTTGTATAGTTTTTCAGTTATAAAATATAGGTTACCCCTAACAAACCATGGCAAGGATTAAATGAGATATGTTAATCTCCTGATAATCATAAAATAGTGCCCTTTTTTGCTGAAGCCAATTTGAGTTAAACCAAAAAGAGAGTGAAGATTCTTCTTTCTTCAATAATTCCCCATAGCATAATTCCTAAGAAGCAAAAAACAGAGATGGTTGTTTTTCTTCTTAGCTACAATAGCAATATGATCTCTCGTGTGTACATAGCATGTCATGCTTTCCAAAGAACATTCACATTCACTTTGTGTCACATTCAATCTCCAGAGCTATCCCATAAATACATTCTGCTTCGGTCTTAGGCCAATAGCAGGATAACTATGATTTAACAACAAAGAAAGACAGGTTTTAGGACTAGAAACTTAAAAGTGAGAAGAGGAGCAAGGAAGAGAGGGGAAAAAGAGA
>NW_016107347.1:1170934-1202307 GCF_001604975.1 Cebus imitator | reverse complement strand
AAAAAAAAAAAAAAAAAAAAAAGTTTGCCCATATGTGATTAAAAGAAGAATGAGTGAAACTGACAAATGTCCCGCTTCTTTCAAGAAGGGTGAGAGCAGCATGAATGGAAATAGCACAGAATGTCCGGCGGCACATAAGCTCAGCCTCACAAAAAGGGTAAGCAGAATACACAGGGAGGGTGAGCAAGTATCACGGATTTGCAGCAACAGCCAAAGCCACAGCTCCCCAACCCCGCCTGCACATTAAAATCACCTGGGGAGATCTTTTTCAATTTCGATGCCTGGTCCCTACCCCCAGGAATTCGCCTTTAACCAGGCTCAGGTTAGAGCCAGACATCAAAACTTTTAGTTTCTCTTAGTGATTCCAATATGAATCTGGTAATATGTTGTACTATACTGTCGATTTAACCATTTCCACAGAATAAAGTATGTCAATCCCTCATGAATTAAAAAAGCATATTTGTGAGAGTTATTTTAGGAGGTCAGGTTTTGTTTCTTGAGTTCTCTGTAAGTCTTCCTGAACAAAGGTTTGTGATATTTATTATAAATTATGTATCTTGAAAAGGTGTCATCTAATCTCAATGTTGTTAATTTCTGCTACGTCATGTTCTTGCTATGTAAAAATATTGGGATGCAGGTACATTTTCACACCAACCCAGTGTTTGGGTTTAGTGCAGGGTTAGGCTTCAGTTTCTTCATTGATTTATTATATAGGTGAGATGTACTAATACAGAATTTTTCAAATTGGACTCCACAGTGAATTCCATGGAAGGGACTTGTGGTCTGACTTCAAGAACAAGGACCAATGTCAGCTTTGACCAGAGAAACTCTATTTCTGTGAATTTTATACATCTGGCCTCTAAGAAAATCCACTTGAAAAAGGAATGAGGCTGGATGTCAGCAAAATGGCAGAGTAGGCAGCTCCAAACACTTGTTCCATAAGAGCACTATTCACCATAGCCAAAAAGTGGAAACAGCCTCAGTGTCCAACAATAGATGAAAGCATAAACAAAATGTGGTATATACATACAGTAGAATATTATTGAGCCATAAAAAGAAATGAATACATGGTACAATGTAGATGAACCTCCAAAATATTATGCAAAGGGACAGAAGCCAGACACAAAAGACCACACGTTGCATGATTCTATTGTGGGACGGTCTTAGTCTATTTTTTGCTAAAATAATACGAGACTGGTATTTATAAGGAAAAGTGGTTTTAAGCCCACAGTTACAGGCTGAGAAGCTTAAGTCACGGTCCTGCTTCTGGCAAGAGCTTTTGTGCTGTCTCACAACATGGCAGAGAGGATCCAAGGGGAAGCAGACACTTGCAAAGGGGGGAAACCCGGCGGCATCCTTGCTTCTAAAAATTCCCTCTTGGGAACTAATCCATGAGTCTTGCAAAAGTTGAGAGCTCACTACCGCATGAGAACAGCACCAAGCCATCGTGAAGGATCTGGTACCATCACACAGACACCTCCCATAGGCCCCTCGTGAATATATGGCAATAACTCTGGCTGCAGAGAAGTCCCAATGCTGCCATTCTGTCAGTCAGACTTTAATATGAGCTTTCTGTGGGATCAAACAAACCATATCCAAATCATAGTAGTGATATATAGGAGAGAGAAATGCATAGGGACCAAACACAGGTTGGTGACTGATAGAGTTTAGGAGATCAGAGAACAGGGAGAAACCACTGAATGGGCACAGGGTTTTACTCTGGAGTGGTGGAAACGTTTTGAAAGTAGATAGAAATGGTGATTACACAACATTGTAAATGTACTAAATACCACTAAATTGTTCAAATTAAAATGGTTAATTTTGCCTCAATTTTTTTTTAATGGAATGAGAACTGTTGGGCTAGATAAGGGCCATTACGGTTCTAAAATTGTATATTTATGATTCTATGAAATAAACATATTTTTAAAGTGTAATAAATTCCAAGGGAAACATAAAGAAGGTGCTCTGAGGGTTCAAATGAAGACTTATGGACATAAAGGAAAGCTTCATGAAGAAGGAGGCATTTGAGGCAGGTTGTGGAGGGCCGGAAAAGTTCTCAATGGAATGGCAGGAGAGCTACCTGCAAGGACATGGAGACAAGAACTTGTGGAGGAGCTGCTGGCAGGAGAGTTAGGTCCATGCAGGGGATGTGGATCCAAGGCTGAAAATGTGGGTCAGAAATATACCAAGAAGACCTTTAATACCAGGTATAAATGTTTAAACTTCATTGAATTCAAAGAAATGGTCTGTAAAGGTTTTAGAGTAAACAAGCTATATAATTGGAATTCGGCCCTATCATGGTGCGATCAGAGCATAAGATGAAAGATACAGAGATGGTGCACAGCAGTGTAGTTAAGGGTAAGGACTCTGAAGCCACACTGCCTGGATGTGAATCCCATACTCAAGTCAAGTGAACTTGGGCAAGTTGCTTAAGTCCTTCTTGCCTCAGTCTCATCATCCGTAAAATAAAAACAACACTCACCTGAGCAAATTGTCATAAGGATTAACTAAATTAATACAAGTGCTTAGAATAACACAGAAAGAAGAGTAAATGCTTCATAAATGTTAGCTGCTGCTTATGGAAGAATAAACCAATACGCATTTAGAAAATAATGGACATAGTGGCAAGAATCAGACCAGATGGGCTGCTATTCTATGTTGTGAGTGAAGACATAGTTTGTGTGAATTCAATGGTACACCGAACTTAGGAGATTGTGGTTTTTTTTAATGGAATGTTTAGGCAAAAGTAAATGTCGGACAAATAAGCTTTGGAAATTTATTGGGGTATGAGTTAGAGACCACTAACTGGAAATAGATGAGAAGAATATTATCAGGATGATGGTCTTTGAAAAAAGAAGAAGATTATTAGGATGATGACCTTTAAAGGTGTCCTCAGGTGACATGGGGAACTTTCACATGCCCAGATTCCTCATGACTATATGGCAGTAACTCTGGCTACAGAGAAGTCATTACTTTGACATGGGTACCTCACTACAAAAATTTAGAGGAAACCACATGGGGTAAAGCAAAATCTGGCAAGAAGCTTTGTATTGGTTGGGAAACCTGTTTATATCAGCAGGACTGACTCAGTGTTTGCACTGAAAGAAACTGAGCTGATGACGAGGTTAACTTCTGAATTCAGAGAGGAGGCAACACCTGAGGTCACATCATAGGAGGCACCAGCTGCTGATATTGACTGCTTCAGGTTCTTCAGTAAATCCACCCCACAAGCAAGAATTCAAGCTCTTTGCATCGGTCAACAAATATATTGCACACCTTTTATGTGCCAAGTAATGTTGTAGTTTCCAGGTATGTACTGATTTAAAAAAAAGCAAAGCAAAGCAAAGAAAAACAATCCTTGACTTTGTGTGCCTCACAGTCTAGCAGAGGAGAAAGAATTAGTGCTGTTATGTTTCAGAGGCACTTCAAAGTCAAGGTGTACGAAGCTGAACTCCGAAAGCTATATAACTGGAATTATACATCCCTCTTGGCTTATTGTAATTTTTCTTTTGTAGTAAATTCTATAAACCTAAGACAACTTTTTCTCATTACCCCCACATCTAATCCATCACAAAAGTCTTATCTATTTTGCCTCTTAAATATCTTTTAAATCCATTCACTTTTTTTTCATCTCCTTGGTCCCAGCCTAGTTTCAGTCACTGTCTTCTGGGGCATAGCAACAGTCTTCTTGCTGATATTCCGCGTCTGCTCTGTTCTGTCTCCAAGCCACTCATGAATGAGATAAATGTTCAAGATGAGGTGCAGAGTCCTCCATTTTGCATACAGGTCCTTTCATCATCTGCTAACTGCCTACGTCTCCACCCTCATCATTTTCCTGCCACACAGGTTTCTTCATCTCCTCAAATTTGACATGTGCTCTGCTGCCACAAGTCTCATCTAGGCTGTCCTAATCCGATCCACTTATCTCTTAGCTCCAGTTCATTCTCAGGATCTCGGCTCGAGTATCACTTCCTCAAAGAAATCCTCCCTCGCTGATTGACCGATCAGCTGTCCCTGTTAATGATTTCTGTTAGCATGGTGGTAACCAATAAGCAATCATTTTCTTACGCTTATTCACACATAAGTGCTTAACAATAAAAATATAGTATAATATTAATACAATGCAAACAATGTTTTCAGGGTAACTAAATAGCCCAGTAGCCTCATCCTTATATCTATCTGTATCTGATGTTAAACAGGGGTGACAAACAAGAACAGGTTTTCAGTCTCCACCTGCAATGCTGTGTTTTCACGAAAAGGTTAACTGTACACTATTTTATGTTTTGAGGAAAAAAGAAACATCAAAAGCAGTTGAAGGACCAGAAAGTGGGTCCTCTAGGGATGAAGCGGCATCCTGCAGGATGGCTTTTTGAAATGTTTCCTCATCTGCCTCATTAACAACAATTTTTGTCTTAGAAGTCTCTCTTTGATTTTAGAAACTGACATGATTTATTGTTTTGTTATGAATGTGTGTTCTGGTCCTTCAATGAACTCATCATGTGCTTCATCATGTCATTTACAAGCACTTTTTCTGCACTGTTAACAATATCATCTTTGTTGCCACTATTATCATGATCACCTTGATTCAGAACCAATTTGGCTATTTCACCATTGGTTGATGAACAACTGGAACATCTTTTTTAACTTATTGATGTTAGAAACTTCTTCAATATCCATTTCTTCCAGCTTACTAATGGACTTTAAAAGTATACTTTTTGCATGTGTAATAGTCTCAGACAACATTTTTTTTCTCCCTTGAGATATGGAGTCCTTTAAAGTCACCATTTTACTCATAATTATCACTGGGCATAACTGCAGGGCAGAAGTTGCAAGAGGCATGCACAATTGTGTCTATAATCACTGTACTCCATGTGTAGGCAATAGCATATATGGTATCCTGAATACTAAACTCCTTTTGAAAACCTTCCACACCCATGTCTCTGTTTATTGCTGCTAGCATGCTGTTTAAGAAAGCTGAATAAACTGTGTGTTGTGGGCCTGTGTTCTGACTGTGACCCTCATATGAGGTCAGGTGTGGAATTTTCTGCGTGTGGCACCATATCAGCACTCAGAAAGTTTCAGATTTTGGAGCATTTCTGATTTCTGATTGTTTAATTAGGGATGCTCAACCTGTGTATGTTTTAAACCAGCGTTTTAAATTAGCAGTGAGTGACTTAGTCTATTTTCTTTTGCTATAACAGAATAGCTGAAACTGGGTAATATTTAAAGAAAGGAAGTTTCTTACAGTTCTGGAAGCTGGGAAGTCCAAGGTCCAGGGAATGCATCCAGTGGGGGCCTTCCTGCTGTGTTATGTCTTGGTGGAAAGCATCACATGGTGAGGTACAGAAACTTTGCCAGTGTGTTTGTCTCTTCTTATAAAGTCACCAGTCCCATCATGAGGGCCCCATCCTGATAACCTTGTCTAATCCTAATTATGTCTCAGAGGCTTATCTTCAAATTTCATCAACACATCAATTTGGAGATTATGTTTCCAACGCATAAGATTTGGGGGACACATTCAAACCAGAGTGGTAAGAATTGTCATATTTTACTTCACTTGATAATTGCAATTTTGTTTTCCCAACATATTCAGATAGAAATAAAGTCCTGCCCCAAATTACAGGATTTGAAATGGCTGAGCCAGGATTCAAATCCAGATGGGTCTGATTGCAAGGCCCAGACTTCTCATCATAAAACCCGCTAGGTCCTTTCTTCTACCATATGGAAAACTCACGTGCATCTGGGCAGCCTCTCCCAAAAATAGCTTGAAGCCCAGGCCTTAACACTGACATGGTATTAGCAATTTTCTTTTCATTCATCCCCAGACATCCTTTCAGCCTGGCTCATTCTGACACCATATTTCCTATAGCATAGGAAATGCTGTGGAATATGGAAGTTTTCAGATGTGGACTTGATTGAAATGGGTGAAGTTTGTTTTCTTTTATGTTCTGTTTCTCTCTCATGCCTTCATAAGCTAGTGGATCCAGATGGTTGGAATCACCAATTAAAAACAAAGAGAACACTAGGAAACCGTAAGAGGAGAGAGAGATACCAAGTGGCAATTAGGGATGAGACAGCCAAAATAGCTTCATGATGGTAAAGATTCTTTCATTCAAGAAGAATGTGTGTGCAAATTATTTTTTTCCTTTTGGATTAATTTAGCATTAATAAATTACCACCAGAAATCTTTATTTCTCTAAGACAATGTATTCTGGTTGTTTCCGCAGTAATCAATGCATGTCATTTGAATTATAAACTGGCTTATGTAAAAAGGTTGAAAAAGCCAAGACAGAGACTTCCCCTGGGCTTCTGAGCTTCTAAACCTATTGCTGTTCATCGTGGGTGGCTAGTCCCAACGCTGCTGCTTGGAAGACAGACATTTTCACTGTGTGCCAGCCTCACCCTAAAGCAATGGAGAAAGGAAGGCTTAGCACTTTCAAAACATATTGATTGCTCAGTTTCTTATATGGTAAGCATACATTAGCTATAAAACTCTCAACTGCTGGTTAAAAATAGGAGAGGAGCAGAGAGCGTGAAGCTAGGAGAAAGAGAGAGAGAGGTTGAGGGAGGGAAAGAGAGAGGAGACAAACAAAAAGAGAAGAGGGAATAAGGAGACAGGAGAAAGAAAATGAAAGGGGGTAGAGTGGGGGGAAGGAGAGGGAGAACCAGGAGAAAAGGGGGGAGAAATGCCAGATGTAGGTGAAGGGGAGGAAGGCAGCAAATCACACTGTGTGAACCTATGCAACAATCTTGCATGTTCTTCACATGTACCCCAAAACCTAAAATGAAATTAAAAATAAATAAAAAAGAAAAATCTAGAAAAAAGAAGTACACACCACATCAGAAAGAAATGTAGTTCTACTACCTTCAGATACTATTGCAAATTAGATTAGATAATTATTTCCATGAACTAGAGTTACTTGTAGCAAATTTAGGGATATCGCTAAAATGATCTGTAATTAGCTTTTTATTTACTTATATCTAATAGAGAACTTTGAATATGTCTGAAAGCAGGTTTACTCAACTTATAAAATCCATTTGTTTGGGAATTTTTTTGGTTTTTCTTCCATAGATAAATAAACTTCAGCTAAACTACTTTCCAATTATCACAAATTCCAACTAATAAAATCCAAATGATTGAGGTCTGGCTGTGTTCGTCATTCTCAAAACAAATTCAGTTCCCCACTGTGGTTTTGTATCGAATGAAGCTGAAACACAACGTCAAAGAGTGACAGAAAATGAATGTAACCTGTCCTTCCTTTAATCTTGTTCTACAGCCAGTCATGTGCACCTGCCCCTCCATGTCGCTTCACTGGGATCTGGCTGCCAGGTGTCACTTCAGATACTGAGAGCTAAGTTACCCACTGTCTCTCCACCAGAGGGTCGGGTTCTTGATGGCAAGAATGCTGCCTGTCTTGGTCATGCCAGGCCTGGGATGTCTCAGGGCATGATTTCTATTCATTGATAAACATAGTTGACCTATCTGTCTCCTAGACTGGCTTTTCCCATGGCTGCATATAATAGGCACTGCACCCTGTTTACATCCAGATTCCTCTAGGTTGCCATCCTTGAACTGATTGTGGCATTAGTGGTAACTTAGGACTGTAGCTATAGTGAAGGTCTCATCTGAGCAGGCTTGTGTCCTGGACACCACTACTCACTGTACCTGTCCTGGTCTTGGCTCCACTTCATGGTACTGTGAAAGCAGATGTATATCCACCTAAGGTGTTCCTGCTAAGTTCTTGATGATTAGTCATGAGACTTGATTCAGCTGAGCTGCCAGAGGAGGAACCAAAACGAGATGTAACTTGATGTCATGTAAATACACAAAACACAGGCCTCATCTAAACTTCTCGCTCTAAAACTTTGTGCACATAAGAATCACCTGCAGTTGAAATTACTTGGCTTCACCTTCAGAGATTTCGAGTGGGGTTGAGTCCCTGAGAATTTGCATTTAATGAGCTAAATGATGCTGATAGGGAGGTCCTAGAACACCGTCAGAACCCAGACTTAACTTTTAGAGTCTTAGCCTCATTCTTTTCACTTCCAACATCTGTACACTTTTAATTTTTTGCAGACTGTCTACTTAATCTAGTTCCAGCATAAATTCTTCTGGCTTTCATTTAATTTAGCATGTCATATGGCTTAAAATTAGGCCTGGCTAAAATGACTGAGGCTGGGAGTAAGAGAAAGCAATTATAACCAGAGAGATAAATCAGAAAACAAGATTATTCAGATCAAGGTACTTCATTTTGGCCTGGTGTGGTGGCTCGTGCCTGTAATCCCAGCACTTTGGGAGGCTGAGGCAGGCAGCTTGCCTAAGGTCAGGAGTTTGAGACCAGCCTGGCCAATATGGTGAAACCCAATCTCTACTAAAAATGCAAAAATTAGCTGGGCATGGTGGTGGGTGCCTGTAATCCCAGCACTTTGGGAGGCTGAGGCGGGCAGCTTGCCTAAGGTCAGGAGTTTGAGACCAACCTGGCCAATATGGTGAAACCCCATCTCTACTAAAAATGCAAAAATTAGCTGGGCGTGGTGGTGGGTGCCTATAATCTCAGCTACTTGGGAGGCTTACGTTGGAGAATTGCTTGAACCTGGGAGGCGGAGGTTGCAGTGAGCTGAGATTGGGACACTGCACTCCAACCTGGGCAACAGAGTGAGACTCCACTTCAAATAAATAAAAATTTAAAAAGGTATCTCATTTTATATTTGTAATGGTTAAAAATTAATTTAAAAATATGAAGCCAAGAAACAGAAGAGCATCTAAAGACCCAGTTGCTTTTTAAACGGCATTGACTCATGTGTTTTGAATTCAGGATGCTGGAGCTAAAATGGTAGTGTCAGCAAAGCCACTCAGCAGTTGAGCCACTGTCTGGAATCTTCTGGTTGAGGGGGGTGCGTCCCAGGCCCGGTCTCAAAATCCTGCAGGTTTTCAGTGATCTCCAGGGCTATCATAAGTTCTCAAAACTAATTTAATTTCACTTTAATTTTATTTAAATAGAGCAATGTCTGTTTAAATAAAACATGTATAGTCCAATAAAGAAAGATAAGTTACAAAATAATGTCAAATATCTTTTCTTTTAAAAATAGTTAGCATATATTTAATTTGTTTAGTAAAAGGTCTAAAAGTATATTCACTAAAATGTCAGTAATGATTTTCTCAAGAGTATAAATGTAGATAAGCCCAAATTTTTCCTTTCTTCTATTCAGTGTTTTTTCCCTAAATTTTTCTAAATTAACATTTATTAATATATAACAAGTACAAATTAAAGAAAAAGAAATCTCTTCCTGAATAGCACTTCTGAATTCAACTTAATTTAAAATAGTTGGAAATTAATATGCCAATTCTCAGCTCATAGTCAATCTCACTATTTAAAAAATGTCTTTTAGTTACTTTTATCCAGATTATTCCTCCTCACAGGCGTTATACAAAAATATGCCTGGAACAACAAACCTCCCTTCTGTATTCTTTTTTGCTCTAGGTTAATTTCCTTAGACATCTTTCCATAGGAGCATTTTCTCCTCTGTGCATACCCTGCTCCCCACAAAAACATCATTTAAAATAGTTTTCCTTCTAATTTTAATTAATGCATACAAATTTATAGGCAATTTGAAGAAAATAAATAAAAATCACTCATAATTACACTAGCCAGAGACACACTAAAATACTAGCAGACGTATTTTCTCCTGAGAGAGAGAGTGTGTGTGTGTGTGTGTGTGTGTGAGTGTGTGTGTGTGTGTGTGTGTGTGTGTGTGTGAATGTAATTTACTAGGCACACTAGAATAAAATATATTATTGGGCCAGGACCAAACTATCTTAGTATAAATACAATAAAATAAAGCAGAAAGGAAATGGTTGATTTTTACATATAACAATTTTATTTGTTATTTATTCAAATATCTCAAACCACACTAAAGAGCAAGCGATGCATTAGGAGAAATGTTTGTAACATACAAAATAAGGTTAAAACTTTAAATAAAGACTGTATAAAAAAATCACTGAGAAAAACATCAGGTCATCTAATAGAGATTGGGATAATGATTAACCTGCAGTCTGGAAGATGACAAAATAAACGGTTTCACGAAGATAGAATTTCATTTATTTCTCATGTAAGAGCAAAGAGGGTAGCCGCTCCCTCCAGGTAGCTGTGCTCCCCGTAGTCATTGAGTTTTCCCTCATCTAATTGCTCTGTTTTCTCTGGGGCATTGTTTGTTTCTGCATAGTTAAGCTGGTTGCTGCTTCACCTGGTTCTCAAGAGTGGCAAGGTGGAGAGACAAACCCAAGTGAGGGTTTTCCATTTAAACAAGAGAAGACAGCATTGAAGACATATCTTCAACTCCATTTCCATTTATGAAAATCTGGCCATGAAGCCATACTTGCTGCAAGAGAGCCTGGAAAATGTATTCTCTAATTGGGATCTTACAAGTCCCAGAAAAAAGGAGAATAGATTTTTGAGGGTACAGCGAAGGCTCTTCTAGAAAAAAAAAGATTCAGAAAAGGATATGAACATATAAATATAAAAGATTAAATAAATGTAAACTAAAACAGTACAATAGTCATTTATGGTCTGCCTAATGGGTAAAGATTTTCACAAATGATAATCACTGGTGATGAGGATATAATAAAATGAGCATTTTCAAACATTGCTGGTAAAAAGTGTAAATAGTTATTACTTTTCTAGAAAGCAATTTGGCCATGCAGAGCAAAATGTTTTCACTCCTTGATTCAGTAACCCCATCTGAAGAAATATAGTCTTAAAAATAATCAGAGACTAAGGTAGAGAAAAGTAATAAAGAAAGAAATATTTCACAAAAAGTGATTGATAAAATAATTTATGCAACAACCAAACATTGGAATATTATGGAAAACTCCATAGAATAATATTTTGAAGCTTATGGGAAAATGTTCATGACATAACGGTAGAAGGGGGAAAAGAATAATTCAAACTTCTGAATTAAGAATGATGTCAACTTTGTTTAAAACAAATATATGACTAGAATTTAAAATGCCACAACATAAGATTCGTTATATTTGGGAGACTTTTGCTTTCTTTATTTTTTTCTATAAATAATGTATTTTCTGCAATTAGAATGTATTTTAAAATTTTATAAAACAGCAGATGCTATTTAGAAATTGCCACTTAAAGCAGAAGATAAGATCCTAGGACGGTCAGTCCTGGGTGAAGAGATAGGGCTGCCTTCAGGCTTCAGAAGACTTGGAATGTACACACAAGAACATTGTTTTCAGAGAGGAAGTCACTGAGGCTGAAGGAATGAGATCTATATAACCTACAAGTTGCCTGCTTTATAATTTTATCTCTGGTATACTACAACCATTGCAATATTATTTTCTCTATTTTATTCATTAGGAAACTTGGTTGCAAGTACCAGAAACCCAACTGAACACAAACTATTGAAACTATCATGAAGCTATCTCATGGCATTCAAGAACTGAAACGTTTCAGAGACTCAGAAAGGTGATTGAACCAAAGTCAAGAATGCTGTGGAGACTTTGCCTCTGCTTTTTTCAGATATCTGCTTTTTTCTTTCTCTGTATAAATTGGCCTCGTTTTTTCTCTTGTTTACATTATAGACATAAGATGTTTGCTGATGTGTCTTAACTACAAAGAATAGCTCATCTCAAAGAATACTATTAGAAGTACATCCAGGAACTGGATGTAATACTACGTATGAATGCATGCAGGAACTAGATGTCATTCATAGCTAGGTCTTGATGTTCTGTTGAATACAAATGGGTTCACAGAGCACCAATATCAGACCAGACCACTCTGTAACTGTCCAATAGCATCTAAGGATTCTGAAGTGATGTACAAAAAAACAAGACACTTTGTAACCTTGTTTAAGCACAGACAAAAGCAAAAACACTGCAAGCCATATAAATAACCAAACATCTCTCCATTTTGGTTTATGTAAGTGTTATGAACTATATATGTTTGCACTCTCCCAAAATTCAGATGTTGAAGCCCTGACCTCCAATATGATGGTATTGGGAGGCGGGGCCTGTGAGAGGTAATCAGGTTTAGATGAGGTCATGGGAGTGGAGCCACTGTAAAGGGATTAGTGTCCTTCAAAAGAGACCTGAGTGAGGCCAGGTGCCGTGGATCACGCCCGTAATCCCAGCACTTTGGGAGGCTAATATGGGCAAATCTCTTGAGGTCAGGAGTTCAAGACCCGCCTGCCAACATGGTGAAGCCCTGTCTCTACTCAAAATACAAAAAATTAGCCAGGCGTGGTGGCACACACCTGTAGTTCCAGCTACTAGGGAGGCTGGGGCAGGAGAATTGCTTGCACATGAGAGACAGAGGTTGCAGTGAGCTGAGATTATGCCACTGAACCTGGGAGACAGAGCAAGACTCCCTCAGAAAGAAAGAAAGAGAGAGAGAGACAGAGAGAGAGAGAGAGAGATGAGCTTCCTCTCTCTCCACCATGAAAGGACATAGTAAAAAGGCAGCTGTCTACCAGCCAGGAAGAGAGCCCTTACCATAACCTGATCATGCTGGCACCCTGAGTAGGACTTCTAGCCTCCAGAATCATGGAAAATAAATTTCGGTTGTCCAAGTGCAACTGGTGGAGTGTTAAAGTCCCCTGCTCCCCTTTCTGAAGAAGCTCTTAACCTTGCTAACCCCAAAGAATGAAGAAAGGGGCCCCAGAGGCCTGGTGAGTTTGCCGTTCAAATAAATATCATGCACCCAAAGAGTTTTGTGGAAAAGCGATTTATTAGGCAGAGAGAGAGAGAGAGAGAAAGAAAGGCAGCTCCCACACTGCTGCGGGAGATGGCCTAGAGAAGCAATCCCTTCAAGGAAGGAGCAGCTGAATTTTAACCCTTGAGTTATTCCCACCCCATTTATGTTCTCATCCAATGAGAGGAGTTCTTTCAAACGTCCTCTGTAGTGATTGATCTTCGACTCTGATATCGGATTGGCTTCTTGGTCCACAACTCTGAGTTAGAGCCTCCTCCTTCCAGAGCTTTTCTGCGGGTTTTTTGAGACAAAGGAGATTCACCTAGGTTTCTCCACCTGGATTTCTCCACCTAGCCCACGCAGGAAACCCAGGCAAAGAACTTTACGTTTCCAGATGGAGGCGTGGAGCTGGGAAACTCCTGATTTTGAAACCACTCCTCTTGCGGACCCAGGAGAAGTCCCCCATAAACCTTGGTGCTTTGTCATAGCAGCCCAAGCTAAGGGAATAAATGACTGCTTCTTTTCAAATTGCAGCTGTAACTTCCTTCTAGTCTTTGCTCCTTCTAGATAAAATTCAGTAAGATTCTCAGAGAATTACCTTTCCTGACAGCATCCATTCCAGAGCAAAGCCCCTCTTCCTTAAACTCTTCCCAAATCACCTAACATGAGCCCAAACACTGCAATACGTTATTTTATGTCAACTTACTAAATATTTCATGTTTCTCCACAGCGTGCAGCGTCCCTCATTGCAATGAGTAATAATAACTTATTCAACCACAGATATATTCCTGGCTGGAAAGCACTGACATAAAATACATAGAGATTTAGGAAATATCTGTCTGCTGAGAAGACCTGAAGGCAAAGGCCCTTCAGCAGCCATGAGCACCCCTAACACCTAGATGTTAGATCAAAATATCATTCTCCAATATAAAACAACAGGACTTCCGGAGAAATGACTGATTCAAAGACTCAGAGAGTAAAAGTATCAGAGGAGTCTGGAACATCTTATGATGCCAGGAGGGAAAGCAGGGCATCAAAAAAGAACTGATGGGCAATTGTCCAAAGGACACAGGAACCATCATGAAGGGACTCCTGACAGTCAAATTCGAGATAATTTAAACAGCAGAATAATAAAGATAGTAATGGATTATAATCCATAGAATAAGATAAGGCTCTATTGATCCGTACTGACATAAACAAATAAATAAATTTTTGAAAACACCTTTTTCTTATATTAGTATTCCAACTAATAATTGTAGAAGAAATGATGGAAATAGAAGATTATTATTTGGCAAACAACACGTATTTCAGGCAAGACTCACCAATGAGTCAAAAATATTACCGGGGAAAACTATAATGAGATCTTCCAACAAGATACCTGTTCATTATAAAGGGAAAAATGATAACTTTAGAGTGGAGAAAACTGGCAAACACAACCTTAGTCATGTCATAAAAATTGACATCAACTAGTACTGGGACAAATCTTAATCATGTGGTTCTTGATGCTGCATTGAAATAAACACATGATTTTATGGTAATCTTAATCATGAAGTAATGTCTGACATGCCCATATTTTAACATTCTACAAAAATAAATAACTGGCCAGTCCTCTTCCACAGTGCCAAAACCATAAAAGACAAAGAAGGAATAGGGGATTGTTCCCGATTAAAGATGACATGAAAAGTAATGGTAGTGTATGATCCTAGACCAGAAAAAACATTAATTAGTAAAATATGAATAAGGACCATAGATTGGATGATATTAGATTGTCAGTTTCCTAATTTGATAATTGTACTGTGGTTATGTGAAACGTTAACATTTAGCAAATTAGATTACAGGTATTTGAGAATTCTGTCAGGTTGGTGCAAAAGTACTGTTCTGAACATTTTTATAAGTCTGAAATGATTTCAAATTAATTTTTAAATTAAAAAATACCTGGGCACAATGGCACATGCCTCTAGTCCCAGCCACTTGGGAGGCTGAGGTGGGAGGATGGCTGAGGTCTAGGAGTTGGAGTCCAACTGGGTAATATACAAAGACCCTGTCTCCGGAAAAAAAATGCCCCACTTCTATGCATTCACCTTTTTTTTTTTTTTAAGCCAATGCATTAAATTAACAGAAAGGCAGTTAAACTTTAAACCTTCAAAAGCTACAGTCTGTAAATACTTCCTCAGGGGGATAGTTTAGCCTTATGTTATATTAGAAAAATTGCAACAAAATATATACTATATAAATGTCAAATTTCATGTATGTTCAGCCTTGAAAATACTAATATTCATATTACATACATTGGAAAGGTTTCCTGGGCAATTCAGCACATTCCAGCTTTTTCCTGTTTTTTTCTCCTATTTTCTTATATTTTCTAATTCCTTCCTACTTACCTGCATTGCATTTTCAGTTGTTTATGTTACACTTTTTGTTTCTTAAATGTCTCTGTTTTTCAATATTTTTCAAAAAATATATTTTAGCAAAATCAATCAATACACACAAAAATCAAACCATAATCCTATTTCATCTTTAAAATTATTAATGCATTTAAATATGTGCAAATAAGCCATAGGCATTCTTAATTTTGTCAATGTTACAAAGTAAACATATGATTATAATTGTTATTATTTACATTTGTTGTGCCTAAGGCTATATATATCTACCTAAAACCACAAAAAATATAATCAGCCAGACGTTCGAGTCTTTAAAAAGAAGGTCAATATATGGCTATTAGAAACACCTGGTGTTTGTGGAGATTATTTCAATCCACTCAAATGTTTAGCTTCATCTAAACACGATGTGTCTCATCTCCCTGGGTAGATGAACACAGATTCTCTCCCATTCTACTATTTCTGAGGTCCAAAGGAACCCCATACATATGTAATACTATAGGTTGTTGACACCAAAAGATAAAGGGAAGTTCACACTCATATTAACTAACACTAGACTGTTTTGAAATAATCTTGATTGCCTTGACAAACCCTGGGAATGGTGGTCAAAAAAATAGTCTTAAAGAGATTTTCTCTTTATAGCAATTAATCAGCCATGGAATAGAGTCCACTGAAGTCTGAAGCAACCCAAGTATCCTGGAGCGACAGTGTATTGATGTACTCAGAAATAATACTTCTCTAGCAAATTGGAGGCAGAGATGACAAGCAGTAACACTAAGCACCTATCCCCAAAACTTCAGTGACAGTGTAGGCTTTAGTAGGTTTGAGCATTGTCTTGTCTTCCATGGACACCTCCCTATGAGAAGATGCCCCAGCTCTACAGCAGAAATCCTAAGCTATGTTAGGAATGCCCGTGGTAAGCACAGCATTAACTGTGAAGGACTTTTGTAATCAGAATTGTGATTACATCTTGGTCAACTGTAAGACTCCTGCAGAAACCCATGTAAACCCTCCTCATAAACAACCACCACCAGGCACCACTTATGGTACTGGTTCCTAGAAGCAGTGGAGTGAGGAAGAGGGAGTGACAATTGTGAGGGAGTGTGTTTGAAAAAAAATGCTGCTAGCCCCTATAAACCTAAACCTATCCACCTTTTTCTGATAGCACCTTGCCTCATTTTAGAAGGTATAGTGTTTTTAGAACTGAAGGAATTCATGCAGATTATGGACATCTTACATTCACCTCTGCCTTAGAAATAGCAACCTCAAATGTCAGGAACTCCTTAAAATTACTAAGACCATGGATCAAGCCATTCCATAAGAAATAACAGATCAGACCTGAAAAAAATTGAGATATACCATGGTAAGATATATATATATATATATATATATTTTTTTTTTTTGAGATGGAGTCTCCCTCTGTTGCCCAGGCTGGAGTGCAGTGGTGCAATCTCGGCTCACTGCAACTTCCACCTCCTGAGTTCAAACGATTCTCCTGCCTCAGCCTCCTGAGTAGCTGGGACTACAGACATGTGCCACCACGCCTGACTAATTTTTGTATTTTTGGTAGAGACAAGGTTTCACTATATTGGCCAGGTTGGTCTTGAATTCCTGATCTTGTGATCCATCTACCTCAGCCTCCCAAAGTACTGGGATTACAGCCACCATACCTGGCCACCATGTTGATTTTTAAGTACCTTTATTGAAATATAATTGACATACAAAGAAACTGTGTATATTTAAAGTATAAACCATGGTAAAATAAAATTTCACATATGATTACATCCATGAAATAATCACTATAATCAGAATAGTGAACACATCCCTGTGACCCCAAAGTTTCCTCTTGTCCTATTTTTTCTATTGTGATAAATCACCCATAATAAAAATTTTATTATATTAACCATTTTTTAAGTGCACAAGAAAGTGTTAACTATGTGTACCTTGTTGTGCAATATCTAGAACTTTTATCTTGAAAAATTAAAATTCTGTACCCATTTTAAAACTCCCCTTTATCCCTCCCCCACCCCCTAGCAACCACTACTCTACTTTCTAAGAGTTTGGTTACTTTAGATACCTCATATAAGCGGAGTCATGCAATATTTTGTCTCTGTGACTGTTTATTTTGCTTAGTGTAATGTCCTCCGTGTTCTTTGATTTTGTAGCATATGGCAGGATTTTCTTCTTTTTAAAGGCTGAATAATATTACATTGCACGTATATATTATGTTCTCTTTATCCATTCATCTGTCAATGGACATTTAGATTGCTTCCATTTCCTGGTTATTGTGAATAATGCCATAGTGAACATAGGTGTGCAAATATTTTTTTCAAGATCCTATTTTCAATCCTTTGGGATATATTCCCAGAAGTGGGATTTCTGGATTATATGTTAATTCTATTTTTAATTTTTTGAAGAATTGTCATATTGTTTCCCATAGTGGCTACACCATATTACATTCACACTAGCAGTGCACAAGGGTTTCAATTTCTCCACATCCTTCCTAACACTTAAAAAAAATTTTTTTTAAAAACAGTTGCCATTCTAATGGATGTGATTTGAAATTTCCTGGCAATTAACAATGCTGAAAACCTTTTCATACACCTGTTGATCATTCGTATGTCTTTTTTGGAGAAATGTCTATTCAATTCCATTGTCTATTTTTTAATTGAGTTATTTGGTTTTTGGCTATTGAGTTGTAGGTGTTCTTTATGTATTCTGGGTATTAACCCTTTATGAGATTAATGGTTTGAAAATCTTTTTTCCCGTTCTGTAGATTGCCTTTTTACTCTGTTTGTTTCTTTGCCGTGCAGAATTTTTAAGTTAGATGTAGTACTATTTGTCTATTTTTGCTTTTGGTGTCATATCCAATATGAAGGAAGCTTTTCCCCTATGTTTACTTTTTGGGTTTTTATAGCTTCAGGTATCACACTTAGGCCTTTAGTTTAATTTGAATTATATTTTTAAATATGATGTAAGGTGAGACTCCAACTTGATTTTTGTTTGCATGTAGGTATCCCGTTTTCCCAACACCATATGATGACGAGACAATTTTCTTCCCATGTGTGTTCTTGACACTCTCATGAAAGATCAGTTGACCGTATATTTGTGAATTTATTTCTGAGTTCTCTATTCTGTTCCATTGGACTATATGTCTGTTTTTATACCAACAATACACTGTTTTGATAACTATAACTCTGTAATGTTTTGAGAGTAGGAAGTGTAAGATCTACAGCTTTGATTTCTTTCTCATGTTTGTTACTAGGTTATTAGGAGTCTTTTCAGATTTCATATGAATTTTAAATGTCTTTTCTTTCTATTTCTACAAAATAAAATGTCACTTGGATTTTGTTAAGGGTTGCATTAAATCTGCAGATAGCTTTGTATAATGTTGTCATTTTAACAATATTAAGCCTTCCAGTCTATGATGGGATATCTATTTCTTTGTGTTTCTACAGCAATATTTTGTTGTTTTCAGTGTATAAGTCTTTCATCTCTTTGGCTAAGTTTATTCCTAAGTATGTTATTCTTTCTTATGCTATTATAAATAGGATTTAATTTTTTTCTTTTCATATTTTTCATTGTTACTACACAAAAATATGGTTTTTTGTTTGTTTGTGTGTTTGTTTGAGACAGAGTATCATAGTGTTGCCCAAGCTGGAGTGCAGTGGTGCACTCTTGGCTCACTGCAACCTCTACCTCCCAGGTTCAAGTGATTCTCCTGCCTTGGTCTCCTGAGTAGCTGGAACTACAGGCACCTGCTACTATGCCTGGCTAATTTTTTTATTTTTAGTAGAGATGGGGTTATACCATATTGGCCAGGCTGGTCTTGAACTCCTGGCCTTGTGATCCACCCACCTCAGCCTCCCAAAGTGCTGCAGTTACAGGTGTGAGCCACCACGTGGTAATTGTTTTGTGTTAGTTTTGTATCTTGCAACTTTGGTAAATTAGTCTACTACTCATAACAGTTTTTTTGTGTGTGGAGTTGTTAGGATGATTTACTTCCTTCTAATTTGGATGCTTTTTTTTCTTGTCTAACTGCTCTAGCTTAAACATCCATACTATGTTTAATAGAAGTGGCAAGAGATGTATCCTTGCATTGTTCCTAATCTTAGAGGGAAAGCTTTTGGTTGGCCATGATGTTTTAATACATAGCCTTTATTGTGTTAAAGTAGTTTAACTTTAACATTGTGAAAGCCTGTGGAATTTTTTCAAATGTTTTTTCTGCATCAATTGATATGATTATGTTGTTTTTCTCCTTCATTGTGTTAACATGGTATACTATATTGATTGATTTTTATATCTTTAACCATCCTTGAATTCCAGGAATAAATCCCAGTTAGTTACAATGTATACTCTTTTTAATGTGTTGAATTCAGCTTACTAGTATTTACCTGAGAACTTTGCATCTATATTTATCAGTAATATTGGTCTGTAGTTTTCTTTTTTTGTAATATCTTTACCTGATTCTGGTTTTAGGATAATACTGGCCTCATAAAATGAGTTTGAAAGTCTTCTCTTGAATTTTTTGGGGGAGAATTTGAAAAAGATTAGTGTTAATTATCTTTTAAATAGTTTTTCACCTTTTCAAAAAAAAAAAAGTCTTCTCATTCTAGGCTTCTCTTTGTTCTAAGGGTTTTTTTGTTTTGTTTTGTTTTGTTGTTGTTTTTGAGACAGAGTCTTGCTCAGCCTCCTGAGTAGCTGGGACTACAGGTGCCCACTACCACGCCTGGCCAATTTTTGTTGTTGTTGTTGTTTAGACAGAGTCTTGCTCTATCATCAGGCAATTGCACCATTGCAGTGGTGCAATCTTGGCTCACTGAAACCTCCACTTCCTGGGTTCAAGTGATTCTCCTGCCTCAGCCTCCCAAGTAGCTGGGACTACAGGCGCACACCACCAAGCCCAGCTAGTCTTTTGTATTTTAGTAGAGACGGGGTTTCGTCATGTTGACCAGGATGGTCTTGATTTCCTGACCTTATGATCCACCTGCCTCAGCCTCCCAAACTGCTGAGATTATAGGTGTGAACCACCATGCCCAGCCTGTTCTAAGGTTTTTGACTGCTGATTCAATATTATTACTCATTATAGGTCTGCTTAGATTTTTTAATTTTTTCATGATTAAGTCTTGGTAGATAGTATGTTTCTAGAAATTTTTTCCATTTCTTCCAAGTTATTCAGTTTGTTGGTATATAATTGTTCATAGTAGTCTGTTTTGATCCTTTTTATTTCTGCAGCATCAGTTATACCATCTCCTCTTTCATTTATAATTTTTGTAATTTGAGTTTATTCTCTTTCTTCTTAGTCAAGCTAAAGATTTGTCAATTTTATTGATCTTTGCAAAATTTAATTCTTAGTTTCATTGATTTTTTCTATTCTTTATTTTTATTTCTCTTGAATTATTTTCTACTTCCTTTCTTCTACTAACTTTGAGCTTAATTTGTTATTTTCCTTATTCCTTGAGGTTTAAGTCAAGCTGTTGATTTGAGATCTTCCTTCTTTTTTAATGTGCGCATTTACTGCTATAAACTTTCTCATAGTACTCCTTTTACTGCACCTCCTAAATTACTACATGTTTTCAATTTTGTCTCAAGCTGTTTTCTAATTTTCCTTCTGATTTTTTTGATCACTGGTTTTCAAAGAATGTGCTGTTTAGTTTCCACATTTTTAAAATTTTTCCACTTCCTTTTGCTATCAATTCCTAGTTTTACTCCATTGGGATCATAAAATATAGTTGATATAAATTCAATCTCCTTAAATTTGTTGAGGAGATTGAAATTAATTGAATGGCTCAACATATGATCTGTCATTGAGAATGTGCCATATGCATTTGAGAAGGCTGTATTGTGGAGAGTGTGCTGTATAGGCTTGATTGTTCTTCACTTTTGTTCAAGTCTTCTGTTTCTTTTTTATGTGTATCTTTTTAAATTTCATTTTTAATTGTAAATTAACAAATTATAGTTGTATATATTTATGGATTACAAATTGATGTTATGATTTATAAATACAATGTGAAATAATTAAATCAAGTGTATTAGCATATCCAACACCTCAAATACTTATCATTTTTTGTGTTGAGAACATCTAATGAAATTTACTCTTAGTGATTTGGAAATCTACAATAAATTAATGTTTACAGTATTTATCATATATGCAATAAATCTCAATGAGAAAAACCTCATGTTTAATGAAACTATATGCTTTGACAATTACCTCCTCATTTGCTTCATAACACCCCAGTCTCTAATAACCACTATTCTATTCTTTGCTTCTTTGAATTCTGTTGTTTTAGATTCCACATATAAGCGAGAACACATGTGTATCTTTCTCTGTCCCTAGCTTATTTTACTTAGCATAGGGTTTTCAAATTTGCCCATGTTGTTGTAAAAGACAAAATCTCTCTCTCTCTTTTTTTTTCGACACTGGTTCTCACTGTCACTCGGGCTGAAGTTCAGTCACACCTTCTTAGCTTACTGCGGCCTCAAACTCCTGCCTCAAGTGATCACCCTGCCTCGGTAGCAGAAACTACAAAGCCATGCTTCCATATCTGGCTAATTTTTAAATTTTTGGTAAATACCAGGCCTCCCTATGTTGGCTGGTCTCATCTCTAATTCCTGGCCTCAAGCAACCCTCCTGCCTTGGCTGCCAAAGTGCTAGAATTACAGGTGTCACCCACACTCAGCCTTCTTACTTTTTTAAGGCTCAGCAATATCCCATTTTGTATATACCACATTTTCTTTATCCATTCATATTTTGATAGGCACTTAGATTGACTACATATCTTGTCTGTTATGAGTAGTCCTGCAGTGAACATGAAAGTACAAACATCTTTTTGACATATTGATTTCAAATCTTTTGGGTAAATACCCAGAAACGTGGTTGCTGGATCATATGGTAATTCTATTTTTAGTTTTTTGAGGAAACTTCATACAATTTTCCATAATGACTGTCCTAATTTACAATAATTTTTGCCAACAGTCTACATAGTTCCTTTTTCACCACATCCTCACTAACACTTATCTTTTTCTTTCTCTTTATTGATCTGTCTGGTGGATGTATTCATTATTGAAAATGAAGTACTAACATCTCCTGTTATTTTTAGGAGTCAGGCTGGCTAGTGGCCAGATTCCTCTCCAACTGCCCCCAGCCTAACTGCTCTCTGCACTCAGATGTTCTCTTTTCTCTCTCTCTGCTGCATTGTTCTCTTGTCTTTCTGCTGTCCTTCTGCTGGTCTGCTGGCTTGCTGATATGCTAATATGCTGATCTGCTTCTGGAACCTGGGGCTTGGGGTTTATATGGGTGCAGGATAGAGGATGTGGTGAGCCAAATGTCAACCTTTGGGGCAAGAAATCAGAAATGCCTGTTTTCATTTAAGGCCATGAGTCTTCAGGATTGAGGCTGAGGCCTTTTCTGGGACACCGTCTTCATCTACACAGTGTTTCCTTGTCTCCTGTCCCTATCAGCTCCATCCATGTTCTTGCAAATGACTGAATGTCATCTTTTTGTGGCTGAATAGTACACCACTGTTTATAGGTACCACATTGCTTTAACCATTGATCAGGTAATGGACGTTTGAGTTGCTCCAAAATCTTGGCTATTGTGAACAGTGCTATAACAAACATGGGAGTGCAGATATCTCCTCAATACACTGGGGTTTTCTTTTCTTTCTTTTGGGTCCATACCCAGCAGTGGGATTGCCAGACAATATGGTAGCTCTATTCTTAGTTTTTTGAGAAACCTTTCTTTTTTTGAGAAACTCTTCTCCTTGGTGGTTGTACTAATTTACATTCCCACCAACAATTTATATGTTAGCTCTAATTTTAGTTTTTGCAGAAACCTCCAAACTGTTCTCCATAGTGGTTGTACCTAGTTGCATTCCCAACAATAATGTATGAGGGTGCCCTTTTCTCCACATTTTTACCAGCATTGGTTATTGTCTGTCTTTTGGAAATAAATTTTAACTGAGGTGAGATGATATCTCATTGTAATTTTGATTTGCATTTCTCTGATAATGATGTTGAGCACTTTGTCATATGCTTGTTTGTCATTTGTATGTCTTCTTTTAAGAAATGTCTATTCAAACCTTTTGCCCATTTTTAAGTTGGATTATTAATTTTTTTCCTGTAGAGTTGTTTAAGCTCCTTATATATTCTGGTTATTCATCCTTTGTCAAGTGGATAGTTTGCAAATATTTTCTCCAATTCTGTGGGTTGTCTCTTCACTTTGTTGATTGTTTTCTGTGCTGTTCAGAAGCTTTTTAACTTGATGGGATCACATTTTTTGATTTCTGCTTTGGTTGCCTGTACCTTTGGTGTATTACTCAAGAAATTTTTTGGATAGCAATGTCCCCATTGTTTTCTTTTAGCTGATTCATAGTTTGAGGTCTTAGATTTAAGCCATTAATCCATTTTGATTTGATTTTTGTATATGGCAAGAGATAGGGGTCTAGTTTCATTCTTCTGCATATGGATATCCAGTTTTCCTAGCACCATTTGGATATACACTTTTTCCCAGTGTATGTTCTTGGCAACTTTGTCAAAAACGAGTTCACCATAAGTGTATAGATTTGTTTCTGGGTTCTCTATTGTGTTTAGTTTGTAATGTATCTGTTTCTATACCAGTACCATGCTGTTTTGGTTATTAAAGCTCTCTATATATTTGAAGTCAGGTAATATGATTCCACCAGTTTTGTTCTTTTTGTTTAGGATAGCTTTGACTATTCTGGGTCTTTTGTAATTCTATATACATTTTAGGATTTTTTTTTTTTTTGCTGTGAAGAATGTCACTGGTATTTGATAGGGATTACATTGAACCTGTAGGTTGCTTTGTGTAGTACGGACATTTTAACATTATTGATTTTTCCAATCCATAAACATGGAATATCTTTCTATTTTTCGGTGTCCTTTTCAATTTCGTTCATCAGCATTGTATAGTTTTATTGTAAAGATCTTTCACTTGCTTGGTTAATCCCTAGATATTTAATTTTATTTGTGGCTATTGTAAATGAGAATACTTTTTAATTTCATTTTCAGATTGTTCACTGTTGCATATAGAAATGCTACAGATTTTTGTATGTTGATTTTGCATCCTGCTACTTTACTGAATTTATCAGTTTTAATAGTTTTGCATGGCATCTTTAGTTTTTTCCAAGTATACGATTACATCATCTGTAAACAAAGATAATTTTACTTATTTTCCAGTTTGGATGTCCTTTATTTCTTTCTCTTATCTGGCTACTCTAACTAAGACTTCCACTACTATGTTGAATAACAGTGGTGAAAGTGGGCATTCTTATCATGTTTCAGATCTCAGAGAAGCCTTTTAATTTTTACACATTTGGTATAATACTAGCTATTAGTCTGTTGTATATGGCTTTTATTATGTTGAGGTATATTCCTTCTGTACCCAGTTTTTAAAGGGTTGTTATCATGAAGGGATGTTGACTATTATCAAATTTTTTCTCAGCATCAATTGAAATAATCGTATTTTTTTTGTCCTTCATTCTGTTAATATGATGTTTCATCTTAATTGATTTGTGTATGTTGAGCCATCCTTGCATCCCAGGAAGAAATCCCACTTAGTCATGATGAATATATTTTTTTAATGTATTGTTGAGTTTGGTTTGCTGGTAGTTCGTTGAGGAACTTTTTTTCTTTTTTACTTTTTGTTTGTTTGTTTGTTTGTTTGTTTGTGAAAGAGCATACTTTATTGGGAAGGAGAATGCTGCACAGTGACCAACAGATGAAGTGTGCCCAGTGGGCATTTACACATCATACTCCAAAAGATACACAGGATGTTTTGCTAATAAAAATCATTGGGAACAGGGATTCCTCTGGGCAACTACCCCAACCTCATCCCTTTCAGGGATCAGGAAATCTCCAAACCAGTTTCCTAATGGCAGCTGTGTTTCACTAGAGATAGAGCACCTCAGGGGTGCCCTCCTGTTTCTTATAAAAAACATCTTCTTTAAATTTTTTGAAGTCTTCATTTGTTACTTTTATTGAATGTTCTCTTAAGGCCATCAGACCATCTTCTCTACATATTGCCTTCATGTCAGCACCAGAGAGGTCATCTTTAGCCATAGTCAAATCATCCAGGGTTACATCAGTGGCCAGTGTCATCCTGCTTGTGTGAACCTGAAAGATGTGCTTCTTGGTCTTTTCATCAGGCAGAGGGAGCTTGATCTTTCTGTTAATGTGGCCTGTTGTGGTAAGTGCTATACCCAAAGTTTCTATTGGTTTGTGGACATGATAACTTTCAAATCTCCCCTAGAATCAAATCCACACAACTGGTTCAATAGTTTCAACACTGTGCACTGAATTTTTCTCTTACCACCTTTATTTGAATCATATTATCTTTGTCCCAATGGTATCGATTTCATCAATAAACATGATGAATGGTGCATGTTCTTCAGCAACTTAAAACGATTCCCAGATAGTTTGGGCCCATCACCTAGATATTTGTGAATAAGTTCAGAGCCAACCACTTGCAAGAAAATGGCCAAGGTTTGGTTTGCTACTGCTTTGGCTAACAAGTTTTACCTGTGCCAGGTGGACCATAGAGAATAACCCTCTTAGGAGGCTTTATACCATTTTCTTCATAATATTAAGGATGGGTTAAAATAAGCTCCACAGATTCCTTAATTTTCTGAATTTGGTTTTCCAACCCCCCAGTATTGGCATAGATCTCCTGGGAGGCTTTTTCCATCTTCATCCTTGTAACCAGAGGATCTGTGTCATCCATCAGCACCCCATCACAGCATTCACCTTATTGAAAGGACCGAGCAGCCAGGTTCCAGAAGATTCTTATCTACAAATGAAAGAATTCTGACATGGTGTTCTGAGCCCAGAGACGTAGACACAATGTCATGATTGTCATCAATGATCTTTTCCAAGGTTCCTACTGACATTGAGGTCCCCCTCAGATCATCCACTGTTGATCTCTTCTCCTCTTGCTTTTCTTCCAATGGTTTCATTTGTTCCTTATTTCTAATTAATTCTTCCTCAGATAGTCTAGTTCTCTCTAACTTCACTAATTTTAACCAGCACTTAGTGTGAGGTGTCAACATTGGTAGTTTGCTGGCAGCATCTGGTCCCTTTATTTTCTTCTTCTTTTTCCCACTGTAGTTGGTACATGAGGTTCATATTTCTTATTCTTGTTCTTGTTCATGTCATCCATGTCACCTCAAGGAAGACGACCACCACTCTGACTTTGATCCATCTTGCCTTGGCCATTTGAGTTAAGTACTTTTTCATCAATAGTCATCAGAGATATTGACCTGTAGTTTCCTTTGTTAATGTTTCTTTGCCTGATTTTGGTATCAAGGTAAGACTGGCCTCATAGGATGAGTTCAGAAGTGCTCCCTTCTCCTGTATTTTTTGGAATAGTTTAAGTAGTATTGGTATTAGTTCTTCTTTAAATACTTGGTAGAATTCAGCAGTGAAGCCATTGGGTCCTGGGCACTTCTTTACTGGGAGACTTTGTTATGGTTTCAGTCTTTTTATTTGTTATTGGTCTGTTCAGGTTTTGGATTTCTTCTTTATTCTATCTTGGTAAGTTGTTTGCATCTAAGAATTTGTTCATTTTTTCCAGATATTCCAATTTATTGTCATATAGTTGCTCAGAGTAGACACTAATGAGCCTTTGAATTTCTGCAGTACCAGTGCAATACCTCTTTCTTTATCTCTGATTTTATTTATTTTCTCTCTTTTTTCTTAGTCTGGCTGTATGTTTGTAAATTTTGTTTAGCTTTTTGAAAAAAGTTTTTTTGTTTTATTAATATTTTGTATTGTTTTCCTCATTTTCGTTTCATTTAGTTCTGCTCTGATCTTTATTATTCCTCTTCTTTTACTAATTTTGGGTTTCTAGTTATATAAGTTGCATTGTTAAGTTGTCTATTTGAAGATTTTCCTCCGTTTTGATGTACGACTTATCACCATAAACTTGCCTCTTTGCTTTTGCTGTATCCATAGATTTTGCTCTATCCAATCTTTCATGTTGTTTTCCTCATTTCCATTTCATTTAGTTCTGCTCTGTTCTTCGTTATTTCTTTTCTTTTACTGATTTTGGGTTTTGTTTACTCTTTTTTCTAGTTCTATAAGATGCATTGTTATTTATTTGAAGATTTTCCTCCTTTTCGATGTAGGGCTTATAGCTGTAAACTTCCCTCTTTGCTTTTGCTGTATCCATAAGTTTTGGTATATTGTGGTTCCATTATAATTTGTTGCAAGAAATTTTAAAATTTTCTTCTTAATTCCTTTATTTACCCACTGGTCATTCAGAAGCACATTGTTGTCAGAGAAGATGCTTCATTATTTCAATGTTTTGCATTTTTTTTTTAATTTAAGTTCTGGGTTACATGTGCAGATCTTGCAGGATTATTACATAGGTATACAGATGTCATGATGGTTTGTTCCCATCCCCCTGCCACCTACATTAGGCATTTCTCCTAATGTTATCCCTCCCCAATCTCCCCACACCCTGCTGTCCCTCCCCCAGTCCTCCACCTCCCAATAGACCCCAGTGTGTGATACTCCCCTCCCTGTGTACATGTGTTCTCATTGTTCAACATCCACTTATGAATGAGAACTTGCAGTGTTTGCTTTTCTGTTCTTGTGTCAGTTTGCTAAGAATAATGGTTTCCAGCTTCATCCATGTCCCTGCAAAGGCTATGAATTCATCATTTTTTGTGGCTGCATAGTATTCCATGGTGTATATGCACCACATTTTCTTTATCCAGTCTACTTTTGATGGGCATTTGGGTTGGTTCCATGTCTTTCCTATTGTAAACAGTGCCACAATGAACATACGTGTGCATGTGTCTTTATAATAGAACAATTTATAATCCCTTGGATATATACCCAGTAATGGGATTGCTGGGTAAAATGGAATTTCTATTTCTAGATCCTTGAGGAATCACCACACTGTCTTCCACAATGGTTGAACTAATTTACACTCCCACCAACAGTGTGAAAATATTCCCATTTCTCCACATCCTCTCGAGCAACTGTGGTTTCTTGATTTTTTAATGATCACCATTCTAACGGGCATGAGATGGTATCTCAATTGTGCTTTTGTTTTGCATTTCTCTATTGACCAGTAATGATGAGCATTTTTTTATATGTTTGTTGGCCACATAAATGTTTTCTTTTGAAAAGATTCTGTTCATGTCTTTTGCCCACTTTTTGATGGGGTTGTTTATTTTTTTCTTGCATATTTGTTTTAGTTATTTGTAGATTCTGGATATTAGCCCTTTGTCAGATGAGTAGATTGCAAAATTTTTTTCCATTCTATTGGTTGCCAGTTCAGTCTAATTATTGTTTCTTTTGCTGTGCAGAAACTCTTAAGTTCAATTAGATCCCATTTGTCTATTTTGGCTTTTGTTGCCATTGCTTTTGGTGTTTTAGTCATGAAGTCCTTGCCTATGCCTATGTCCTTAATGGTATTGCCTAGGTTTTCTTCTGGAGTTTTTATGGTGTTACATCTTATGTTTACATCTTTAATCCATCTGGAGTTAATTTTAGTGTAAGGTGTAAGGAAGGGGTCCAGTTTCAGCTTTGTGCACATGGCTAGCCCTTTTTCCCAACGTCATTTATTAAACAGGGAATCCTTTCCCCATTGCTTATTTTTGCCAGGTCTGTCAAAGATCAGATGGTTGTAGATGTGTGGCATTCCTTCTGAGGCCTCTGTTTTGTTTCATTGGTCTGTATCTGTTTTGGTACCAGTACCATGCTGTTTTGATTACTGCAGACTTGTAGTTTAGTTTGAAGTCTGGTAGCGTGATGCCTTCATCTTTGTTCTTTTTGCTTAGAATTGTCTTAGCTATGTGGGCTCATTTTTGGTTCCATATGAAGTTTAAGGTGTTTTTTTCCAGTTCTGTGAAGGTCAATGGTAGTTTGATGGGGATAGTGTTGAATCTATGAATTACATGAATTACATGAAAATGGCATGGCCATTTTCACAATATTGATTCTTCCTAACCTTGAGCATGGAATGTTTTTTCATCTGTTTGTGTCCTCTCTTATTTTGTTGAGCAGTGGTTTCTAGTTCTCCTTGAAGAGTCCCTTCAGGTCCTTTGTCAGTTGTATTTCTAGGTATTTTATTCTCTTTGTAGCATTGTGAATGGGCGTTTGCTCTGGATTTGGCTCTCTGTTAGTCTTTCATTGGTGTGTGAGAATGCTTGTGATTTTTTCACATTGCTTTGTATCCTGAGACTTTGCTGAAGTTTCTTAGCTTAAGGAGACTTTGGGCTGAGACAATGGGGTCTTCTAAATATACAATCATGTCATCTGCAAATACAGACAATTTGACTTCCTCCCTTCCTAATTGAATACCTCTTATTTCTTTTTCTTGCCTGATTGCTCTGGCTAGAACTTCCAATACTATGTTGAATAGGAATGGTTAGAGAGGGAACCCTTGTCTAGTGCCAGTTTTCAAAGGGAATTTTTCCTGTTTTTGCCCGTTCAGTATAATATTCGCTGTGGGTTTGTCATATATAGCTTTTATTATTTGAGGTACATTTCATCAACACCTAGTTTATTAAGGGTTTTTAGCATATAGGTCTGTTGAATTTTGTCAAAGGCCTTACCTGCATCTATTGAAATAATCATGTAGTTTTTCTTTGGTTCTGTTTATGTGATTGATTACATTTATAGATTTGCATATGTTGAACCAGTCTTGCATCCCTGGGATTAAGCCTACTTGATAGTGATGGATAAGCTTTTTGATGTGCTGTTGCATTTGGTTTGCCAGTATTTTATTGAAGATTTTTGCACCAATTTTCATCATGCATATTGGACTGAAATTTTCTTTTTCAGTTGTATCTATGTCAAGTTTGGTAATCACTCCTTAGCAAATGCAAAGAACAGAAATCATAATAAACAGTCTCTTAGGCCACAGTGCAATCAAACTAGAACTCAGGATTAAGAAAATCACTCAAAACAACTACATGGAAACTAAACAACCTTCTCTTGGAAGACTACTGGATAAATAATAAAATGAAGGAAGAAATAAAGATGTTCTTCAAAACCAATGAGAATGAAGACACAACTTACCAGAATCTCTGGGACACATTTAAAGCAATGTCTAGAGGGAAATTTATAGCACTAAATGCCCATATGAGAAAGGAGGAAAGATCTGTAATCAACATTCTATCGTGAAAATTAAAAGAGCTAGAGGAGCAAGATCAAACAAATTGAAGACAAGAAATAACTAAGATCAGAAGACAAGAAATAACTAAGATCAGAGAAGACAAGAAGACAAGAAATAACAGAAGAAGACAAGAAATCACTAAGACAGGAAATAACTAAGATCAGAGCAGAACTGAAGGACATAGAGACACAAAAACCCCTTCAAAAAATCAATAAATCCAAGAGCTGGTGTTTTGAAAGGATCAACAAAATAGATAGAATGCTAGCCACACTAATAAAAAAGAAAAGAGAGAAGAATCAAATAGATGAAATTAAAAATGATCAAGGGGATATCATCACAGATTCCACAGAAATTCAAACCATCATCAGAGATTATTACAAACAACTCTATGCACATAAACTAGTAAACCTGGAAGAAATGGATAAATTCCTGAGCACTGACACTCTCCCAAGACCAAACCAGGAAGAAGTTGAATCCCTGAATAGACCAAATAACAAGGTCTGAAGTAGTGGCAGCAAGTAATAGCCTACCAACCAAAAAAGTCCAGGTCTAGACAGGCTCACAGCTGAATTCCACCAGACATACAAAGAGAAACTAGTACCATTCCTTCTAAAATTACTCCAAAACAATACTAAAAGAGGGAATCCTCCCTAACTTATTTTATGAGACCAACATCATCCTGATACCAAAAACTGAATATTTTAAGATTTGCTTTTTGACCTAACATATGATCTGTTCTTGAGAATGATCTATGTGCTGAGGGAAACAATGTGTATTCTGCAGCCATTGGATGAAATGTTCTGTCAATATCTGTTTGGTCTATTTGGACTATAATGAAGATTAAATGCAATGTTTCTTTCTTGATTTTCTGTCTGGAATATCTGTCTAATGCTGAAACTAGGATGTTGAAATCTCCAGCTATTGTTGTATTGGTATCTTGCTCCTTAGCTCTATGTATATATACATATACATCTAACATTGGAGCACCCAAATATATAAAGCAAACATATATATATATATATATATAATTGTTAAATCCCCTCATTGAATTGATCCCTTTGTCATTATATAATGACCTTCTTTGTCTTTTCTTATAGTTTTTGTCTTGAAATCTATTTTGTCTGATATAAGCATAGTTACTCCTGT